>NC_064811.1:52231895-52333738 GCF_023721935.1 Panthera uncia
TTATAATTTATGCTTCCTCACCCTTGTATGAACTTGTGTTGTACATCATTTCAGCCAGGTGTTGGCAAGTTAATCATAATCTGAGCATGCTTCACTAACTTTAACATTATTTCTGAAGTATTGTGAATTCTTCCCTAATCCAGATCCTCTATCCCAGCTCCGAGAATAACATATAGCAAACCTTGGAGCATTCATTAACTAAACGTTATTCAATGTTATTTTTAAGCCCACGGTTTTCTTATTATGAATAATTGCTGGATCCACTAAGTAAGCAGAGAACAATAAAAGTCTATAAAACATAATATTAAAATTAAATTAAAATCCCATAATGAGTGACAGCTGAAGGATAATAGTGGATTACATTACACTAAGGCTGGCAGCAGTCTAGAAAATCATTTTTCAGTTTTAATATTCAAATGACATGGCAAGAGCTGCACGTGCCTTATAACTATTTTACGTTGACATCATTCATCCACATCAAACATTTTGGTATTATAGATCCAAGGCTGGCATCCCACTGACATTCACTCTGGGGAACTTCGGAATGGCACAGGGTGTCCCCAGGGGGAAAGGAGAGTTTGGGTGTCCCGAGCCCTATTTCCGGGAGGGATGATAGGGCTGAGGCACCAGGGAGGGGGGCGGAGCACGCCAGTGAGTAGTGTGAGAGCGACTGCTAGGGTCTCTGCGCGGCTGAGCAGGTGATTATGAGTGTGGTGCACGTGGCTTGTCCTGCGTTCGCGAAGGTGCATTTGCGGGGGTGAGGGTGTGCATGGGAGCGGGCTTGCACGTGTGTTACTAACTTTGTGCCCCTCTGCCCGCGCCCTGGGTTCCTTTTCTCTGCTGCGAGTGGGAGCGTGGAGTCTCCGCGTGCGCGTGATGGGCTCGTGTTGTGGGAGTGTGCGCTCAACTTTAACTCACGTTTTGGCGTTTTGGATGGTTGGGGGAGAATCTCGGAAGGTCTGCGCCGGGATTCCGGGGTGCTCAGTCTATGGCCTCTGCGGGCGGCCGGCCCCGAGCTCCCAGGGGGCGCGCACCTGTGGGCCCTCCCCCCACCGCCGCAGGTCAGTCTCCGCAGCTTCTCCGGAACCCGCCCTGGAAATCCTCCCCTCGCTGGGTGAGGTCCACAGGTGCGCTCCCCGCTCCAGGTCTCAGTTTCCCAACTCCTCCAAAGAGAACTGCTCAGGGACTCGGTGGAAAGCACCTCGGCCGTTGGGGAAGGGGGCGGCTGGCTCAAGAGGCCCGGGAAGAAAGTGCGGCCCACTCACTGCTCTTGCACGGAGGAGGGGATTTTAGCCGGATCCGAAGGCTGTGTCAGGTTAGGGGCAGCTTGGGTGGCACTAATCCGTTTTAGAGAGAAAGCACAAATCTAGCGGCGGTAACGTGCCCATACTTCTGCCCAGGACAAGGTGGGGATATCACTCCCCTCATTCTAACATGCCTTTGCTTTCTCCCATCCGCAGGAGTTCCCTACTACGCACTGCAGGATGGCCCAGGCTCTTCCAGCCAAGGTGTGGAAATAGGCCCTGCCCTCTTCCGCTCTGCTGCCGTGCTGGCCTGGACAGGCACATGGGTTTCAGGGCTACCCTGACTGGAGGAGGCTGTGGGGATGGAGGCTGCTTGGCCTGCTGTGGAGGCTGTGGGGATGGGATGGCCCTATCCCACTGCCTGCTGTCTACAACTTCTTCAAGTCCTGGAGCCCCGAAGACCACTGTCCATCCAAGGCTCCCACCACTCCAGGAGGGGTAAGTCTGGCCCTGCCAATGTGGGTGCTGTGGGTGTGGCAAATTCAGGCTGCCTGTTGTCAGCACCACACACGTTTGTAGGAATACTCGAAAGCTCTTGCGGGAACTTCCTCCAGAGTTCAGTTGTTCAGGACTGGCTTGTCATTCTTAAATGATGCTGATTTAGGAAGCACCTAATTTAAATTCAGTAGGCCTATGTGGAACAAATGTGTACCTAGCAGTTCAGATTACATAATTTTGCTTCTTTTATGTTTCTGATAAAACTGGTCCAAAACATATTTTGGCCTATAATCCTCTGTATTATGTAAAGTGTTACTGGGGCTTGATTGAGTTTTTGTTGTTGTTGTTTACTTATTTTGACTGGGAGAGAGACAGCTTGAGCAGGGGAGGGACAGAGAGAGGGTGGGAGAGGGAATCCCAAACAGGCTCCACACTGTCAGCTCAGAACCCAGTGTGGGCTGGAACTCATGAACCTTGAGATCATGATCTGAGCTGAAAGCAAGAGCTAAACACTTCACTGAGCCACCCAGGTGCCCCTGAACTGATTTTTAGTTTTTCCTTCTTCTCCTTCATCTTTTTTCCCCCTAAAATATAGTGGTCAAATACTCGTCTTTCTAGAGACTGTGATGTATCTGATGCTGTGTACCCTACACTTTTTAACATCAAAATACTAGAGCCCTTCTAACGTTAAGCACGTAAAACATTAATACATGTCTACCACTAGTTAAATAGGCTGCAGAAACACTGCCTGCTGAAATCCATACTTGAATATTTGCAGCCTAATTAACATATTAAAAAGTCAGAGTAGGTCTGCATTAAAACAAAAAAAGTTTAACTTTGTTAAACCTGATTGTTACCAATTTTTTTAGACTAGCTGATTTAGCTCATCCCCAGGGATGTTTACTTTGTTGTTTTAGAGAACTGGTCATGGAGGGATTCTCTGAGGATAAGTAAGGTGCTGGTGAAGGGTAAAGAAGCATTAGCTAAGCAAATGCAGGCTGAGATAAGAATTGTATTGGCAGTCAAAATGTTTAACCAGCTGTCTACCCAACCACACTGGCACCGACCAGTCAGAGGATAATCATGTGGTAAGACTAGGCCTGTGTCCTAGAATGGATCTTAGAAGTTCCTCTGGCCTGGCATTAACCCTTTCCTTCCTTGATCGTGGGATATTTTGGAGTCCCAGGGAAGGTATCAAGGCCGCCGAAGCACTGGGGAGTGAGAAGGTCAGGATCTCACAAGATGGATGCTTGGCAATCAACAAAGAAGTATCTGAATATTTTAACAGATGTGCCAGTGTGTATCTGAATGTCAGCCCTGCATAAGAATGACCTGGCTTAAAGAATAAATCTGGGGAAAGGAACAGAAATCAGGGCAAATGTAGTGTCTTTTTTATTACATTAAACCAAGGGAGCTTTTCTTGTCTTGTAAAAGTTTACTAAGAAATTCCCGTATGGAGGCAGACGTAGAGGACACGGGCGGTCGCTACATTTGTTTGTTTGTTTTCTTAATTTTTTTTTTTAACATTTATTTTATTTTTGAGAGACAGAGAGAAACAGAGCATGAGCGGGGCAGGGGCAGAGAGAGAGTGAGACACAGAATCTGAAGCAGGTTCCAGGGTCCGTGCTGACAGCTCGGAATCCCAACATGGGGCTCAAACTTACAATCAGGAGATCATGACCTGAGCTGAAGGTGGACGCTTAACCTACTGAGCCACGCAGGTGCCCCTTATTTGGATTATGGTGTAACAAAATCTTTTCTGCTTCTGTCCAGGTGTCACTCCCTGAGATTCTTTCTTCTCAAAATTGCTAACTGAAGATCAAGCAAATCACATTTATCTGGGATACAAAGTTAGAATTCTTGAGTTGGGCTCCTCCAGAAGCTAATGCTGACACAGATTTCAGCCCTAGTAGTTTTGGGGGGTAGGTATAGGGAATCCTGCAGGAGAGTCAGGAAGTGATGCAAGGAAGAGAAGGTAGTTTATGTGTGTGGAATGAAGTCAGTTACCACAATAAGAAACTTCATTTTAATTCAGTTTAAGTCCTGACTCAGAATCATCTCTCTCAAGGGTGGGGAGAACTCTGTGCTATTTATTTATAGACTAGTTTCTGGGAGGTAATTGATTGAGGGCTGCCTCAGGGGGACAAGAGTGGTTTTGATTCACTGGCACTTACCTGTCTCTTGTGAGTACAAGCAAATCCCTCTTCCAGTGTTGGGGGCAGGGGGAGGGGAGGGAAGTGCTCAGGTCCAGAAATACAGAAACTGGCACCTGCAAAAGTCAGAGGCATATGGGTGGCTGCAGCCAGTTTCTGTTTCTTTGGAGCTTCTGCTTGAGCTGACCTGTGATGGCCTCAACTATATCTTGGTGGAAAGAATAAACCATTCAGCTTCTTTAGTCAAATTACCTATACAAAATATGGGTTATCCTAAGCATTGTGTAGTGACCTAGGTTCAAAACAAGAAACTCAAGATCATGGTGGAGAAATGTTTTAGTGTAGCTTATAAGTAATTTGCAAAGTTCTTCCAAACCTCTTCTCCTAACCCAAGCTTTGTGCTCTGGACAATATGCCTGAGTATGTGAATAGAAAGGGAAGTCCTTGGCGATCTGTGTATGGAGTTGGAACAGTGAGGAATCACTGTAGAGTGGACATGATTATTTGTGTGAATGAAGAATGCTAGCTTTCAGTGGTAACAATATATATCAGTAGTGGATTGATGAGCTATGGAGGATGTTTTCTCCACTTGAGTATGACGTTTGAATGAATATCTTGCACCGTGGTCTTGGAATGTTTAATAATTCTGGGTGAGACACCCAAATGGGTTAATGGATTTCCCATTTATCTGGAATGTGTTTACTTGAACTAAAGTTATTTTGAATGGAAAAATAAAGCAAAAGATTCATAATCAAGAATCTTAAAGTAACACTTAAAAGCCAATGATAAAAAGACAGCCACTATAAAAATAGATGAGACTTGTAGCTATTCTTTTTAAAGGAGGTAGCTCAATGATAAAAAAAAAATATTAGCATTAATATCCTGGCATTAGCATGAAGGATAATGTGAACTAAAGTCACAATGACATACCAGTATTACATCAACTTAAAGGGTTAGCATTAAAATTAACTACAATATTAGGTCTTGCTGAAGATGTACAGAAATAGAAATTTTCATGGATTGGGTGAGAAAAACATCTTGGTTTGCCTAACTAAATCCTTAATTGTCCCAGCATACTTTTTAAAAGGGCTACTTTTTCATTTTTAAAAGTATATTAGTTTGAACAATAAATTATATAGCTAAATTATCTGAACTCTAGGTTGGAGTGGAAATTGGTACAACCACTTTAAAAAGTTTTGCGTTTTTTCTCTTGTATTGGAAATTATGCATAGCTTACTTTTTTCTTCCTTTCCTGTCTCTTCTTGAAATTTTCTGTCCAAAAGCCATTAAATGAATGCATGGAAGGTAGCTTGCTGCAAGTGGTCGTATTAAAGAGGTTTAATTATTAAAAAATTGTATTATTATGATTCCTGTAGCACAAATGGAAGAAAGAACTCTCAGAAAGGTGAAGTTCTTTGTTTATGATTTTTCAGTTAAAAGGTGAGTACAACTGGATATAAAATTTAGTTGTTATTTATAAAATATCTAGGTTCAGAGGCACCTGGGTGGCACAGTCAGTTAAGCGTCCAGCTTTGGTTCAGGTCATGATCTTGCGATTCACAAGTTGGAGCCCCGCATACCTCTTTGTGCTGACAGCTCAGAGCCTGGAGCCTGCTTGGGATTCTGTGCCTCCCGCTTTCTCTGCCCCTCCCCCACTCGTGCATGCACACTCGCTTGCGCTCGCGCGCGCTCTCTCTCTCTCTTTCTCTCTCTCTCTCTATCTCTCTGTCTCTTAGATTTAAAAAGACATCAAAAATTATTTAAAAAAAGATATAGGTTCAATACTTTCTTTACTATAATATGATCTTTGGTGCAGTACTTGACATATACCGATCATTCAATAAGAGTGATTAAGTGAAAACTTAAGATACTGATGGAGCTTCTTCTGTGCTCCAGCAGCACTGTTATTCCTCTATTTCTGTAACTATAGCGTTCTGTTATAAATGACTATCTATGTCTCCCTTTCCTATTGTGCAGAGTTGCTTGAGGGTGAGGAAAACATCTTATGCATCTTTGCATTATTGTTGCCTAACATGATGTCATAAAATGAGTGTGGATTGATCGTAGCTCAATTAAAAAATAACCCACTTGGAAAACCAACGCTGATGTGCATGGAGACAAATCAAGAGGAAATAACTGTTTAGCTTCATGGTGCTTACTATATGTATATGGGTACTCTACAAAGTATTTTATTCTCCTTAGAAGCACTCTCAATTAATTCCCTGCTTAAGGCTTGTTATAGAGATTTGAGATTTAAACTTTATAAAGAAGGTGATGCTGTGCTAGCTATATGCCAATAAATCTCTTTGTAGCAATTGAAAGCCTACGATTGTTTCCTAAATTTTATAATTAAAAATTCAACTTATTTCCATTTGGAAAAAGGAGAAAAAGTGAATGTGGAATTATATTTTAAAATAAATATTTTTTTTTTCTTTTTGCAAATGTGCTCAGATTGCTAGTTCAGCTTTAAGATCAAACAATGGTATACAAATGCCCAGTGGTATTAGAATAAACTTAACAACTTACCTTTGGTATCATGTTTACCAAATGACTGTTTTAATTTTCCTAGACTAATTTCCTTTTCCGTTGTTCTTCAACTTTATATAGACTCTACCTGAAATGAATATTGAGGTGGGGGGTGTGGAAATCAAAGCAAAGAGATACACTCTACAAAATTTAGGTCAATATTGTTTAATAGCAAAAGACCCCGATTGTACCCAAACAGTAAGAGACATTATAATTGATTTAAATTTTCCCTCAGGCCTTCACAGAATCAATAAGAATATATAAAAACATAATTATATGTGTATGGAGACCAGTGACAGTGTTGATCAATATGACATTTATATTGCATTGACTATTAGCACAAAATTACTGCAAGTTAAAATCACAAGGATATCTCTAGTAACAAAATGCACTTAAGTTAGAGAGAAAGCTTGAAAGTTTCTTAAAATTGTTCATATGGCACCAAATTAACAACTTATAAAGGTTTAATTTATATAAAAAGAGATAAAATTTTGAAAGCAATAATGCTCATTTCAGTGAGCACCACCTTCACATTCAAAATTTTGTGTCTTTTTATATATGAGGACTTATAAATTTATCCCAGATGTTTCCAAAGCATTAACTTGCAATTTTAATTTCTGATCATGGTTGATATTAAACATAAAACACTGCTATAAACAACTATAAAACTGGAAAAGTGTATTTTCTTGCATTGGACAACATTGGACAGCGTAGGATTTTGGTCCTTGAGAAAAGGAAAGTACATGAGGTGAGGTCCACATTTATCCAAGCTTTTTGAATAAGGGCATATTTGAAACCATAGAACAAGCAAGTGAAGCTTAAAATATAGCAGTCTTCCTAGGTCGGGGAAAACAAGAGTTTATACTGCTGAAGTTTTGGAATTTACAGGGGAGGCTATGGAAGAGGAGGGACCTGAATAGAAAATGAGCCACATAAATTTTTACAGAGACTACTCTGAGTCTTTGGCCAAATATTAAGCTTCACATACCCAGCAAAGCTTCTGTTAGTATTGGCAGAAAGCAAGTACTTGAGAACTGTGAGCTGAATGGAGATTCTGGAAGTGACATATTATCAGAAAAGGTTAGATTTCTGGCCAACCAGAATGGAGAAAACTACAAGAAAACTCTAAGGATTGTATTTAAATCTCAGGAAACCCACTTCTAGGGAATAGGGCTATTTTATCTGTAGACCTAGCCACTCCAAGTTCAAAACCTGGGTTACACAGGATCAGTATGAGCGACCACGTGGTCGTTGCCTTCCAGAACTAAATCCAGTGATTACCAGTAGAAAACAGCAAAATTCATATTCTCAAAGACATAGGAATTGCAATATCCAGCAAACAATAAAATATTCCTACTTATGAAGAGGCAGGTAAATGGGACTCATAACCAGGAAAGAAAATGAAGAGTCAGTAGAAGGAAAACCAGCAAGAAAATATCAGTAATCCTAAAGATAGGTCAATAGAAACTATGTGAACTGAACCACATAAAGAAACAAAACAAAACAAAAACTTAAAAAAAAACCCAAAAACAACAAATTATGAATATAGCCATGGTGGCTTATTAGAAAATATCCAACAGTCTAAAAAATTGTAATCTGAGGCTCAAAGGAGAGAAGAGAGATAGGAGCACAAAAAATACTTGAAGAAATAATGTTTGTTTTTTTTTCTAAATTTGACGAAAATGTCAACGCAAGGTTTCCAGAAAAACAATGAATTCTAAGCCAGAAATGCATAAAGAAACCACAGTAAGCACATCAGAATAAATTTTGCAAAGTAAAGATAAGGAAAAAAAATGAAGGCAACTAGAGGAAAGACAAATTTTACATAGGGCAGTAACAAAATGAAAGATTGCGGTCTTTTTTTTTTTTTTTTTTTTTTTTTTTCAGAAAAATGTAAACAAGAAGGCAATGAATGATATGTTAAAGGGTTTGCAAATGAATTCATCTAGAATCCTATGCCTAATTAAAGTATCCTTCAGAAATGAACATGAAATACAGTGTTTTCAGATAAAAAAAAAAAAGAGCTCTGTGATATATTGCCAATAGAACTGACTTATAGGAAGTGTTCATGTAAGTTAATCATGCTAATGGGAAATGTAATCGTAAGAAAACTTGGATCTATTTGAATGGTGAGTACTGAGTGAGTAAATATATGGGGAAATGTAACAGATTTCCCCCCTTCATTTCTTTATCCAAAATAAAATTGATTATTTAGAGCAAAAATGATATTGCATTATAGGGTGTATAGCACATGTAAAATTAAATGTAGACTCGTACCAAGGACCAAGAGCTAAATGGAGACATATTGTTGCAGGGTTCTTATACTATACGTAATGATATAATAGCAAGTCAAGGTACACAGTGATATATAAGGTGTACGTGCTGTAATCACTGGAGAACCACTAAAACACGAAGTACAGAGTGTAGCTGACAAGTCGATAAAGGAAATAAAACCAATATTAAAATATTTAATCAATACAAAAGAAAGGTAACATGAGAAGAAAGCAGAAAAAAAGAACACTGGCAAAAGACAATTTTGGCATGATTATAGAGTTAAATCCTACCATATTGGTAACTCTATTAAAATTAAATGACTATTTCAACTAAACAGAAAATTTCAGAATGGATACAAAAAAAGAAAGCAAGATCCAGCTGTATGTGGTTGTAAGGTATTCACTTTAATCGTTAAGAACACAAACATGTTTCAATTGAACTGATGAAAAAAGATATGTCAAGAAACTAATAGTTATCAGGAAAGTGGGGTGACTATATTAATATCTGATAAAGTACACTTTAATTTGATAAAGAAAGTAGTTCCCAGAAGTAAACATAAATATTTTATAAAGATTAAAGTTAAATTCAACAAAAAGGTGTAACTGTCCCAAATGAGTCTGCCTCTGCTACTGAGCCTCAAACTAAATAAAATAAAGAGGAACAAGGCACAAACGAGAAGAGTATGAAATGAGACTATGAAAATTACCAAAAAGGTGAGAGCGAGAAGGAAGAAAATCACACATGTGCCTAGAAAAATTTAGAGTTTAAGAAAAAAAAATATCTGTAATATGAGGTTTTAAAAAAGCCTTTGCCATTGCAGTAGAAATGAGGGAATATGTAGAAAATGAGATGGAAAATCCTGTGAAAGGGGAATCTGGTGAGAAAAGGAGAAGTTGAATTAGACAATCCTGAAGTAAACTAAAATAGAATACAGCAGTGCACACATAAATACCAGTATTTAGAGTTTTTCCTTTATATTAGAGACTGATATTTAACTTCAAACCTAGGCCCTGGAAAACCATTTAGATATATCAGAAAATTTTTTATTCTTTATTGAGTGCAAACACTAGTAGATCTGTGGCAGGCAGAACTAAGAGTAGTTATTGATACTTAAAATACAACAAATACTAATCAAGTTTATATAACATAAGTATACATTTTACATTGCATTTGACAGAACTAGAAGTCAACAATATAACCCACCTTAAGTTTTCCTTAGAGGTAGGCATTGTTTAAAATATGCACAACTATTATAATAGCCACAAAAATTGTTCACTGTTATCCTAAAGTATTGCCATAGACTGAATGTGTCTCCACAAAATTCATGTTGAAACTTAATCCCTAATACAGTGGTATTGGAGATGGGACATTTTGGAGGAGATTAGGTCATGTAGGAATAGTCCTTGTGAATGAGATTAGTGCTCTTATAATTTTTTCTAATGTTTATTTTTGAGGGGGGGGGGGAGGAACACAGAGGCAGGGAGACACAGAATCTGAAGCAGGCTCCAGACTCTGAGCTGTCAGCACAGAGCCTGACTCGGGGCTTGAACTCACAGACTGTGAGATAATGACCTGAGCTGAAGTTGAAGGCTCTACCGACTGAGCCACCCAGGCGCCCCAAGAGGTTAGTGCTCTTATAAAAGAGATCCCAGAGAGCTCCCTCACTCCTTCTGCTTAGTGAGGACACTGAAAAGACAGCTTATGTGAATCAGGAAGAGGGTCCTCACCAGACAGTGACTCTGCCAGTACCTGGATCTTGGACTTCCCAGCCTCCAGAACTATGAAAAAATGAATTTCTATTGTTTACAAGCTTATCTAGTCTATGATATATTGTTATAACAGCCCAAACAAACTAAGAGAGAAATATTCATTGATAATTTTAAAACATCAGAAAACACTCAGTTTCCAATAACTAAGTAACTAAAATAAAACAAGACAAACAACAATGACAACAACAACAAAACAAACAAAAAAAATAGTAGCAATTCACATCCATGTGGCACAATAAGGAATTGTCATATAATCATTTAGATTAATCAGAGAAGAATATACATTGTTTAACACTGATGGAAAACTATGAGGAAAGCAAAATATACTTAACAAAAGTGTATCATTGGAAAACATGGTTACGTGGAGGTGCTATTATATTCCATTTGGATTGATTGTACCCTCTCAAAACTTATATGTTCAAGCTCCAGCTCCCAATGTTTTGGGAGTGTTTGTGATGAGGTTTTAGAGGGCTGGTGAGGCTCAGAGCTGGCTGCCAAGAAGGAATTCTTGAAAACATCTTCAGAGCAAAAAGGTGACTTTATAAAAGCACACGGACGGGACCTATGGGCACAAAGAGCTGCACTGGGGTTGTGAAGAATGATGGATTATATACTATGGAGTTGGGCGAGGTAAAGTCAAAAGGGAAGCCTCCAGAAAGACTGTGATACACTAAAGAGGACTCCTAAGATAACTGAAGCCTTGCTGTTGTCAAGCTGAGGTTGTTTTTCCTCTAGTAAGGCATTAACATTAGGACAGTAGAGGGTTCCTCGAGAAATGATATACTCTGTATTTGCCTCAAGTATTTGTCGATGGGCTGCAGGTTATAAGGAAATTTAATTTTACCTGCCATTTCCTTCTTGTCTTTGTGCCCTATATAACTATGGAGGGGAGGATGATATTAGCGGCTTCAGGAAACAGAGTGTATAGATTCCTGGAGATTAGGTTATTGGTAAGATTGCCTTTTTCTTGTAATTTATTAAGATATTTGTAAACTGATGGAGGTTCGTGTCCTGCGTGACTGTGATCTCTATCAGTTAACGATTTGTTTTCTTTCCTTTCGTTTGTACTTGGGCAGCCAGGAGTGCCGAGGAATATCATGCATATTCTACCTGGGCGGGCAGAGGGGAGGGGAGGAGGGGGACACTGTGCTGGCTGTGCTTTGCCCTCAGCTTGTGTTATGCTCCCTCATCATTTGGAGATAGGGCTTTTGGAGATAATCAGGTTTAGATGAGTTCATGAGGGTGGATTCCCCATGGTGGAATTAGTGTCCGTATAAGTAGAGGAAAAGACACCAGAGCTGCCCCCCTCCACATCTTTCTCTCGCTTTCTTCCTCCAGGGAGATGGTAGCTATCTGCAAGGCAGAGAGAACTCTCACCAGGAATCAAATCAGCCAGCACCTTGACTTTGAACTTCCTTAGCCTCAAGAACTGTGTGAAAGTAAATTTCTTTTTTTAAGCTACCCAGTCTGTGGTAATATGTCATATCAGCCTGTGCCAAGTAAAATATATAGATATTTAGATTTTATTTGATTCTTTTTATCAATCAAGAGAAAAAAAAAAAAACAAAAACAGTAAAACATAAAGATATAAATTTAAAAAAACCCCAAGTTGAAGAAAACTCACCATCTCATTACCTTAAAATATTCTTCATTAGAATATTGATTTATGTGCTCTCAGTCTTAAATATATATGTATATATCCACATGTATACATTTATATATGGATATATAACTATAGAATATTAAATTGAGTTTCAAACTTAAATAAGTTTGGCATCTTTTGAGAAAGCTGTATATATACCACTTCTTAAAATGCTTCTCAGTATTTCCAAACCACTTAATCATATGTGACATTAAAAATTTTGTGATAGCTATGTACCACCTATACTAGTATTTAGTTAACAACCACCTTTGATTTTATTTGCATTTAAAGAATACAATTAAATATGCTTTAAAGGCTATTTCCTATCATTATAATAAAGTTAGCATTGCTTGTAACTAAAAGAATGTAACCATAAAACGACTATTATTTTTTTTAATTGGATAAAATGAATAAAATGAAGCTTAGAAAATAAAATTCAGTCATTTAGAACCTCCTGAAATTATCTAGATATAGATCCATCATTTAATATGTAACATGTTTGGATTAACATAGCCTCCCTAGTTAATTATTCTGTAACTCTCAAAGATTGCTTTCTCCAGGATAAATTAATTCTGCATCTATGTGCTTCAGTATTATTCTACCGCTTTATCACCAGGAAACTTTGTAATAACTTGTTCATTGTCCATCGTCTGTGCCAGACTACAAGTTCCAGGACAATGTCATAAGTCTCTAGGCTGCTCTTCTATTCCCAGTGTTAGGCATAAGGGTTACTGTGTAGTATGCATTTAAAAAAACATTTGTTAGAATGAATGACCAAAAAATGAATGCACTTGAAAAACAGTTGTTAGAATAAATGACCAAAAATGAAAACGTACATAAAAAGTTTCCTAAATTAACTTATTTTGCTTCTGTTGTAGGTTTATATACACTGTTTTTAAGGTATTTGATTATAGGTGAGTTACCAGTATGCAGGCCCATATTTTTGGAATACCGAATACCTGAACTTTAGTAATTAAAAAACGTATTTAAACTTAAAAACCAAACAGCCACTTGGGGCTTCTGAAATGTGCGTGCATGCATGAGTGTGTGTGCAGGTAAGTGTGTGTGTGTGTGTGTGTGTGTGTGTGTGTAAGAGAGAATGAGATTGTGTGTACAGGCAAGCATATGTGTTTTTTTTGTAACTTCTACCTGGGGAAAAAATAAACCTCTTTATTCTTCCTTTCCATATAGAAATTGGTAAAAGAAAAAGAAAGTCTAAAGATTTAAAACCGCTAGTTTCGGGGCGCCTGGGTGGCTCAGTCGGTTAAGCGTCCAACTTCAGCTCAGGTCATGATCTCTCGGTCCATGAGTTCGAGCCCCGCATGGGGCTCTGTGCTGACCGCTCAGAGCCTGGAGCCTGTTTCAGATTCTGTGTCTCCCTCTTTCTCTGACCCTCCCCCGTTCATGCTCTGTCTCTCTCTGTCTCAAAAATAAATAAATGTTCAAAACAAAACAAAACAAAACAAAAAACCTGCTAGTTTCTTTCTCAGTGTAAAGGGTGTGGATGTTGCTTAATAAGAGACATTAACTATAAGTGAAGTCTGGGGCTGAGCTGGGGTTGGAGATCATAATAAATAAGGGAATGTGAGTTTTGTTTGCTTTGGGTGGGGAACAGAGGAACCAAGAAATTCAAGGGTATGGGGCAACAGGGTTCTGGGCAAAGAGGTGCTGGGAGGTGGGTGCAGGAAAGATGTTGGGAGCTTGATAAGGGCTTTAGACATATATATTTGCCCATTTCTAGTGTTTTGTTCTTGTGCTTGTTGACATACTTAATTTTAATCATGGAAATCAAATCAAGTTCCACACTTTACTTGTGAGACAGAAGAAAGACACTGTAGAAAGATTGAGGAGCTCTTTCTCCTTGGCAGGAGCAAAAACTCAGAATCAGAAGTATGTGTTAACTAGAGGTCTTTACCAATTTATGGAAATGTTGAGGTTATTGTACTTATCATGGGAAGGAAATAGGTGGATATACCCCATTTTTTTTTTTAATTTTAAAGAGCAGAGTCACATTGGCCAACATCTAAGTCACATTTCATTGACTCATTCAGTGTATCTCATGAATCAATTTGACCCATTGACTGTTAATTTCCATCAATTTAATAGACATTTAGATTTATTAGACATCTTCTAATCTTTTAGATCTAGTCATTTAACATTTTTTGATAGACTAATATGGGTAAATGTTATGGGGTATGAACAATTTAATCAGATGTTTTTTCTGATGTTGAACATACATTATAATGGAGAATATCCCATAGTCCTATCAAATGATAATATAAGGCAGCAAGAGTTAAGGGGCATGAAAGGGTAAAAATAAAGTATAATGGGTTTTCAGAGGAGAGGAATTTTTTTTTTTTATTTGAAAAGAAAAGGAGACTTTACTAAAAAAATTTTTTTTGAATTTGCCTTGGGCCCTGGATAATAAGTATTTGATCATATGATGATGGGTAATACATTCTATTCAGAGTTAGGAGGTGCAAAAGAATAGATATAGGAACATGCATGGGGAATATGGAGAACATCAAGTTTTTATGTGTTGTAGCACAAGAAGAAGAGAAATAGATGAATAAATTATAAGGCTGGAAGAGAGGTTTCAGAAACCATGATTATGAGTCCTAGGAGCCCTACCCTTGTCTAAGAGAGATTCTTTGCAAGGCTTTTTGGGGGGATGGCAAGGGAAGCGTGTTTCTGGAACCCTGTTTCAACAATATAAATCTTTTAACTGTGTGCTGAATATTTGCAGAAGACTGTTTGGGAAACCATCGCTAAAGTTAAAGAACTCACTTCAATTAAGGGGATTGTTGAGAAATGGGTTATGGTGTGGGCGTATGTCAGAAAGATTTCAGAAATAGAATGTACAGAACAAGGCGATACTCAGTCTTCCCCATCTGTTAATGCCACCAACACACTCATGATTGTTGAAGGTGAATTATAGGAGTCATTCCAGATATCACCCTTTCCTTTATTCTGCATAATTAATCCCATAATAGATCCTTAATCTCTCTACTGGTTTCCAGCTTTGACAATACCACCTGGCTTTTTTGCTGTTTTTCCTGATTCCCCTCTTGCTCCCTCCCAGCTCAACTCCAGTAAACAGCCAAAAAGAACTGTTAAAAAACTAAATTTAAATCATATAATTCTCCAGTGTAAATACATCAGTGACTTGCTATTATCCTAACAATAAAAGTCTAATTCCTCCTATGGAGTGCAAAATTCAACATGATCCGGTCCATGTAATTCTACAACTAATTATACTCTATCCATAGTGGATTTTTTTTAATGTTCTGGAACATTCCAAGCATTTTCCTATTTCTAGGACTTTGCATGTGTTTGTCTTTCTGGCTGAAATGCAACTTTTTTTTTTTTCTTTTTTAAGCTGTTTTTGCATGGCAGGCTCTAGCTGATCCTTTACTTGCCAGTTCACAAGATCCTCACCACCTGTAACATTATATTCTCTATCATAACAACGTAGAAGAAATCTTTATGACAATGATCACATTTCTCTCTTCCACATCATTATTTTTTCCTCAGTTACTCAGAAACCGGCCAATCATCTATTTTTTTCATATGTTTGTTTACATGTTTATTCTTCTTTCAGGCTGCAGCTCTCCTATTTTATTCTTATCTGTATCCAAGGACCTAGAAAATTGTCTGGCACAAAGGAATTGTTCACCAAGCGTTTTAAAAATTAGTGGATAAATGCTTGCAATAAAACAGAGAAAGTGATTAAAAACTGCTATAACATATCCTGTTTGGGTGACTAAGGGGAATGGTGGTATCTTTGAAAGAACTGAATAATTGGTGAAGGAAAGGTTATTAAGAAGGGAGAATAGTATACTAACTGTGAAATGCACAGATTAGTACAACTGATCTTAGCACATAAGTTTTAGAAGTACAGAGAACTGTACAATAGCGTATATTTCACATTTAATAGTTTATACCTCTGTGTATGTAACAGTGGAGAGGTGATTAAGTAGATGTCCCAGTTACAGTTTTAATTCCTCTGACTTACTAGGTCCTAGGCTCCCAGGGTGCCCTGATCAAGAGTGGTCTCATGACCTGTAAGACAATTTACCTTCCAGGTTTGAAGTGTATGTATGAAGGGCTAAGCAGAAAACAGATGACACACTCAAACAGGTTATGTAAGAGACCATAGGAAAGTGTGGGCGTGGTTAATGAAGATGAGTATGCAGTGGTAAAACACAGTGGGGACTTTTTACCATGCATAAGCCTGTAGGAAAAACAGGAGACAGATTTGCCTGAATGCAGCTGAGCTATTGTTCAGGAGACAGGATGCTAACAGAATGAAAACTTGCACTTCATTCCTCTGTGCTGTACATGACAAACTGCTGATACTGCTCATTGGCTAACCCAACTAGAAACCGGAGGCCAATAGAACCTGTTGCTTTATTCTATGAAATTCTACCTCCTACAGGAAGAAAAGAGTTAATTAACATGATGCTCCAGCGTCTTGTCCTTGTCTATGCCCACAGAATTTAGAAAAATACTGGGGACATAGTGATTCCTCCTTAAATATTTTAGAAATGAGTGGATGACTGGTTGCAAATAGGATGTAGTCAAACAAAGGAAACATTTAAACCTACTATAAAAGACATCCTCTCATAGTAAGCAGAAGGATGGTGATATCTGAAAGAATATAAGGCAAATGGAAACTATCTAGTATACTTTCTCTTCCATTAGCTATAACTAATTCAATAGCATATTCCTGTAGCTACCTGTTGCAGAGCACGTGTTATGTGCAAAGCATTGTTCTAAACCCTTTACAACTCAGCAAGACAGGAAACTGAGGCACATCCACACAAAAGTGTTTATCTGTTTCAGGTGTCACGAATGCCAACTGTTGGACCTAGGACTTGACCTAGGACATTTTTCCAGTTCCTAAGTCATTCACATTAACAATGGAATATTGCCTCCTTGTATTGTATACCAACCTTTCCTTTCTCCCTAATGTCATGAAGTTCCTAGTTTTATTATTTTCATTCTCCCTTTCTTCTACAAAAGGAAATATTTGGATGAGATGATTTCTAAAATTCATGCCAATTCTGGGATTCTGTTTGTCTAGATAGGTTGTAATTATTTGTGTAATGTAAAATGAACAGAGTTTTGGAGGCAAAGCATGAAAAATACTAAGGAAATGCAAAAGCAGTCATTATTCCTTGGTAAAACACAGATTCTCAAAGAAATGTTCAGGAGGCACCTGGGTGGCTCAGTCTGTTAAGTGTCTGACTCTTAGTTTCAGCTCAGGTCATGATTTCACAGTGAGTTCAAGCCCTGCATTGGGCTCTGAAAGAGCCCACACTTTTGTGTGGATGTGCATTGGGCTGAAAGAATGGAGACTGCTTGGGATTCTCTCTCTCCTTCTCTCTCTGACCGTCTCCTGCTTGCTCTCTCACTCTCTTAAAATAAATAAATAAACTTAAAAAAATGAAAAAAAAAAGAAATATTCAAGATGGAGACAGCAAAGAATAAGGCAATAACACCTTTATTTCAGTGAAAATGATTACATTGCAGTGTGGTTAATAAGTTCATTCTTAGCTGAAACTGCTTTTTTACTGGGCAGTTGATCACATATACAATGAAGCTACCTAATTAATGATGAAATAGATATCGCCAAGTTTGAATCTCTTAAAGTCTGTCCTTTTATTATATTGGTTTTCTGAGGTGGGTGTCATGTAATACCAGAAGGTCTATGTAAGAGACACAAGGGCCAAACAATATTTCAGACTTCCTAAGAAATAGGATTGTTTCCATATTTCTACTTGCATGTTCATGTGATTTATTAAAAAAAATTCTGAATTGAACTGGAATTAAGAGAGGCTTGTGTTTGGAGATGAGGTGTGGATGTCTAGTCCAGTACTGCAGGACCCTTTACTTAACCCTGTGAGCAAACTTATTAAGTTTTTATAGGATAGGATTATATAGGTTACGTAAAGTGCTTAGTATTGTGCTTGGTTTATAGAAGACCTTCACAAGTGGTGCCTACTATTGTTGTTATTAATACAGGACAGAAAATATGACAATTATTACAATGTATAGATGTATAAATTCTTTCTTACCATTTAGTGGAAACTCTTACAAATTAAGTCAATTTGCAATGAATTTGAATTCAGTTAAGCAACTGAGTGACATCATATATTTAAGGGCTATAATTTGCTTGAATACAATTAAATCATCACTCTAGTGCACTTTGTGATGTTTACCACACCCTCTTTCATAGTATTAAAACAAACAAACAAGAAAACCTTACTTTTGTAGAATTCTTGACACTTCTAAGTAAATCTCTTCTACTTCATTTTCCAAGAAATGTAGGATGAAAGGCTAAAATGAGATACTAACAGTTTTGTAGTATTGAAAGTTTGAGATGTATCTCAGAAGAGAGTGGGGTAAAAATAGGAGCTGCAAGTTAAATATCCTCAGATTCATGTGGAGAAAGGATTAGATGTAAGGAACTGCTAAAAACTGCTAAAAATCTTATTTTTTCTACATTTACATATATAATAAATTGAGTCTTGCTTTGGATTTCCCCTCCCAAACACTTCCAGGAATTCCAGGATTATTTTTATATGTCATGTGAATATAAACTAGGCCTTTCCTTATTGCAGGAGGAAAGGTAATTTTCCTATGAGTCCCAGTGGTAGTTGTACAGGTATGTCTGTGTGGGGTTAGAAATGCCATCTCCCACATGCAATTAAAACACTTACTTGCATACCCTGTCCTCTTTATGCTGTTTGCGAGTATTGTTGATGTCACTCCTTTTGGTAGACACACTGTAGGGTGAACTCCAGGGAGTCATGTCTTATAGAGTCCTCACACCTTCAGTGCTACAGAACATGGGACTTGTAACTGAGATAAAGTTCAAGTTGGCTACATATTACACCTGGAGCCAATTCAGCAATCAAAGTCTGCATTTTCGTCCCACTGAGCTCTGTATGGAAGGGGATTTTTCTCTCAAAGTCCCAAATGAATGCATTTCCTGGGTTTGTCTGAGACTATCCAGAGAATCACATAGGTATATTGGTGTAAATCTGATCCAACTGGAAAACACAGGTCAGTTCTTTTTCAAAGAACTCTTAGGCTTTTCAAAAATCAGGACATTGGATTGTTCCTTTTATTTTTAATTTATAATTAGAAATTATTCTGGGGTGCCTCGGTAGATCAGTTGGTTAAGTGTATGACTTTGGCTCAGGTCATGATCTCAGCACCCATGAGTTCGAGCTCTGTGTCGGGCTCTGTGCTGACAGCTCAGAGCCTGTAGCCTGCTTCAGATTCTGTGTCTCCCTCTGTCTCTGCCCCTCCCTCCCTCACACTCAGTTTTTCTCTCTCTCTGAAAAATGAATAAACCTTAAAAAATTTTAAAAAATAGAAAATTATTCTTAGCAATTAAGTTTGTATTATGAATTATATAAATTACAATGTGAAATTTGTCACTCTTACAGTCTATGCCTCAAGTTAAACTTTCATCAGTTATTCTTACTGGTGTTTACAAATACTTCTAAAATTTTATTGTACATATACATACAATCAAGTACATAATTTTATATAAAAATTAGAAATGCTGTACACTTTTACAAGCTACAAATGCATTATACCACTTTTCCAGATTAGTAGTAAATATATTCAGTGTTTGTATTGACTGCATTTTAACCTCAAGTACTTACACTCAGACATACATACAGGTACATATTGCGTGTGTATATTTGTGTGTGTACACATGTATACATTTATAAAATTTAGTTTTATTTATTTTTTGTTACTTTTTCCCTCTGAAATACATATTTCTTAAAAATTAGGTTTTTAAAAGCAAAAATTATGCTTCCAAAATTCAAATAATATACAAGACTATGGAGTATAGAGACACCTCCTTAAAGAGGAATAACATGAGTGAGATATTGTGTACACTCTTAGTTAAATATCATTTGGTCCAGAAGTTGTTAGCTCTTTATTTAAAAGATAATACTTTGAAATAATAATTATTTCTCTGAACAGATCAAATTAAATTTACTCCCTTCTTTTCACTATGTATGATTTTTCTTAGCTCATGTTTGAACTATCATGTAAGAGACTTTTGATTAAAGAAACTTCATGCCAAATGCTGGCAATATCTGAATATCAATTTCAGCCTTAACTAGTCCATATATTGACTTTTAAAAAAAAATATTTTAAGAGAGAGACAGCATGAGCAGGGGAAGAGAGAGAGAGAGAGAGACAGAGAGACAGAGAGAGAGAGAAAGAATTCCAAGCAAGCTCCACACTGTCAGTGCAGAGCTTGAAGCAGGGCTCAATCTCAGGAACTGTGAAGTCATGACCTGAGCCAAAATCAAGAGTCAGATGCTTAACCGACTGAGCCACCCAGGTGTCCCTCTATATATTGACTTTAAGGAACATATATAACAATGGCTTCAATCACAGTTCACTGTCAATTAGGGACATCTCCCAGTATTGCCCAATCCTAGGATTGTCCAATCTTTGAATTTCAACAGGGAAGTATAAGATATTAATTGTTTTACATTACAAGAATATGCTTATGCATCATGCTGGTGTATTTCTGGAAAGATAACAAAAGGCCTACATTGCTTCTCAGTTTATCTTGGATGAGAAATATAACCTCTGAAAATTTCTCTCAGGCAGTCATTTCTCTTTCCATGCATGGGGAAATAGTTTACTAGCATCAGAAAGAAACCTAATCTCCAGACCCTCTCCAAAATTTCAATCCTAATCAATTATTTAAATCAACAACCATACAAAAAGCTGCTGAGAGTACTTTAAAATCAGAACAGAAATCAATCTCAGAATACCGCTAGTAACAAAAATTAATTGATCTAGTCTAGTTGAGTGTAGACTGTGGATTGGGAATTGGGGTAGCTTTGTAGTATGTCAGCCTCGCTAGGCTGAACTACATTTCCCAGAATTTTCTTTATTGTATGTTTACATTAGAGTGAACAACAGAAGGGAAGCAGCAACCATGCTGTAGCTCACACACTTATTGTGTCTCTGCTAACCCACACCTTTGGTATAAAGACACAACTGGGCCCACAATTGTTCTACTTTTTTCCAGTTACTGACCACTGGTGTGTGTTTATCTTTGTGACAAAAGGGTCCAGTTTCTGCAAATTTTCTTGTCACCAAGAACAGAAGCAAAAAGAAACCTCATGGTTTCCTTATGGACGTCAGTATGATTTTGCAAGGTTCTAGCTTATTCGTGTGAGTTCCAGCCTACTTGTGACCTTTCCTGCTTGACCAACTGCTCCATGGATTTCAAGTTCTAGTACAGACAAGGAGACAGCAGCCTTATAGAGACAGCTGAATCAGCTTATTTTGTTGAGTAAGTGAGTTCTCTGTCACACACACACACACACACACACACACACACACACACGCAACTGATTTGGTTTCCCTGGTTGAACTCTGACTGATGCATGAAAGGCAACAGCCATAGACAACTCTTTCATTAACTTTTCTTATGAAGGGGATAGCACATAATATCTAGAGATCACATGAAGTCAAAGGATAATTATAACAAATACAGAATGCTTGATTCTATTTCTGTGTTTCTGTTTCCAAAAGAGAAGGAAGTTTGGTGATGCATAAAAGAAAGAATATAATCGATACTAAATTATCCATGGAAAAAGAGAAAAGGCAGGGCACAGGTTTAAATGGGTTAGTAGTTTTCTGTTTTTTCTCCAGTTTTGTTAGATGCAATTGACAAATAAAATTGTGTGTGTGTGTGTGTGTATGTAGATACACACACAAACTGTATTTACACAAAGAGTATAGATATTCTTTATACTATATATATAATTATATGTATTATGTACAGATTTTCAGATAATATACAGTATATACAAGTAATGTATACAAAGTATACAATCTATATATAAAGTATATAGAAAGTACAACAGGATTTGATACACATCTTGTGGAATAATTAATTAACACAACCATTACCTCACCTTCCTTCTAACTTTGGGCTTAGTTTCTTTTTTTAGTTCCTTGAGGTATGTGGTTAGGTTGTTTACTTGAAATCTTTCTTTTATCTTAATGTAGGCATTTATCACTCTAAACTTCCCTCTTAGACTGCTTTTGCTGTATTCCATACATTTTAATGTATTGTGTTTCCTTTTCCATTTGTTTTAAAATACCTTTGATTTCCCCTTTGATTTCTTCCTTGACTCATTGGTTGTTCAAAGTATTTTGTTTAATTTCCACTTATTTGTGAATTTTTCAGTTTTCTCTGTTACTGAGTTCTAGTTTCATACCATTGTGGTTGGAAAAGATGCTTGGTAGAATTTCAATTCTCTTAAATTTGTTAAGACTTGTTTAGTGACACAATATATGATTTATCCTGGAGAATGTTCCATGTGCACCTGGGAAAAATGTGTGTTCTGCTGATGTTAGATGGAATGTTCTGCATTTGCCTGTTAAGTCTATTTAATCTAGAGTGTAGTTCAAGCCCTGTGGGTCTATTTAAGATACATGGCCAACAATTCTGTCAACTAGAATTGAGAATTGGTAGCATAACTCTGTGCTTTTCACCAAGAAAATTCAGCTACAAAAGACAATGTTAGAGTAAGTAGAGAGTTGGGCCTGACAAGCAGGTGTCTTTCCCAGGTGTGTACAGCAGAGAAACAATATTTCTACAGATGGATCTGTGAATCCAAACTGGTCAAATAGAGATACAAAGACATTAATAGAGTGATTGATGGTGACAAAATAGTAGGATTAATGAGTTGGGAATGAACTGGTGACTTGTATATAGTTGGATAATTAATTGAGTAGATGTGTTCAAATAGGTGAGTTGGTCTAGGTGAATATTACATTAACTATTTCTATTGTGTATGTAATAGAGTAGTAGCTGGTAATGCAGCAACAAATTTATAGATATAGTGGGGGAGGCAGATAATAAAAAAGTTAGCAAAGAGATATGAATTATGATTAGTGCTATAAGGAAAAAGCAGTAGTATTGTGAATGAGAAAAGCATGTGGTGGTAGGAGATAATATTTAGATAAAGCTGTCAGAGAAGCCTTTTCCAACAAGATGCTTTAAGCTAGAACCTAAGGAATGAAAATGTGTTCATACAAGAAGCACATTATCTTGAGATCAAAATGAGCTCTGTGGAACAATGACCTCACTATATCCTAGAGTGGTATAAATGAGGCTGGATGAGGGCTTTATTACAACTTTGAGTCTTTTCATGGCATATTTCTTTTAGGAATTCCTTAAGTACATTATTGTATCTAGTCATCAGCTGTATACATATATATTATTTACTTTGGCAATACATACATACATACATACTTTGGTATATTATGTATATTTATGATATATCTAATGTATTATATATTTATAATATATGATTATTATATTTTACATATTTTACTTTGGTAATTATTACTATATTTATTCGAGGTATTATTTTTTATATTACTGTAAAAGGAAAATTGCTTATCAAATTTAAATAAGCCCAATAAATGTCAAAGCTAGACCACAAACCCAAGCCTACTGACTAATTTAATAATTTAATTATACCATAATTGTTACTAGTTAGGAAGCAGTAGAGTGTTCAGCTTTTAAAAAACAATGCCTAAAATAATAATAATTAAAAAATGGCAACTTTGACATTGTTATGTGACTGACTAATTGTTTTGTTTTGTTTTAATTCTAACAACTGGCTATTTTTTTCTTGCATAGGGCATTGGGAATTTCTCACTTGGTATAATTATCAATTATGTTAAGTAGTCTGTTAAAAGATTATGATCGTTTTAATCACTATCACCACCATTATCATAAAAATGTTCCAAAATATATTAAAATACTAAACTTTATTAAATGGGAAAGAATTGAGGCTAAATGGAATCATTATGTTAAAAAAAAGATGGGTGCCTAGTTGGCCTGGTAGGTTAAATGTCTTTTGGCTCAGGTCATGATCTCGTGGTTTGTGAGTATGAGCCCCACATCAGGCTCTCTGCTATCAGCACAGAGCCTGCTTCAGATCCTCTGTCTCTCTCTCTCTCTCTCTCTCTCTCTCTCTCTCTCTCTCTGCCCCTCCCTTGCTCATTCCCTCTCTTTCTCTCTCTCAAAGATAAATAAACATTTTTTAATTGGATTTTGGGTCGCCTGGGTGGCTCAGTCGGTTAAGCGTCCGACTTCGGCTCAGGTCATGATCTCACGTTTTGTGAGTTTGAGCCCCACATTGGGCTCTGTGCTGACAGCTCGGAGCCTGGAGCCTGCTTCGGATTCTGTGTCTCCCTCTCTCTCTGCCCCTTCCCCGCTCATGCTCTCTCTGTCTCTCAAAAATAAATAAAGATAAAAAAATAAAAAATAATAAAAATTGGGTTTTATCTCTTAATATTGGTTCCTGAGGTTTACATAAACATATCTTTTTTTAAGAAATCACTTGTATTGTGAGGTTGATTGGGTTAGCTGGAATGCAGAAAGTTTGAAGAAGTACTCTAGCAAAGAATCCCTACCATTCCATTTCAATGAATAAATTTGTGTTTTTTATGATAGAAATATCTTGAAATGTTAACTATTATTTTATTTCTGTGCCTGAATGAAAGCCTACTGGCTAATTTAATTGTAGGTAGTCAAAATCATTAAGGTTGAAGAATTAACCAGAATGTTTTATAATTTTAGTTTTTGTAAGAAGACTCATAAATGAACAGGTCATTTAATTACACCCCCTTCCATTGAAATTGATAAGAGAATTAAAATTATTCTTCTCCTAATTGAATTTTGTAAGAAAAAGGTAAAGTAATTAAAGGCATAACCAATAGTTATTTACCATACAAATATGAAAGGATGATAGACACTTAAGCATTGATTGATTTTTCTTTAATGATTCATATTGAATTATGAAACAGTGTCCTTGAAACTAACTTACTAATTTTCTTTTGAGATATGACTCTTTTCAACATTCTGTCATATTTTACCCAACCTAGAATAAACAAATCTGACATTTTAATTAAAAAGGAAACTGGAATTATATAATGTTTTGCACTTAATAGTTGACTTAATTAAATATCTAGAAGTGTAAAGTCTAATTGTCTCAGAAAATTCAAGGATATCCAATGTAAAGTGATGACCTGAGAATTAATCGACTGAGCATACTATTTCCTTATCAAGCCAAAATGTGGAACTCTTAAGAAATACCTTTTTGATTTTTTACCTGTGTGTATCCTTTACATTTAACTGTCTCTGAATTATATTTTATCAGAATATATCAAGAAACAAATATAGAGCAGGTGTGATGTTGCAATGTAGACCTCCTAGTTGAACAAATATAATACTTTGTGTCCCTGACTACCATTTTCAAATATCCACAGAACTATTGTTGAGTTATAAGACTTCTTAAGGAGACTTCCTCTGAAATGGGTACATACCATAAACTTATCCCACACAGCAATCCTAATATCAAAATGAGTTATGAAATATAAATTTTATTATCATAATAATTTGTATTTAGCTAATATGTGAGTTATTTAATGCAATGAAAATGCTGAATAGTAAATCATCACAAAGTCTCCATGGCACACAGTGAACATTCATTTAGCTCTCGCATCCACATGGTGCATCCGACTGGGCTGACTCACTCATGAATTTGCTGTCATCTGCTGAGGGTCTTCTAGCTGGCTCTGTAGATCTTGGCTCACACACAGGCATGGGTGATCATCTGGCTGACTTCTGTTATAGGAGGGTCTCAGCTAAGATGGCTTGGATCCCTTGAATAAACCACTCCTTTATCTCTAGTTTCAACATGCAAACACAATCATATTGCCCTATTAATTACAGAGTAGGAGGAACAAATGAACAGGCTTCATCACTCATGTGCTTTTAAATCTCTGCTTTTGTCAGATTTACTAACATCCATTGTCCCAGTCCTAACACATGACTAAGCCAAATCATATCTCATGGCCATCCATCTGAGAGGGTAGGCACTGTGTGGTGAAAGCTATTGCATGTTATTCAGATTCCCCTTGAGGAATGAAGGACCAGCTATCTCAGTTAATGTGAATGCTGCTGGAAGGCTTCCTCAAGTGTCACCTCAGTTCAGGAATTGCCATAGCTAAAGAGGCCACCTTACCAAAGACCATACCTCCTTCCTGGGGCATCTCATATTCAGTGATTGGTTGACACAGGAGTATTAAAACCTGGCCCTTTTACCCCAGCTATAAACAGTTCTGAGTAGCAATTTCATTTTCAGATCTCCCTGTAGGATCAGTTAAGTTTTCTGTGGATACTGCATTGCAGTTCGATTTCTCCTTCTGTCCAGTCCTTTTTTTCATTTCACTCAACTGCTGTTGAGCCCAGGATTTTTTCCTAATTCACTTGCTGCCACTAATCTCCACCTCAGAATCTACATCACAGAGATCCGACCTGCAACACATCACAAAATTATACAGGAAATGACATGGCTCCAGGGAAAGTTGAATTGAGGTCATGAATGCCATCAACTTAGTACAATTTTATGGCGTAACAGTCTAGCAGCGTGAGATTTGATCATCCTTAAAACAGTAATCACACAAAAAAGATATTTTTCTCCTAATTATATTTCTTTTTTCAATTCTGTTTTTAATATAGACTAATGTTTTGGTCACCATGGGTCATAACTAAACTGTGTTCACATTTTCTTGCTTTTTCTTCTTGGTTCTGTTACAACCTATGTTAGAATATCTTTTTTTAAAAATTTTTAACTGTTTATATATTCTTAGAGAGAGGGAGAGAGAGTGCAAGCAGGGGAGGGGCAGAGAGAGAGAAAGAGAGAAAATAGGCTTCACGCAGTCAGCACACAGCTCTATGTGGGGCTTGAACTCATGAACTACGAGACCATGACCTGAACCGAAGTTGGACGCTCAACCGACTGAGCTACTCAGGCACCCCTCTTTTTTTTTAGGTAGGCTCCACATCCAGTGTGGGGCTTTAACTCATGACCCCAAGATCAAGAGTCTCATGTTCTACCTACTGAGCCAGCCAGGCACCCCTAGAATGCCTTGTTTGTATTGATTTGCCTGTCAAAATTTAACTCTTTGTTTAAAGTTGAGTTCACATCTTATTTCTATTTGATACGTCTCCTGTTCCTGTCAGTTAGAAATGATCCGATTCTTCCAGCATATTACATCCCACTATATGAACTTACCATGGCATGTCATACTTGATAATTTATAATCTTGCCTCACCTCCTGATGAGATCCTCAAGAATAAGGATTCTGTCATAGTAATTTCTTAAAAATACCTTAGGTCATCTAGAAAAGTGACTTAGCATACTTTCTTTTTAATGTAAAAATCTGAATGATTCAAGAAAAACTATGTGTTACCCATTGTCTTACATGAAACTTTCACATATGGAAATATATATCAACAAACATGAAATTTAACAGCTCTTTTCTACAAAGAACATACATGATTTTTCAGAAGGCAAATATACATCAAATATAAATAAAGAAATCTTCAGCAGTACTCAAGATATACAAACAGATGATGTACCCCAAACTTAAAATCTCAATTTTGATCTCTTATTTATTGGCTGTGAGTTATATACAAACAACTCACGGTGTGTATACCACCCAAGATATGCTTTAGTCAGTAAGACACATCAATACAGAAATGACTGTCATGAAATAAGAAATTTTTACTCATAGTTCCCTAGAAAAAAGAATGCCATTCAAGGCCACAGAGAAGGAGCAGGGTGGGTCAGGAGTCAGATGGAGTGGGAAAAATGTGAGGAAGAGCCTTTATTATGGTTTGTATAAGATGGAATGGATGGGTCAGGGAAAGCAAAGTAAAGGCTTGGCTATTTTGAATAATTTTAGTGAGTTTTTAGGCATACAGTCTGTCCTGACATGACCGTAGTGTGATTAGAGCAGGAGAATAGTGATCTAGAGTGTGGGAACCCAATAAAGGAAGTGATTAAGGGTATGAACTTTGGATTCAGTGGTTTACATCTAGGCACCCTCCCAGGTAAGTTGTTAACTGTTCTTGGATTTGGCTAACCCTAGGAGGGGCAGTCCCTCCAGGGTCAGCAAAACCCCAAGATGATAGAAAGGAAGAAGGAAAGAAAGAAGGAAAGGAAGGAAGGAAGGAAGGAGAGGGAGGGAAAGAAAGAAAGAAGGCAAGAAGGAAAGAAAAGGCAAGATAAGGCAAGAGAAGAAAAAAGAAATTGTTAATACACACAAACACCCACAGATAGATAATTTGGGGGAGGTATTCTTATCTGGACTGCATAAGCCATATTTTTACAACTCCACTATTGTGTTAATGCATAGTCTGTTCTCAAAAAATACTTTCATTATGTATTATTTATTCAAACTTATGCCAAAAAACTTTATGCAAGCTATTAGTACAATCTATCTTCCGCCTAGAAATTATTCTAGTCTAATCAAGGATCTATTCTCATTAATAGCTGACATACATAAACTTGTTGACCTTTGGCTTATCTTGTTGATTTATTTTATAATCAATTTCATTCCATAAAATAACTTACTTGCCAAGTCAATAGTTATATAACAGTTCTTTCCTTTACTAACCACATCTTACAAACTCTCCACATTCTTAACACAAGAACAAACAAACTTATTTACTCCTTTGAAACTCCAAAGTATAATTATTATTTCATTTTCTCATTTGTTTTCAACTCAAGAGTTTTCACTGTATAAGTAACTCAATATTTTACTGATTCTTTTTATTAAAAAACAATATTATCATTAGGGTCTATCAACTATAAATCCTAATTCTTACATGGAATGTTTCAAGTTGGAAAACATACGCTTTCTAGGTCGAGATTATAGAATATATGTCAATCCAATCTTGTTGCATTTGATAGCCTAGGCACCTTAAAACCATTAACATTAAAAGTAAAATTATACATTTCTGTATGTAGAGGATCAAAAATGGTATAGTAAAAGCTCCATAAATTCTCTCCTTCATTATAGCAATGGAAACACTTGCAAAAATCATCAGAATGAACATTTTCACAACTCTGAAAATTATTCTAAGTCTCACAACAATCTGGAGAGCATTATTGCAACAATGACAGCCAAATCTCAGCAAAAAAAAAAAAAATGACTTTTAAGAAATTGTAACTTTCTCTATTCCTACCCCTGACCAGCTATGCAGTAGCCTTTAAAACCAACGTGTCATAATCAAGGTAAAATTCAGCAGTCTTACAGTCAGTGGAAGACTGAAGTAAAAGCTCCTTGTCAACCTCATTCCTAGAGAATTGTCATTATTTGATCAGTTGGGTGTCTCCTTGGAAGATCCTCTTTCAGAGTATCTTTACTTGGCCTGACTTAAAGCTCATCCAGCATGAACAGGCTTTGGTCCCAGGTTGTCAAAATCAAATAGAGGCAGTTTCTTAACTTTATAGCTTCTGAGGCCTTAGGTGGTATTGGGCAAATAATAGTTAAACTAAAAAGCTCGAAAGGAAAAGCTGGAGAATGAGATAAATTCTGATATGTTCCAGGAATCTAGAAAGCCACCAACATATACAGTGCTGTGCACATGACCTGAGCTATAGTGAGCTCACCTCTGGCTATCCCTGAGACTCTTTTATGAAAGAAATGAAGGCTAATGGATAGCTTTTAACTGTTAGTCTGAGTGTTGAAGGGATGCCTTTAGTCAAATTCAGAGACTCTCTCAACAGACTGTGAGACATATTGGTTCCTGGTGTTCATGGACATTTCTGTTTAATTATTAGTGAAACACTAAATTAACTGAACATATATTTAAGTGGTCACATATGAAAATGAGTGCAGACTTTACATAATCCACAAAAGTACTTAAATAAACAAACAAACAATAAGAAGCTCTGCAGATGGGGCATAATATGATTTTCAAAGTTGATACATTATATTATTCAACATGTTCAGTTTTAAAACAAAAAAATGTAAGGCATGGAAAAGAACACAAAAATATGGAAAAGTAGAGGGAAAAAACAGTAAATAGAAACTTCCCTGAGGAAGCTGATATGTTGAACTTACTAGACAAAGACTTTCAAACACCTATTTGAAATATATTGAAAGAAATAATGCGCGTGAAGAAACAATGGAAGATATTAAAATAATGTTTCATCAAATACTGAATATTAATGAATAGTAAAAGTTATTTAAGACAGCAACATGCAGAAGGATGAAACTAGACCACTTTCTTAACACCATTCACAAAAACAAATTCAAAAAGGATAAAGGACCTGAATGTGAGACAGGAAACCATCAAAACCCTAGAGGAGAAAGCAGGAAAAAAACTCTTTGACCTCAGCCACAGCAATTTCTTACTTGACACATCCCAAAAGGCAAGGGAACTAAAAGCAAAAATGAACTATTGGGACCTCATGAAGATAAAAAGCTTCTGCACAGCAAAGGAAACAATCAACAAAACTAAAAGGCAACTAACGGAATGGGAAAAGATATTTGCAAATGACATATCAGACAAAGGACTAGTATCCAAAATCTATAAAGAGCTCACCAAACTCCACACTTGAAAAACAAATAATCCAGTGAAGAAATGGGCAGAAGACATGAATAGACACTTCTTTAAAGAAGACATCCAGATGGTCAACAGGCACATGAAAAGATGCTCAACGTTGCTCCTCATCAGGGAAATACAAATCAAAACCACACTCAGATATCACCTCATGCCGGTCAGAGTAGCTAAAATGAACAAATCAGGAGACTATAGATGCTGGAGAGGATGTGGAGAAACGGGAACCCTCTTGCACTGTTGGCAGGAATGCAAACTGGTGCAGCCACTCTGGAAAACAGTGTGGAGGTTCCTCAAAAAATTAAAAATAGACCTACCCTATGACCCAGCGGTAACACTGCTAGGAATTTACCCAAGGGATACAGGAGTACTGATGCATAGGGGCACTTGTACCCCAATGTTTATAGCAGCACTCTCAACAATAGCCAAATTATGGAAAGAGCCTAAATGTCCATCAACTGACGAATGGATAAAGAAATGGTGGTTTATATACACAACGGAATACTACGTGACATTGAGAAAGAATGAAATACGGCCTTTTGTAGCAACGTGGATGGAACTGGAGAGTGTGATGCTAAGTGAAATAAGCCATACAGAGAAAGACAGATACCATATATTTTCACTCTTATGTGGATCCTGAGAAACTTAACAGAAGTCCATTGGGGAGGGGAAGAAAAAAAAAGAGGTTAGAGAGGGAAAGAGCCAAAGCATAAGAGACTTTTAAAAACTGGGAACAAACTGATGGTTGATGGGGGGTGGGAGGAAGGGGAGGGTGGGTGATGGGTATTGAGGAGGGCACCTTTTGGGATGAGCACTGGGTATTGTATGGAAACCAATTTGACAATAAATTTCATATTAAAAAAAAGTTATTTAAAAAGAAGCAAATAGAAATTATGGAGTCGAGAAATACATTAATATGAGATGAAAAATTCATTATGGAACTTACTAGCAGATTTGAACAAGCATAACTGAGAATGTGTGAACTTAAAAATAGATTAGTTGAGAATATCCAGTCTGAGGAACAGAAAGTACAAAGAATGAAGGTAAATAAACAAAATCTCAGAGAAACGTGGGAAACCATTATGTATGCCAACATATGCATAATATCTCAAAAGAAGATGGGAGAGAGGAATTGTTAGAAAAAAATTTTTGAGAAAATAATAGCCCAAAACTTGCCAAACTTTATGAAAAATATTAATATGCACATCTAAGAAGCTCAACAAAATCCAAGCAGGATATACTTAAACAGATTCACATCTAGACACGCCATAACTGTTTAAAAGCCAATGCCAGAGAGAGAATCTTGAAAACGAGAGAAGAAACTCTTTAGGTACAAGGGAGCCTCAACTGAGATAAATAGCTGACTTCTCAACAGGAGACGTGAAGCTAGAAGGCAGTGGGTTGATACATTCAATGTGCTGAAAGAAAAAGATTGACAACAAGGAATTCAATATCCATCAAAACTATCCTTCAGAATTGAAGGAGAAATTATGACATTTTAAGATTTAAAAAAATGAAACAAAACTGAGGAAATTTGTCACTAGCAAACCCACCCTGCAAGAAATACTAAAGATAATTCCTCAGGATGAAAAATGAAATGAAAGGACATCCAACAGTAAATTCATATGAATTTATATTATTACTGCACCAGTTATAACAACTTAACATAAACATAATAAGTTTAATATAACAATAATATAAGGTAAACATAAAATGTAATGTAAATATGATTTTTTGGGTGCAGGTTTTTTCTCCTGATTAAAAGACATCTGTATAAAGCAGAAATATTAATCTGTGCTGTTGGGCATACAAGGTATAAAGATGTGACTTGTATGATTAGAATAGCACAAAGGAGAACAAATGAATGGTGCTATATAGGGACAATTTTTTGTGTACTACTGAAATTAATGTGATAATAATTCAATCTCCAGACTGCTACAAAGTAAGATGTTGATTTTAAGCCTTAGAACAATCACTAAGAAAATAAATAGAAGCATATAAAAACATATATATACTTATGCCTGTATGCATATATAAATGATAGTGGGGGACACCTGGGTGGCTCAGCTGATTAAGCAACTGACTTCAGCTCAGGTCATGATCTCACTGTTCCTCAGTTGGAGCCCTGCATCAAGTTCTCTGCACAGAGCCTGCTTTTATTCCTCTGTCTCCTGCTGTCTGTCCCTCTTCCATCTTGCACATGGTCTCTCTCTCAAAAATGAACATTAAAAAAAATGACAATAGAATTAAAATGGTATACTGAAGAATATTTAACAAAAAAGTATGCAATAATAGAGGAATAGTGGACTTAGGAAACACTTAAGAAAACAAATGGAAAATAGCAAGATGGCCAGAGGTACAAATTTATGCTGATTAATGTACAGTGGTTAATGGATTCATTAAAAATGTCAGGGAATTAGAAGAAACATAATTGGCAAATTGGTGAGAAGAAGGTCTGAGGAAGAGAGAAGTATATAAACCTTTTCAAGTAGCCATAGACTATAAATATATTATTGTCCCAGTTGAATTCTCCTCAAAGAACAGCATCTACGGAGGAGGATTGTAATCAGCAGATAGAGAAGAAGAAAGAACAAAAACTCAAAAGTGCAAAGAAAACCCAGTTTAGAAAATGATCAAAGGAATGAACGGACATTTCTCTAAAGATACAGATGGCCAATAAGCACATGAAAAGATATTCAACATTATAGTCATTAGGGAAATGCAAATCAGAACCTTACATGATACTGCTTCACAAACACTATGATAGGTATTATAAAAGAGAGAGATAATATTAAGTGTTGGTAAGGATATTGAGAAATTGGAACGCTCATACATCACTAGTTGGAATGTAAAATGTTGCAGCCATTTTAGAAAACACTTTGGCAGTTCCTCAAAAAGTTAATTATAGAACTATCATATGACTCTACAATTCTGTCTCAGAGAACTAAAAAAAAATGTGTTCACACAAAATTGTGTACACAAATGTTCATAAAAATATTATTCATAATAGTTAAAAAGTACAAGCAACTCAAATGCCCATCAACCATTGAATTGATTAGCAAAATATACCACTCATACAATGGAAAATTTGTGTATATAGCCCTGAAGTCCCATTTATATACAGATTTACCCAATTTATTTCTGTGTAACTGCTAAGTATTTCTCTTGAGTTAAAGGTTATACACAAGAACTCAATACCATGTTCTCTTCCTAAGATTATGGAAGTTGTCATAGAGAGGTAGATTATTTAGTAAGTGTATATATGTTCATATAAATACTCCTGCTTTATTTATCAGTAAATGTGCTTTTAAGTTAGTCTACTGAGAAAGATATGGACATTTTTTTGGGGGGGTCGTTTTTGATTGGCTTGAAAATGTATTGAACAAGATCATTATGGAAAGATTTTTCATTCATTTACTAAATGTATAAAGTTTTAAAAATGAAATACTATTTCCAAGGATTTTATTTAAAACATCCTCCATGTTAATCTTATGTCCTAGCTTCAAACACTTTTAAATTGTTTCCTTAGGTATCTACTTTCTAATTTTTAATTTTTATACTATTTCTTGTTACCTAAAGTTAGGATTATTGAATGACATTCAACCATGAAAAATGAAGTTTTAGGTTTCATTTCTTCACATCTATGTTCACACATATTTTCTACCCACATCCTCAAATATAGTTATACATCACATCTTTGCTTAAATTAATGTTTGTTCTACATCCTTATGATTATGTTAATATTTTTCATAGAGGAGCTCTGTATTTTACTAAGATTTCCTTTCCATTCTTGTAATTGTATCTGGAGCTAATAACTGCCTTATTTTCATCTGCCTAGACTTCTCAGTACCCAAATTTCCCCAGAACAGAATTGTAAATCTCTTCTAATATGGTTTACCACATCAGGGAATCTATTTTCCATTTTCTCTGGGAAATCCCAGGATTATTGAATGACATTCAACCATGAAAAATGGAAACACTTTTTACAAATAAGATTATGTTCTGAGGTATTAGGGGTTAGGACCTCAACATCTGAATTTTGGGGTGACCCAATTCAATTCATAACACAGATCATGCAATTTTTGTTTTTAAATAATTTTATCTCAGATAATTGAAGTCATCTTTTTATAATATCCTATATTTTAGTAGTGTTGTGAAAAGTTTAAATCTGTTTTGTTTTCTAAGAACTTGTGTATGTACAATGTATTTCACTTTCCTTTTCTCCTTTCTGATTTTCTTTTTCCTAGTGTTCTGAAAATTTCCAATGGCATGTGTTGATGTAGGTTTCCATTATTCTACTAATAAAGTCTTTAAATGAGCTCATTCGATCTGTGTATCAGTCAAAGTTCAACCATAGAGAGAGAAACAGTAGGGGAGAGATTTGTGCGCATATACACACACATACATATACATATATGCACACACATATATATACATATTAAGAGATTTACTCACTGAGGGGCTTGGATAGAGCCCAAATCCACAGTGAAGATAGTCAGGAAAGGAAGGCCATAAACTATCATCTACAGGAGGAATTTCTTCTCTTTCTTGCTAGTTGTGTAAGTCCCACACAGATTATCCAAGATAATCTCTCTTAGTTAAAATCAAGTGATTAGGGGTTTTATTTAGCATTTTCAAAATATCTTCATGGCAACACCTTGATTAGGGCTTGAATAACCAGGACTGACTGTAGCCTAGACAAACTGAATATCAAAAAAGCTACTGTAATTGGTAAACAGAACTTTCTTGGTTTTGAGGAGTTGTTTTTAGAAATATTTATTCCATAAAGTTCTCCTCAACATTGTTAATTTTATTTCTTCTCTTTTGAAACTCCTATGAGACAGCTATTGGGAACATTTAATTTGATCTCTGCTTTTAAAAAGTTATTTATTTTTATTTTTTAAAGTTTATTTATTTTGAGAGAGGGAGGGAGGGAGGGAGGGAGGGAGAGAGAGAGAGAGAGAGAGAGAGAGAGAGAGAGAGAATGAGAGGGAGAGGGAGGCAGGGAGAGAGGGACAGAATTTTAAGCAGGCTCTGTGCTGTCAGGGTGGAGCCTGATGCAGGGCTCAATCCCACAGACTGTGAGATCATGACCTGAGCTGAAATCGGTTGGTCACTCGACTGACTGAGCCGCCCAAGTGCCCCAATCTCTACTTTTAAAAAAAAATCTTGTTTTCTATCTTTTGACTTTCTGTTATATTCTCTATACTAGTCTTCTAATTATATCTTTAACTCTGTTGGTAATTTTAAAAAATTCCTACATTTATTCCACAATATTTTATCACTTCTCTAAATTTTCTTATTGTAGTTCCTCAGGTACAAAAACTTGTCAAATCGCTCTAAGATTATTCTTCCTATATATTATGTATCAATACCAACAGAAATAATATATTTGTGATTCTTATATATAAATACATCTGTAGTTTTATATATATATATATATATATATATAGTTATATAGTTATATAGTTATATAGTTATATATTGTTACATTTTTGCCACTTTTGAGTTTTCTTTTTTCATTTGATTTTTTAAAATTCTATTTGATATAGTTTACTTTTTTCCTTTCTTTTTTTTTTTTTTTAATACAAGCTTTACTCTGACTCTCATACTAGAAGATTTTCCTAATCTCAGGATGCTTGGATTTTTGCTGATATTTAAGAAGGCACACAAAATAGAGGAAGACATTTATGTTTATAGGTGAAACAATGTCTACTGTTTACTATCCATCATACTTAATAGCTAGGATTCCTATCATCTTGTTAGCAATCCTTCTCCCCACTATGTATTTATTTCTAGTTTATTCCTAAGCTAATGAATTTTCCTAGGAAAAAGAATTCATCAGACATCTTCCTACAGGATATTAGCCTGGCTCACAATATGCTTGAAGCCTCTGGGCGAGAAAACCAGGTCTGTCTTTCCACTATGCAGACTTCTGTTTTATCTCTGTGTTCGTTGTGTTTTACTTCTGACCTCTAATATGCCTCAGTTCCCAGTTCTGTGTTTCAAGCTTTTTAGAAATAAACTCCCTGCATCCTAATGCTGATGGAGCAATTAACTCTAGATTGTGAGGAGGGAGAGAGGACCATAGTGTCCCCACTTCTTATTGTGAAGGTATTTAGCCAATTCATCTTTTTTAGGTTCACCTTTCGAGTCTCACATTCAGAAGTCCTTGGATAGCAGTGCTGAGTCTTCCTGGGTCTTTGTGGCATGAATTTTTGTAAGATTACCACCACTCCTAACTGTATGCACTTAGATTTCAGCTTCTCTATTTCGATAAATCAAGTGCTGATAATCTGTTGCTTTCCTTCCTTAAAACAATGCTACTGATATTACCCATCTATTTCACCTCTTGTATTCTCCTAGACCCTGTGTGTTTAAATACTTTCTCGTAATTTTCTTGTGGGTCTTTAAGAGCTGCCAGAAATAAATATTTGTGTTCAGTTCTCCAAATTTACCCAGAAAAGCCATTTATTTGGGTTGTATTTACTAATACAGTTTCATGAGATTACTACTTGAGTCAGATACTTTCCTAATTGTGCTGCATGTGTCATGAGTGCGTGACATGAAGTCATCTGCTGATAGAGATTGTATGAACTGTTTACCATCTCCGCTGACTCTGTGTTCCCAGATGATTTGGTTAAAGAGCAGTTCTAGGGCTGCAGCAGAACAGTTCCGAGATAGTGTACAGCATGGGCTAACTCTTTTGCAGATATTGATGTAACATGGGTCGTTGAATGGTGTAATTTCCACCGCACAGTTGCTATCGATCTCTTCTAGCGAGTCAATATGTGCTTGGTTTATTCTGAAGTCAGTTAGGCAATTGAAGATGATCAGAGATTTCACAGTCAAATTCTATCCTTTGATCTACTAATAATGTGCAAAAGAGCAATGCTGAATATTCTATAACCTCTTTATTTAACTGTCAGGACTAGTTAAAGGAGTTCTCTGATAAGAATCATAAATCAAAATTAAGATTGGATGCTGTGTTGTCTTCCCTAATGCTGCTACTCCTGCAACACTAGATTGCACTTAGTGTTAGGAATGAGGCTCTGAATCAAGGCTACAACAAGTATTACAATTCTGACTCTGTCACCTACAGCATGTGGTATTGGGCAATCCTGCTCATCTCTCTAGCTTCAATTTATTCATCTTGTAGAATGTAAATGATAATAATATTGCCTCTTGAGTGGTGAAGATAAATGATGAAATGTTTGTATTATGTGCTTGGAACATGGTAAATCTCAATTTATTATTATTATTATTATTATTATTGAATGGGACAAGAGTTCAAAAATTGGTAACAGGTTGCTGTGGAAAATGTCAACGTTTGGCTGTCATCTGGAGCAGTCATTTTTCTGGAAGGACAACTGTATTTCTATCTCCTTTGCTGTGGTCTTGTCAAGACTTTCAAATTTCCAAACATTTGCTCTGGTAATATTGGAAATTCTTCACAAAATACAGTGGGAATTGTTTTCAAGTGGATTCTTGAAAGGCAGTAAATGTTTTTGTTTGGAGGGAGTGAAGGAAGGTAGGAAACCTAAAGAAGGAAGAGTGGCATCCCCTATGACTTCTAGTAGCAAATCCATTCTTTGCTGGACTGCAGTCCCTTTAATTTGCAAATGCAAAATTAAACAATATGGCACACAGCCTGAACCATTCTCAGCCAGTTTACCCCTCATGGAGCATGCAAACTATTACTTGTTGTCTCGAGATCATCATACCATGTATGTTGCAGATATTCTCCTATGCTCATGTTCTTAAAAACTGTAGCCCAGATTTGTTTTCATTTTTAACGGAAGTAGTGGTTTCGTACAGAGGAAACTAAGGCCGAGAAAAGTTAAATAATAAGGCTTAGTTTTTAAAAATTGCTTTGGGTTAAGCAAATGTTCTCATATCTGATCTTAATTTATCCTCAATATATATATTTTTTAATTGGGGAGAAAAAGGAGATAGTAGTTTGCTCTCAGTGCCTTTTGATGTACTTATACCATTTTGCATATGAGGAAAAAAGATTCAGGGAAGGCATGTGTGATAGACTAATGCTTTCCCTGATCCCCAAAGATGTCCATGTTTATTGTGTACATGGAAAACGTTATCTTACAGGGCAAACAGAGTTTGCCAATGTGATTAAATTAGGATCTTGAGATGGGGAGGTTATCCTGGATTATTTGGGTAGGTTCCAATATAAACAAAAGGGCCCTTCTAAATGAAAGAGACAGGCATGAGAGTCATTGTTAAGAGTAATGAAGTGTGAGAAAGACTTGACTATCCATTGCTGGCTCTCAAGAGATATGAAGGTGCTGTGAGCCAAGAAGGCAGGCAGCGTGGAAAAGGCAAAGGAACAAATTCCCCTTAAGCTCCTCCAAAAGGAGTGTCACCTTGCCAATACCGTGGAATACTTTAGTCCAGTGAAATTAATGTTAGACTTCTGATCTCCACAAAAGTCACATTATAGATTACTATTGTTTTCAGGCTTTTAGTTTATAGTAATTTGTTAGAGCAGCAATAGAAAACTAACATAGCAAATGACTTGCCTGAAACTTTACAAAGACAGGCAGGAGTAACACTTCAAATCTATGGATTGCCAAACTGGTACCTTTATACCATAATGTAATGTCTCTAAACATGGTTTGAATTATATCGTTTATATATTTATATATGAAAAAAAAAGATTAAGGCAAATAAGAGTCCTCTAACAAACTGTGACACAGTAATATATACATAACTGGTTTTATCCTGTCGATTTGAAAACACTATTCATCTAGGATAGAGTAGTTAAAGGATGTGATAGATTACACATAACATATAAGAACGTATAGGAACACAGTCCCCAGTTAATGTCAGCCATATTCATGGTTTACATATGACTAGTTGTAGAAGCTGATTGATTCATTGGGACTAGAAACTCTTGTTTCTTCACTGTTGTGATCTTTGATTTGCTTCCCAATCATCCTCTTGTGTGCCTTACCAACCTCCATTTACTCTGTCCTAGGTTTTCAATGAGGGTTGGGTTGAGGTTTTGTTTTGTATGGAAAAAAAAAGTTGGTTTCGTGGAGACTCCATTAATCTTGTGTGAACTTCTTAATTCACCTGTACTTCTGCCCCCTCATCTGCATCCTGCTTCTGCCTCCCTTCTTTCATGAAGTGTCCTAGAAATGAGTGGCTCTCTTTGCCAAGGTTAGTGGCTCTGTCTCTGCACTTGATCCGGTCTTCCTTTAGGAACAGCTATTAATCTCCCTGCTCCTTCTGCTGGCATCTTAATATCCTCCCTCTTGTCTATTCTGTTTCTTCTGCTCTCAAACCAGGCACATTTCCCCACATCTCCCAACATAAAAAAACTAAAAAAAAAAAAAAAAAAACTCTGCCAAATTTTATGATGCCATTCTATAAAATCTCTTCCCTTTATTATGTAATTGTAAAAGAGAATCTACAACCACTTGTCCTACAAATATGTGCTTATGTTTTCTGCACATACTACCTAGACTTGTTTCACAAATAAAGGGGGTCTTGATTCAATGCCAAATTTGCTTTTAGGATAAGGAGGACCCAAGCTATCCATAAGGGTAGTTTATGTAAAAATACACTAGAAGTAAGCATCTGATTGCAAATTCAGTGATTCCCTTGCAGTCTTCACCATGCTTGAAATATTGGCAGCATTTGGCATTATTGATTACAAATTGTTACCACTAATAAACATATTCTTCACCATCTAGACAGTTGTTAAGCTGGAAGATTGTTGTAATCACTGATTTCTTCCAATTCCCAAAGCTCAATATTCAACAATCACCATTCCTATTTTATCAGAAAAACTGTAGACACTGTAAATCTTTATTAGAGACAATTTAAAATGAAAATTATTCACAAAAGGTTGAAGGAGAGGAAATAAAAGGTAATGCCATTTGGATCAGTAATGCAGGAGCACAAAGAGATGGTTCTATAGAGTCAAGGAACCCAGTGTACCTGGTTGGAGTCTGTGCTCCATGTCAGTTTTGATCCTGCCACCAGAACCTGAGGAGTTGATGGGACCTTGGAACAGTCTAGTCTAGAACCCAGAAGGGAAAAAAAAAGAGGGTCACTTCTCCCCTAGTTTTGTACATCTCCTGATCTCATACTAGTGCCTCTCATTGGCAGAAAGAACCAGAAACCCATTGGTAAAAAGCTTGAAAAATCTAGTTTGTGGGATCCCATCCCCTTCCAGTTACAGAAAAGAACTCAAGTGGTTTGGGGATGTAGGGAAAGCAGAGTCTAGATTGTTTTAAAAACAATTGGGAGAGTAAAAGAAAAGAAGATCCAGTCACTCAGATTTTTAACAAGAAAAATACTACCTTGCACCTCCATCCCAGATAAATACTTCTATAGAATGGCCAGGATCAGAAAGCCAAGCTCCATGATGTAAATTACCCACACATTTACCAGTAGCTACTCAGCATCTAGTCATGCTACTTCTTTCAGTCACATCACTTTTTTGCCTTCATATTCAAGACTGCATGCAGTAACAAATGACATCATGATTCTATTTAAAATGATACAATTACTACTTCTGTAAAGACACTGTCTCTCTCTTCCTAAGTAGATAGACACAGTGTTCATCAGCCTCCAGATTCAGCTCTGACTGATGTTAACTTTCTTTAAGTTCAGTCAAAATTCCCTCCAAATATTTTGTACCCAAATTGGTAGGAAACTAACACCAATATTAACTATATGAAAATAAAAAATAGGGAAGGGGCTGAAAGGGACAATTGGTTAATATAAGATGTTAGTTATTACAGTTCCCATTTCTGAACTGATCATGAAGCCATTGTTGCTATTTGTTGCTTCATTCTTCCATTTGATCTTTGTGTTGTTTTGGCCTCAGTCAGTACTCCAGCTGGTTAGAGGTTATTTACTTAGTGGGGTGAAAACCCTTCACTTCTGAAGTCTCTGGTCCTTAGCAACTTTTTGCATAGCAGTACAGTACTGTAAAAGTGACCATAAGCTCAATTTTTTTTAAATTTCATTAAAAAAATTAAAACTCTAGAAATTTAAATGGAAAAAGTGTTAGGGTCATAGAATGATCATAACTTTTTAAGAAAATGTGTGAACTTGAAAAGCTATGGTTATTTTGTGACTTTTAAATTTTTGTTCGTTGAAAACTCGCTGGTGCTATGTACAGGCAACTGAAAAAATAGTAAAACAAATATGTATTTAGTACACTAATTTAACATATTAGAGTATTGAGGGGTATCTGGGGTGGCTCAGTCAGTTGAGTGTCCAACTCTTGATTTTGGTTCAAGTCATGACCCCAGGGTCGTGGGATTGAGCTCTGCTTTGGGCTCCATGCTGAGCATGGAGTCTGCTTAAGATTCTCTCTCTACCCCACTTATGCTCTTTCTAAAATAAAAAAAAAATAATAATAATAAAAAACATAGAGAGTTTAAGTGTATTATTTCTTTGTAAAATCTTGCCAAGAATAGTTTGAAGAGTGCTTGCCTTCTTCCTATCATATAACTTACAATATGGAATAAGCATCTTTTCTATGCCTTGGTGAATTGTCATACTCCTTTTGGAGTTTGCATCAGCTTCCAAAATTTTTTCCTTTGTACTTTCAATGTTGTGAAATATCTGTGAAAGTCCCTTTAATATTGATCTTCTCCAGGGACATCATCATCTTTTTCATCACTTTCCTCATTTTCATCAATGACATCATATTCACTAGGTTCTGCACATTCAGTTTTTCCATGGCGGTGGTGTCGACATTAGCTCTTTCTAATATAATCCCATTTAAGTCTCACTCAAATTTTACTTCCAACAATAACATTTTCATTACTTTTCTGCAGTTTCATCTTTGTTGGACAATTCCCTCTTTTAATTACTTTCTTTTTGTGAGTGGTCTTGTAGGTTTATTCCTGGGACTCAGGGAGACTACATGACTGCTCTCTTTCCTATCTGAGCATGAACCGAATAACACAAGCACAGTGACCAATATTCCACAGACCTTTGGAAAAAGTGACATTATTGGCCATTGATCATTATGCACCTGTTATTTACATGGTGATTTGTGGATTTCAGAGCTGGCAGTGAAGATTTTATTATACAGACTTATTCAAAGTTAATACACCATAGAACTTGGAATTTGAACTGTGTTGTTGGGATATTGGTACTTAAATAAGCTATAGTGACTAAAATTTGTACATATTGGAGCCATGCAAGTAAAGACTGTTTGTTCATATTACTTCCACTTGATGATGGAATGCTGCTGCATTCGTATCCCATATGTATAGCTGCTGCATTCATATCCCATATGTATAGCTTTCTGGATCAGATAATACCTAGTTCTTATGAACAGTTCAGTCTGCAGAATTTTAGACTCCCAGCCAGGGCCAAATGGCAAGCCAAAATCTGTTTCTTAAAAGTTTAAGAGTTATTTGCAAAAGATTCACAGTTTTATTCAAAACTCTACAGCTCTGAGATACTGAGACTTGCCAGAGGCTGTCTACAAATCCCTAAAATCTTTCTATTTGCTTTCTCTTCTGCAACTGCACTGGCTGGCATTGTTTCCATATGCTCATAATCTTAGTTCTGAATTTCATGCTTTTATATCTAGAGAGAAGGGTCAGCTTTCTAAAGATGCTCCCTGCCTCCCATTTTTTCAACTATAATGTCTATGACATAGTGGCATTTATAAAATAAAAATCTGACCATGTAACTCCCCTGCTTAAAATCTGTCAATGTTTTCTTAGAATTTCAGGACAAAACCAAAACTCCTTAGCATAGATTAGAGGGTTGCTCATGATATGGCATCCATTTAATGTTCAGCCCCATCTCTTAGACTCAATGATGCATTCGTTCTAAACACTTGTGGGTTTCTAAACTCTGACTTTCTTACTCCTGTTCTTTCCACATGGTGCTGTCACTGCTTAAGCCTCCTGCTTTATCTGGAAAATTATTAGTTATTCAACACAATAATCCCAATAATGTATCTTTGGGCATGCCTTCGATGGCTCACCTAGTTAGAATAATGTCTGTCTTCTAATTTTTGAAAGGTTTATAACATCATGTTGTGCCTTATTCCTATTTTTTGTGTGTCTTCCACCTCTTTTCCATAGCAGGAAGTATATTTAGTTTTTGTTCCCCAAGGCTTAGTACAACAAAGCTCACATTATTTTGTGAATCTCCTTTCCTTTTGTCTTCTGTGACAGTATTCTCTCTAGTGTCCTCTTGTCTTTAGTAATTGTTATTCATACTTCTAAATTTCTGGATCTTCTCTTGTGTTGCTCATTGTATTGATTTGCTCAAGTCCAGTCAAAGATCTATTTTTTGTTAGTTTATACATTTTTCCTTTTCATGATTGTGTTGTTTAATATGATTATCTCATTTAATCCTCATGACTTTAAATACTATCTTTGAATTGGTAGTTTTCAAATCCGTATCTTCACTATAAATGCTTTCAAATATCCTAGGTGACATTCACAACTGCTTATTTTATGTCTTTATTTTAATGTTCCAAAATACTCATGATAAACAAAAACCCCACATCATATTTCTCCTCTTAGTCTTTTAAGTAATAACATCATCATTCATTTAATTTTTAGAGTCATTCATGCTTAATTTTTTTAATTTATATAAATTTCGTTCACAACAAAAAATTGAATATATACTATTTTCTATGCAGTGTGCCAAATTATAGGAATAAAAAGTTAGAAAACAAAAAATACCTACCCTGAAGGAGTGAGAAGAGGGGTGGCAAAATGCTACAATGGAGAAATGTTTCTCTGTGAAAGTAATACCCAATATTATTGGGGGGTAAGTGGTCATTGGCATCTTTAGGAAAGAGATACAACTTTAGCCTCACAAGTGGTAAAACGTATATGCAAAAACAAGAACTTGTATAAAAATATTTACATGGTCTGAACCCCCAAGACCTTTTCAACTGCACTTCTGAAACATCAGTAATAATTTATTATCTGTTTTCTATGAGGACCACAGGTCTTCTGCACCAGCCATCATCATCTTAACTCTTAACTTTTGGCTTTGCACCCTTCTCCTCTATCCTAAATATTTATAGCAATAACTCAAAAAAGTATTATACCATTTAATTGCATAAAAATAACTATTAACTCCTATTTTCTGCAAGATAAATACAAATCTTGTACCAGAAATGGAACTTTTTATCTACCCCACCGTACCCTTTTCTTCTCTTACATCCCCACTAAAAATTATTGAAAAAACCAAAACATCCAAGGCTTCATTGAGAAGTGCATCGACTTTGGAGTAAACAAAACCTCCTAATGAGTAACCAGTAAACTGTTTATGACCTTGGAGATGCACACCTAGATTTTTGCAGTCTCTCTCTCTTTCTCTCTAACATATTAATTCACTCTCCTTATAATTGCTTTTCCCCCACTCTGGGATGTTTCTAGTCTTCTTTAGGGGAATTTTTATTTATCCCTTAAGATTAATTGCATATTTATGAACTATGTCAGTACATTCACTCACCAAAATATGATTGAATTTTTCTCACTTCCTTGAGACAGTTAACTATGCTTTCTTCCATACAGTATTTTACTATAAGCATCGTGGCTCTTATAACATTGTCTTACAATTGTGTGTTCTTATCATGTTTTATACAGTATTTTAGCTCTTTGGGGCAGAATATTTCTCCTACAGTAATGGCTGACTTATTGTTTATATTCAATAAATATTTCTTGACAAAGAACATAAAGATTTGGCCTAAACTACTTTTATAAATCAACATTTTTCTGTAAAGATTTAGATGTTTTAAACATATAGCATCCAACTTTATAAAAGTAAAATATGCTTTACAAAATATGCCAAGGAAGAATATGCCTTAAGAGGATGGGCTAACAACCAAGCTAGAGAGTACTATCTAAAATATTTAACCACTTCTGATATACATCTTTTTTTTTCTTTTCTAATTGACATATGGAAAATGATATATGAGGCACATTAAATTTAGCAAAACAAACAAACAAACAAACAGACAGACAAAATGATGCTGTAGAGCGAAGAGTTTTCCAATTTGCCCTAGGTTATAATGGAGATAGTAGGTTGGGAGGTGGAATGATTCCTCATTCCCACAGGGAGCTAGAGTGGTCAGGAGATTCCATAAATTCTACCTGTCACTTCGAATTGTAGGTGAAAAGTGGAAACCTGGTTATGGATAGAGCAAGTCCTTATTCCACAACGTTCTCTTCTTCCCCGGGGGTAGATCCATCATAATTTGTTTCATAGGAACACTTGGAGGAGTACTATGAAATTTCTGGTACATTACATACTCACAGCTACTGTCTACTCACACATACCATGGACTTTCCCTTGCACTTGGTTGTATCAAGGACAAATTCTTTAGATGGTCTGAATTCTTATCTGTAACATTTTTCCTGTCAGCAATCTTCACAAGCTGCTTCCACTGAGAAAGATGAGCAAGGATCTCAATGTGAGAACAATCACAGAGACATTTTCCTTGAAGACGTCCATTTTCTAATGTTTCTCTTGACATCTTAGGTCATTTCTCTGAAGAACCATCAATCTGCACAAGTGCAGATTTCCGTGCCTACAATACTGATTTAACTGGGGCAGAGTCATTGCCTATGTTAGATAGTGCTTTTTTTTAATCTTAATTTTAAATTCTATATATTACTTATTACTTCAATCAAGTTTCTTAGAATAATATACTCTGACAGTTATCTTCCAAGAAACAGGAGCACTGAATTAAGTTGTACTCTATTATGCATCAACCAGCTCAGAAATAAGTCAAGGAACCAATTAACATCTTATCAGATTTGATTGTAAATAGAACATTACATTCACATAGGAGGAGCCATTCATTCTTAAGTTTAGTAACCTTTTTTTGGCTTTATGTGAGGTCATTTATAGCTACAAAGGTAGCTCTATGAATAATTGTGTAGTAGAATATCCATTTTAGCTGAATGGACTCATCAATTTAAGCGGGAAACTGATTTGACTGACATTTTCAGTAACCATTTGTTTTTGGACAAGCTGATTAAATTAATAAAAATTCTATGGCCATATTCTATGAATGTGAATTATAAGAAAGAATGCAATTATTAAGAGAGAGCAACACATTTATTTCTATGAGCAATAATATATTTCAATACATTTTTTATTCATTTTTACTAGCAATAAATGTTCTTAATCAGATTGTAAAGAGGATATTGAATTAGTCAATTATAGAGTAGTGAAAGGCTACAAATGAATGAAAAGAATAGCAAAGCTATCCTGATTATTTGAAAATAGACAAAAATTGCATTGTCTTCCACAATGTGTAATTTCTTGTGTCATTAATTCATTCTATTTCTTTTAACCATTGCCTAATTCAAAAATATTTCATGAACTCCCTGTGCTTGCTAGTACTCTGTTGTTCATTATAGAGCATGAAGTTATTAATAAGAAATATAAATCTATTCAGAAGAATTTCTATTTTGAAGATATACAAATGGTAATATAGTTATGTCCTACCAGCAAAGATATCTTTGCATTGGGAATTAAGAGATGACCTTTCTTTACCACAATTCTAGATCCTTCCTTTTTCAAAGCTTCAAAGACACAAGGATAAAAATGTGCTTATTATTCCTGAGAGTAATAAACATACGTTCTTGGTATAGCAATCCAGTCCTAATATGTATCAAGATCTAGGACCACTTGATATAAACCATAACATGAGCACAGACAAGGATGTTGCATATTTCTTATTCTTCACATTTTCCTCTTCTCCTGTAGAGGAATTGAACACAGTCTAAATGGGCACAGGAATGTAAGATGTTTCTCTGTGTGTTTGTATTTGTGTGTATGTGTGTGTGCGTGCATGTGTGTGTGTGTGCAAGAGAGAGCCAGACAGACAGGCAACATCTTTTAACACAGTTATCCTTTGTGTGAGTGTGCTAATGTGTCATAATACAAGGACCTTGAGTAGATTCATAATGCAGTTAACCACGGTATTGATAAGCAAATTTCTTCTTAAGTAGACTTCCTTTTTAATTCTTCTTACTTGTGTTCTCTTCTTCCTTGAATATCATGGACCATTTTATGCTTACCACTTGTGGAACTCAATATACTGTATAATTTTTAAAAAATATATATAAAAGTTATTAGCTCTGTTGAAAAATGTTTGAGTAATATGCCTAGGTCTTAGGCACTTAAGATACCACCAACTTGCATTCTAGACATGTGAGGTTTGTTTCTAGCACTGAGTTAAATTTAGTAATTGTTATTTCCTGGGGTGTTGGTGCAAAATCTCTATGTAGTTCCATTCTCTGGTAAATTCGTTTGAGGTGTGATTAAGCCGTGAGGAATATTCTTGTGCTTTAAAATAAGACATAAGAACTAAAGTTAAATAAGATTTTTCTTGACTTATTTCCTAATATTCACATTTCCAGTTGGCAATTTAGTGTTTAAAAAGGAAAAAGAAGAATCACCATTATCTGACTGTACAGTCTCATTGGGGAAAGAACCCAAAAGAGAATAGCAAAACAAAACATTTCAAAATAATATCCCACTGTAAAACACCACCCAGACAAACCAGAAACAACACTTTTCATTGTGGGCCTCAGGCCTACTACTAGAGAACAGTCCTCAGACCTTGATCCAAGTGAGAATTCTTTTTCTGTGGATGGAGAGAAGGGAGAGGAAGAGTTGCATTCTTCCTTGAGGTTAGAAGACTTTCACATAATCTCTACATGAAATTTCTGTCATTTTACTTGAAGATCTGAACTTAGGACAAAAGCATAGCTTTCCCTTGGAAGAAGGGATCACCTCCTCCGAATACTTATGCCCCCACCTTCATAACACCACATTTCTTATTCTTGGCACTGGTTCCTTTGTTTCAAATAGGATCAAAGGGACAGGCAGCTCAACATCTCAAGAATGTATATGATTGTCTTTTAGATGTTACCCTGAAAACATCTGAAGCTTATCAGGACATTAGTAAAATTAAGTACACTCCAAGGACACATTAAATATTTGACCAAAAATGTACACTGTGGTCCAACTCCCTTCTCAAATTATGCATAGTTATAGCCAGATTTGCCAGATGTTGCAATGTGAATCTTAAAATAAATTGGTCTATAATATGCAGTTTTAGTAAAATAAAATATGCAAAATTTGTCCTCATTATCTGAAATTTTAATAATATCAAGACTTGTCTTTTAGAGAAAATGAATTCCCTGAGTTAAATATATATGTGTGTGTATGTATGAATGTATGTATGTATGTATATGTTCCTTTTTGCTTATTTCTTTTTTCTGCTTGTCCTGGCTACATTCCTTATTGGATGAATGATTCTGAAGTCACTTTTTGAGGCACATATTTTTGACCCCCAAAACTATCAAAGACATTATAAGAGGGGAAAAATATAGGCCAATAAGCTGCATGAACATTAATGCTAAACTCCTAAGCAAATATTGCCACTCCAAGTCAAGAATATAAAATTGACTTAACGTTAGATAATGAAGATAATTTACTGAATTAACAAAAGTCACATTAATAGTTTAACAATTTTATAGTAAAATATTAGCAAAAGAGGTATAAGAGAGGAATTTTCTTAACATATTGACAGCAATGATGAGAAAAACAAATACCACAACAAACACCTTGAGTTAAAGAATTTTCTTCTGAAATTAAACTTTTCTTCTGAGTGCAAATTTCTGCTGTCATCACATGTATTCAACATTTAATCATCATTTTTACCTACTATAATAAGGTAACATGAATAAGTAAATGGTATACATGTTGGAAAGGAAGAAATAAATACGTCATTGTTCATAATTACATGTTTTTTATATGGAGAAAACCCAGAAGAGAACACAGACTATTATAGTTTATAAGTGAATTAGCAATTTTCCTAGAAATCAATAATTTTATATATATACAAACATATACAATATGAAATTAATAAAAATATACAACTCAAAATATCACAGAGTTTAAATAACTAAAAACAACACTAAGAAGAGGTTTTATATATTTATATGTACAAGTATAAATCACTATTAGAGGCTAATTCAAAGTGAACCCAAATAATTGAAGGATTATGGCATGGTTTTGAACTGAAAGATTAGAGACTATGATTGTGTCAATTCTGCCCCAATTTTTTGAATATGTAATGCAATTCTATTCAATATTTTAACAGATGTATGTTTTGTGTGTGTGTGCGTGTGTGTGTAAACCAATGGGTTTATTCTTTTTTTTTTAGTGTTTATTTTTGAGAAAGAAAGGGAGAGAGAGGGAGAGAGAGAGGGAGAGGGAGAGGAAGAGAGCGAGAGGGGTAGGGGCAGAAAGAGAGGGAGACAGAACCTGAAGCAGGCTCTAGGCTCTGAATTGTTAGCACAGATCCTGACGTGGGGCTCAAACCCAGGAACCTTGAGATCATGATCTGAACTGAAGTCAGATGCTTAACTGACTGAGCCACCCAGGTGCTCCTGATAGGGTTATTCATAAATTTATGTGGCAATGCAAAGGTCAAAGACTAGCCAAGACAATCTTGGAGAAGGAAAAATTTGGAGGACTTACATTACCAGATATCAAGACTTAGAATAAGTTACATGGATTTTAATAGTGTACTATTTCATTTTATCTCCATCTTGAGGTTATTATGTATACCTATATTCCCTAGAATTTAAACTGTAAATCTTCAATCACTTCCCACCTTCAAATAATATATGTCATTATGCCTAATATTGGACACTTAAACCTCATACTTCTAGTTCTGCCCTCTCACTTTTTTGTTCTGTTGTTGCCATACATTTCACAATTATGTATGCTATAAATACCACAATGTTTGTTGGTATTTTAATTTTATACACTAATTTTAGAGTAATTAAAATAAGAGATAAGTTTTTAAAGTATTTTCCTTTATTTTTACCATGTGCAGAGAATTCGATTTCCTTTTTGTAGATCTAAGCTTTTGTGTGGTATCATGTTTCTTTTGACTGAAGAACTTTCTTTAAGATTTATTTTAGGACATGGCTATTGGAAATGTGTTCTCTTAGGTGTTTTTGTATAAAAAAAAAAAACCTTTATTTCAACATCTTGATTCTTGAAATATATTTTTCGTGACAATTTCTAATTTTAAAGATGTTACCCTGTGGTCTTCTGTCTTCATCTGTACCTTGTGAACATCGAGGTTTGCTGTGGTTTCCCAGCATCAGAAGACTTTCTTCTAGTGATAAAAGCTTTGGGTGGGGACTCATCCCTCCCATGAATTGATGCCTCCATCCATCCTGCAGAATCCCATCACTAAGGGAAGCTTTCTCTAGTTTCTTGCCTGTAACAACCTCTTTCATGAGCTTGGGCTGTGAGAGGCCTGTGAAAGTCTTATTTCATGAGTATAAACTCTTCCTATTGTGGCTATGGCTTTCAGAGTTTCCATATTCTCGTTCTAACTCATACTTAGCAAGTAGCAGTTTGAAAAAAAAAGGCTGTATTTTTTTCACCCTCTTATATAATTTTTGGCATGGAGCTTCTTAGGTGTCTGACTCTTGATTTTGGCTCAAGTCATGTCAGGATTGTGAGATGGAGCCCTGCATCAGGCTTTGCCCTGAGACTGTGGAGCTTGCTTAAGATTCTCTTTCCTTCTCCCTCTGCCCTCTCCTCTGCTCCTGCTGTCTCTTTTTTTTTTTTTTTTTTTTTTAATTTTTTTTTTAACGTTTATTTATTTTTGAGACAGAGAGAGACAAAGCATGAATGGGGGAGGGGCACAGAGAGAGGGAGACACAGAATCGGAAGCAGGCTCCAGGCTCTGAGCCATCAGCCCAGAGCCCGACGCGGGGCTCGAACTCATGGACCGTGAGATCGTGACCTGAGCCGAAGTCGGACGCTCAACCGACTGAGCCACCCAGGCACCCCTCCTGCTGTCTCTTAAAAAAAAAAATATTCTGGCATGATTTTCTCTTGTGCACAGCCACAAGTCAGCCAGCCTCAGGCCCTTTCTCACATTTTAGGGTCTTAGATTTCAGGTTACTTACTTGTCCTGTGATCTCAGCACTCTGAAGGCTTCAGAGAGCCTTTTCTTGTTAGTTTTGGAGTGATACTATTTCTAGCAATCTACATCCTAGGCAGACTGGGCCTTTTTCTAATGAACAGCAGGAAGATCTTAGAGTGTTTTACATCTGAATGCTTTACCTTCTTCCCAGTTTACTTCTATTGTTTTCTAGTTTGTTATATCTGATTTTTTTTCTGACTCCATAAGTTAGAGATTTTGATTTTGCTATTTGTAATTTTTATTTGTTTAGACCTGAAAAGGAAGTTTGCCATTGTTTACCATTTTGTTTGCTTACTATTATTTTCTTGTATTTCAGACCATCTTTTTGGTTTCATTAAAGCACTTTTAGGGAATGCATTCCTTCTTTTCATGAGTTTGTTGATAATAAATAGGACTATGTTTGGAATGTTTTTAATCATTTTTGACATATAGCTGCACTAGTACTCAATTCAGGGTTAGGTTTTTTTCTTCCAGGGACTTTAAAGATCTTCCACTGATTTCTGGCTTTCATTGTTGCATCAAGAAGTTGGATGTAAGCCTACATATTTGTATTTATGGACAGTCTATCTTTTATTTCTGACTCTTTTTACTTATTGTTTTACTTTTTTTCCTGCAGTTATACTACTGTATATGTAGATATGTTTCTTTGTATTTGTCCTACTTGCTATAAAGAATATATAAAAGAAATATATAAGAAGTATATAATAAGAAATCATGCCTTTACTAATTTGGCATATTGGTCTCTTTGACCCTATCTCTTTGACTACTCATATCTCTTTGACTATTGCTTTGATTGTGTTTTCATAACTATAATTTTTTAATTTGCCGATTAGTTTTAGGGCTTCCTCATGTTTGAGGTCGAGGAAAGTCCTCATCTAGTTTTAAATTTGGGCCCAGTTTTGTACAATACATAGGAGGAAGAATATCACATATCACAAAATAAAGAGACATTCAAAGGAAGGAAAAAAATTATTTCTGTGTTTCCCTTTCTCAGGATGGTAGGTCACTTTCAGGCTAGTGTCTGAGAAATGGAGATAGATTGAGTATTTTCCTTTCTCTGAAACAGGGAAATACATGCTAAGCTAAACTGGGGAGAGATGACTGATTATTCATAGCATAGTGTCATACACCCTGTAGGCTCTCAACAATATAATTGATGATGATGATGATGTGACAGTCATATGTGTACTTCACTTTAGTCCTTGACATTATAGCTTTCATTATTCTGCCTACATGTAACAAAGTAAACTACAAAGTCAGTCAATATAAACTGGAATTTCAGGAGGCAAAAAGATGTCAGATTTCAAAATAATAATTATTTCTTTCTTCTAGATTCCTCCTTTATTCAAAACCACTTTCAGTGACAGCTTTTCTCTTTATTATTCCTTTATAGAAACCATCGCTGATTGCAATGAGCTCTGTCTCCAATTTTTGTGACAGGCATCTGAGAATTATGGCACTAGCATTTACCCTCTTGTTCACATCAAACTGTTCCTTCTGTTCTTGGAATAATTCAGAAGATATGATATTTGAGCAGTGCATGCTTAAAGGACAAAGGAAATTTTTATTGATGTCAATGGTAGTGACCTCTTGTTTTTGAAAGAAAGACCTAACCCTTTAGACCATCTCTAAAGCCAGTATGGACACTGCTTTAAAGGCAAACAACATGACTCATTCATTGAATTGAGGAATTTCAAAACTCACATGGATACTGAAATTTTACCCCAATTATTTCATATTATGTCTTAGGAAACTAAGTCTTCAAGAAATTACAATTTTCTCAAAGGCACACAGTTTAGTTGCTAGAAATTTTATTCTCTACATGATAATAGATTTATGAATACATCAATTTTACTGACATTCCTTTTCTTCAGCACAAATCAGTTTTGTGTGAAGTTGTTCAGTACATAAAATATTATAATTTAGAGGTCGATTTGGGAAAGGAGTAGAAATATATGTTATCCAGCCTATCGCTGCCAACAGCTTAATGTGTCCAGTGATGGGTATGAGGCAGAGTCTGGTGTTCTTTCTCACATATTGACTCCTACTCAACCATTTTTCTTAGTGTTTTTCATGGACTTTCCCCAGGGAAATGGAACAATAGATCACAGACCTTGGAAAATTGTTTTTCACTCTTGTCAATTTTCCTGCATGAGTTTTTGAAAGATAAAACAAATCCTTGATAAAACAGTACATATTTTTTCTTTTTCAACTTCAAGCTTTTCATTTAGCACCAGTGTCTCTATTTTCTTTGTAACCCATGTCTTACAGATCGTAGGTTCCTAAATTTTATGGGAAAAAAGCCAATCTTATAAACTCCTTCACACTGCGAACTAATAATTCATGATACTAATGTTAGTGATGTTTGTATTTAAAGGACAGACTAGATGAAGAAACTTTTTGTTTAAATAGTAAAATTTCAGAGGTTAGTGTCAGAAGGTGTTGGATGATGTGTGGATATAATACAGAGCCAAATGGGGTAGAGACTTGTAATTTTTACCTCTCATCACTACTGAAAAATCACCAAAGCTGTTCATTTCAGAGGTGATCATTTGATTATAGACTTGAAAAAGTTGCTGTGTTTCAGCTTTCTGTTATATTATTTAAAAAGTTATGATGGCAAACATCATTTGATAGATCAGTTGATAAAATACCCATCACTCCTCTTACCTTTTCAATTTAGCAGACACTAATTTAGAATTGACTAAGTGCCAGGCACTTTTCCAAGTACTTTCCAAATATTAACTGTGTAATTCTTATTGAAAATAAAGTTTTTTGATATACGTCCTATTATTAACTCCATCACATAGATGAAAAAACTGAGGTTAAATAATGTTCTGGGTCAAACACATGGTAGATGAGTATCATCTTTCAAAGGTTTCTGAAGGCAAATAAGTTCATAATTTAAATACTAAAGCAATTTTACAAAGAAAGAAAAAAAGAAAAAAAAGGAACTTATCATTATTTGGAAAGGAGATGAGCATAATCCTGTATGGTTTAGTCATTTATTATGCCAGGACACCTAGAATGAAAAGTGAGTGAGATGATTGGAGTAGCATATTTGGTGAGATATTCGCTTTCCCAGTATATTTCAGAAGCATGGAAGCAGATGTTTTCTGAGACTAGAAATTCACTCAGGTATTACAACATAATCTTGGAGTACATGAAGTTCTCATCACTGGGGGTATTTGCATAGATACTATTCTTCTATAATACAAGGGGACATAAAGCCCAAAGGCTGTTTTTGAGGAAATCCTTTTTGAGAGATAAATCACTGACTCTGATCTTGAAGCACCTAATTTCTTTCACAGTCACATCTACTTACTTATGGCATGTAACCTATTTTTTTTAAGAAACGAACTTTAAGAAACTTTACACTTTAAAAATTGAAAGTTATGAAATAAAATAAAATAAAGACATTTGATAAGGTTTCTATGATTAGAATTGCCATGCATTTATTTTAATCATAGAAAAGTTATTTTACTAACTGCTTTTGGCATTTTTGGCATTTTTGGATAAATTATATTAATTTCTCATCAGAATTTTTGAATTGAAAATATGTCCTTATTTCTCTGTTGTCAGATATTTTAAGAAATAATTTAAGAGGCTAATTAAAGCACTTAAGTAACACTCCTATCGCTTAGAAAAAAAATAAGACACTGACATTTGGAAGTAGTTGCATTTTCGACACATAAAGTTAACTTTAAATCAAACTGTTTAAATACTTTATTTAATCATCAACATATGCCTGTTTGGTTACATTTTAGCATGATTTTCCTTATCTGATTCTGAAGATTTTTTCCTTTTAAACTGATAAAAATAGCTAATAGTCTATGAAACAAACTTATGATTACAGTAAAGAAATTCTTACATACTTTTTACCTAAATCACTTGGTGTTTACCTTTCTAACATGGATAAAAACACATTAATTTGATTTTTACGTAATGAAGTTTATTCAGTATTTATTGAAAACACCATAACTATCCCATAAACACTGCTCTTACAAAGGGAATGACAAAGGGGCTGCTTTGTTGTACATTGTACAAACTGTTTCTCATTGTCACTAGGGTTGAATTAGTAGAAAATGATATGGTAGATACATATATAAATGCCTTACAAAGATTAAATAGATATTAACAATTTATGCATAATTCTTCAGATCATTTTCACTCTGAATGTGTGCTTATTTTTCATTAAAGTAAAATGCAACACAAAAACTTAAAGCCCAGCTTGTGCCCCTTCTAAGACCTCTATACCTAAAGTAACTTCTCTCCTGTACGTGGATTTGGATGTAGCCTTCAGTTTTTTGTATTTGTATATCAAAAACCCTATATTCTATTGTTTTACAGAGGTTTAAAACCTTTAAATATTTAGTATTGTTTAGCACATATATATATATATATATATTTATAACTTTCCTATATTTGCTCAACATTGTGATTTAAAAAAAATATTTTTTAATATTTATTTATTTTTGAGAGAGACATAGTATGCACAGGGGAGGAACAGAGAGAGAGAAACAGAATCAGAAGCAAGCTCCAGGCTCTGAGCTGTCAGCACAGAGCCCAATACAGGGCTGGAGCTCACAAACTGTGAGATCAATGACCTGAGCTGAAGTCGGATGCTTAATTGACTGGGCCACCTAGGCCCCTGTCAACACTGATTTTTTTTAAAGATTTTATTTTTAAGTAATCTCTACATCTAATGTAGCGTTCGAACTCAGGACCCTGAGGTCCAGAGTCACGTGTTTTACTACTGAGCCAGCCAGATGCACCAGCATTATGAGTTTGATACTTATCCACATTGATGACTATAGTCTTGTCTATTCAATGCAATTCTTTATATTCAAAATTCTATTTTATTATTGAATCATATTTTATTTTTTATTCTGAATAACATATTGTTTCTAGTTTTTTAATTAAAAAAATAATTCTAGTGTAATTAATGTACAGCGTTGTATTCATTTTAGATGTACAATATAGTGATTCAACAATTCTGTATATTACTCAGTGCTCATCAAGATAAGTGTACTTTCAACCCCTTCACTTATTTCACCCATTCCCCTACCCACATCGCCTCTGGTAACCATCAGTTCTCTATAGTTGAAAATCTGTTTTTTCCCCTTTATTTGTTAAATAACACATGTAAGTGAAGTCATGGTATTTGTCTCTCTCTGACTGGCTTATTTTGCTTAGCATTTTACTCTCTAGATCTGTCCATGCTGTTGCGAATGTGAAGATTTAATTCTTTTCTATGGCTGAGTAAAGAAGAAAAGGATGTGATATATGAAGAAAAGAAGATGTGAGATATATATATATATATATATATATATATATATATACACATACACACATACACACACACACACATACATATGTATATCCATTCATCCATCAATGGACACTTGGGCTGCTTCCATAATTTGGTTACTATTGATAATGCTGTAATAAAGATAGGGGTGCATGTATCCATTTGAGTTAGTGTTTCATATTCTTTGGGTAAAAACCTTGTATTACAATTATAAGACCATACCCTCATTCTATTCTTAATTTTTTGAGGAACCTCCATGCAGTCCTCAACAGTGGCTGCACCAGTTTGCATTCCCAACAGTGCAAAAGAGTTCCTTTTTCTCCACATCCTCCAAACCCTTATTGTTTCTAGCACTGTTGATTTTAGCCATCCTGACAGGTGTGAGGTGGTATCTCATTGTAGTTTTGATTCTTATTTCCCTGTTGATGCATGATGTTGAGTATCTTTTCATGTGTCTGTTGGGCATCTGTATATCTTCTTTAGAGATATATCTGTGCATGTTTCCCATCCATTTTTCATTGGATTATTTGTTTTTTGGGTGTTGAGTTTTATAAAGTTCTTTATATATTTTGGATACTAGCCTGTTGTCAGATATGTCATTTGAAAATATATTCTCCCATTCTGTTGGTTCTCTTTTACCTTTGTTGTTTCCTTTGCTGTGCAGAGGTTTTTTGTTTTGATGTAGTTCCAATAGTTTATTTTTACTTTGTTTCCCTTGCCTCAGGAGGCATATCTAGAAAGCTGTTACAGCCAATGTTAGAGAAATTACTGCGTGTGTTCTCCTCTAGGATTTTTATGGTTTCACTTCTTAACATTTAGGTCCTTAATTCATGAGTTTATTTTTCTGTTTGATGTAAGAAAGTGGTCCAGTTTCATTATTTTTCATGTAGCTGTCCAGATTTCTCAACATCATTTGTTGAAGAGATTGTCTTTTCCCACTGCATATTCTTGATTCCTTTGTCAAAAATTAATTGGCCATTTAATTGTGGGTTTATTTTGGGGCTTTCTATTATGTTCTAGTGATCTGCATGTCTGTTTTTGTGCCAGTACCATACTGTACTCATTACAACAAATTTGTAATGTAACTTGAAGTCTGGGATTGTAATACCTCCAGTTTTGTTTTTCAAGATTTCTTTGGCTGTTTGGAGTCTTTCGTGACTCCATACAGATTTTAATTGTTTTTTCTAGTTTGTTGAAAAATGTTGTTGGTATTTTGATAGGGATTGCATTAAATCTGTAGAGTGCTTCGAGTAATATGGACATTTGAACAATCTTTGTTCTTCTAATCCATGACCATGGAATGAATCTTTTCATTTATTTGTGTCCTCTTGAATTTCTTTCATCATGTTTTATAGTTTTCAGAGTATAGGTCTTTCATCTCTTTGGTTAAGTGTATACCTAGGTATTTTATTATTTTTGGTGCAATTATAAATGAGGTTGTTTCCTTAATTTCCCTTTTTCCTGCTTCATTATCAGTATAAAGAAATGCAATGGATTTCTGTACGTTGATTTTGTATCTTGTGATCTTACTGATTCATTTATCAGTTCAAGTAGTTTTTTAGTGGAGTCTTTCAGGTTTTCTTTATAATATCATGGCATCTGAAAATATTGAAAGTTTTACTTCCCCTTACCAGTTTGGATTCCTTTTATTCCTTTCTCTTGTATAAATGCTATGGCTAGGACTTCCTGTACTATGTTGCTTAAAGGTGGTGAAAATGGACATCCTGGTCTTGTTCCTGACCTTAGAGGAAAAGCTCTCTGTTTTGACATTGAGTATGAAGGTAGCTGTGGGTTTTTCATATAAGGCCTTACTACGTTGATGTATGTTCTCTTTAAACGTACTGTTTTGAGTGTTATAATGAATGCATTTGTACTTTGTCAAATTTTTGTACTTTTTCTGCATTTATTGAAATAATCATATGATTTTTATTCTTTCTCATATTTATGTGATGTATCACGTTGATTGATTTGCCAATATTGAACCGCCTTTGCATCCTGGGAATAAATCACACTTAACGGTGGTGAATGATTTTTTTAACATGCTTTTGGATTTGGTTTGCTAATATTTTATTGAAGATTTTTTCTTCTATGTTCATCAGAGATATTGGCCTCTAATTTCTTATTTTGTTGTGTCTTTATATGGTTTTAGAATCAGGGTAATAGTTGCTTCATAGAATGAATTTTGAAGTTTTCCATCCTCTTCTATTTTTTGGAAAAGTTTGAGAAGAATGGGGATTAACTCTCCTTTAAATGTTTGTTTAATTCACCTGTGAAACCATCTGATCCAGGACTTCTGTTTGTTGGGAGTTTTTTTATTACTGATTCAAATTCATTGCCGGTAATTGGCCTGTTCAAATTTTCTATTTCTTCCTGATTCAGTTTTGGCAGGTTATATGTTTCTAGGAATGTATCCATTTCATCTAGATTGTCCAGTTTGCTGGCATATAATTTTTTCATAATATTTTCTTACAATCCTTTGTATTTCTGTGGTGTCAGTTATTTCTCCTCTTTCATTTTGATTTTGGTTGAGTTCTCTCTGTCTCTATCTCTAGCTCTTTCTCCATTTATTTCTGGCTAGAAGTTTATCAGTTTTGTTGACCTATCAAAGTACCAGCTCATGATTTCATTGATGTGTTGTGCTGTTGTTATTGCTTTTGTATTTATTTCCCAGAACATTTATTTCTTTCCTTAGACTGGATTTGGGTTCTTTGTGTTCTTCTTTTTTTAGTTTCTTCAGGTGTATGGTTAGGTTGTTTCTTTGAGATTTTTCTTGCTTCTTGAGATAGGTCTGCATTGCTATAAATTTGCCTCTTAGAACTGCATTTGTTGCATCCCAAAGATTTTGGATCATTGTTTTTCCATTTTCATTTGTCTCCATGTATTTTTTTTTCTCTTTGGTTTCATGGTTGACCCACTCATTGTTTAGTAGAACATTATTTAACCTCCATGTATTTGTGCTTTTTCTTAATTTTTTCTTGTGGTTGATTTCTAGTTTCACTGCATTGTGGTCAGAACATTTGCATGGGATGACTTTGTTCTTTTTGAAGTTGTTGAGACTTCCTTTGTGATCTGCTCTGGAGAATGTTCCATGTGTACTTGAAAAGAATATGTATTCTGCTGTTTTAGGGTGGAAGAGTCTAAGTATATCTATTAAACCCATTTGACACAGTGTGTCATTCAATGCTACTATTTCCTTGTTGATATTTTGTTTAGATGATCTGTCCATTGATGTAAGTGGGGTGTTAAGACCTCTACTATTATTGTATAACTATCAATTATGTCCTTTTTATCTATTATTTACTGTTTTATGTATTTGGGTGTTTCCCCATTTGGTGAATAAATATTTATAGTGGTTATATTATCTTGCTGGTTTGTCTCCTTAATGATTACACAATATCTTTCCTTGTCTGTTATTACACTCTTTATTTTAAAGTCAGTTTTGTCTGATATAAGTGTTGCTATCTCCGCTTTCTTTTCACATCTATTTGCATGATAAATGTTTCTCTGTCCTCTCATTTTCAATCTTTATGTGTCTTTAGGTCTGAAGTGAGTGCTTCTAGGCAGCATATAGGTTTTTTTTTTTTTGCTTGTTTTTGTTTTTGTTTTCTTATCCATTCCATCACACTGTGTCTTTTGATTGGAGCATTTATTCCATTTACATTCAAAGTAATTATTGATAAGTATGTGTTTATTATCATTTTGTTATTTCTTTTCTGTTTATTTTTATGGATCTTCTCTGTTCCTTCTCCCCTTGCTCTCTTCTCTTACCAAACCTTGGCTTTCTTTAGTGATATACTTGGACTCCTTTCACTTTATTTTTTTGCATATGTACTACTGGTTTTTAATTTGTGGTTACCATAGGTTTGTATATAGTGTCTTTTGCTTATAGCAGTTTATCTTAAGTTAATGGTTGCTTAAGTTTGAACCTTTTCTTAATCCTTTCCTCCCCATGTTTTGATTATATGGTTTATTACTTCTTTTAATTTTTTGAGTCCCTTGATTATTTTTATAGATATTTTTACTGCTTTTGTGTTTCCTACTTTTCTTTCTTTGAGTTACGGTCTTTCTTCTCTATTCAAAGAATCCCCTTTAATATTTCTTGTTGGGCAGGTTTAGTAGTCATGAACTTCTTTAACTTTGTTTGCCTAAGAAACTATCTCTCCTTCCATTCTTAATCATAACCTGGCTGGATTGGGTATTCTTGTCTGCAGATTTTTTACTTTCAGCACTTTGAATATATCATGCCACTCCTTTCTGGCCTGCAAAGTTTCTAGATAAAATTCTCCCGGTAGGCTTATGGTTTCCCTTGTATGTAACAATTTTCTTTTCTCTTACTGCTTTTAAAATTCTTTATCAGTGCTTTTTCTCATTTTAATTAGTGTGTGTCTTGATGTAGATCTCCTGAGGTTGATTTTATTGGAGGATTTCTGTGCCTCCTGGATATGAATTTGTTTCCTCCCCCAAGTCAGAAAGTTTTCAGCTATTATTTCTTCAAATAATGTTCTGCCCCTTTTCTCTTTTCTTCTTCTGGGATCCCTATAATTAAATGTTATTACACTTGATGTAGTCAACTGAGTTCCCTAAATTTATTCTCATTTTTGCATATTTTTTTCTTTTACCTGCTCAGTTTGAATACTTTTTTATTACTTTGTCCTCCAGGTGACTGATTTGTTCTTCTATTTCTTCTAGCCTGCAATTTATTCCATTTAGTATAATTTTAATTTCATTTATCATGTTCTTCATATCTGGTTCTTTTGTATCTCTCAGTTAAGGGTCTCACTGATGTCCTCCACTCTTTACTCAAGTCTGGTGAGTGTCTTTATGATCATTACTTTAAATTTTGTATCAGGCATATTACTTATCTTTGTATTCCTTAGTTCTCTTGCTGTGATTTTTGTCCTGTCTTTCTTTGGTAACATATTCCTCTGTTTCCTCATTTTGTGTAACTCTCTGTGTCTGTTTCTCTGTGTTAGTGAGGTCAGCAACATCTCTTGCTCTTGAAAGTAGTAGGTAAGTTGGTTACTTTGTTTTTTAAGTTTATTTATTTATTTTGAGAAAGAGAGAAGGAGGGAGAGCATGTGCATGCGTGGGAGGGAGGGACAGAGAGAAAGGGAGAGAGAGAACCCAAGCAGACTCCATTCTGTCAGCACACAGCCTGACTCAGGGCTCGATCTCATGATCTGTGAGATCATAACCTGAACCGAAATCAAGATGCTTAACTGACTGAGTCACCCAGGTGCCAGAGGGTGCACAGTTTTAACAAGGTGGTGCTAGTCCTCTTCCACAGAGGGTTATGCAGCTGCTGCTGAGATTAGAGCAGCCAGGGCCTGTCAGCAAAGGACGCATGAGTAGGGGGTACAGTTTTAACAAGAGGTTCATATCCTCTGTGAGGGTGTCCAGCCACCACCACAGGACTGAAGCCCTGCATCTTGTGCACTTGGAAAACTCAGTGTTGGCAAGATTTGTGCATGTCTTCTGGCAGAGGGGACCTCCAGTGCTAGGACTGAAGCAGACCTATCTGGAGGAGGGAGGGCGTGGTGTAAGCAAGTCAGTTAGTGAATGCCAAACTGCACTGGTTCCTGGAAGTGGCTGTGTCTTATTCTGGATGGTAGGGGAAGGAAATGGTGCCCGCTAGCTCCCTTATTCCTGGAGAAGTCCCTCAGGGAACTCTGATATTCGTAAATAACTCTCCCTACTGTATGCCCCAGGTGATTTTCAAACTGTTGCTTCTGTGCTGTATCTCTGAGGACTATTTGTTGTGCTTTCTCTTTAAGGGTGGGGACTCAGTTTCCTGTCATCCTCCAGGCTCTCCTAGAGCCACATCCTCTGATTTTTAAAGTTCCAGGCTTTAAGTCCAGCTCGGTGTAAGAACTTAGGTAATTTGGCCCTCTCTGATTTTCATAGTCAAATGCTATTTGCATTCACCTTCCCTGTTCAGGCTTCCCAGAGTGACAGTTTGTTTCTCACCCCTCTCCAATCTGTGGCTCCTTCCTTCTGGTGGCCAGACCCATGGAGTTCTGCTCCCCACCACATCTCTGTCCTCCTACCTCTTTAAGTGTTGTCTTTACTCTACATTTAGTTGTGGAGTTTGTACTGCAAGTCTTTGGGTCCTTTACTGGGTTATTTACATTGATGTGAGTGTTATCTTGTTGTGTTCCTGGGACGAGTTGAGTTTAGGGTCCTCCTACTCCACCATCTTCCCAGGAAGTCCCTGTTTCAGTGTTTTATTTTTACTTATTTTTTTTAACTGGAAAATTTTATTGCACTTAGCATCTTTAGTATTTGCATGCCTCCTTGACAGGGCTATAGTATAAGTAGGGGATAAAGGGTCATAATTTGGGAAGGAAAGGAATAAGTTTTTGGCAAAACACCATCAAGAGTATTATTTTTATATTTATTTAGATACATTGATATAGATATAAATGATACAGATACAGCTATATAGATAGATAAAATCATGCAATAGAATTACTTCCTTCCTCTCTTCTTTCTTCCCTCCATCCCTTAGTCCGTCCTTCCTTCCTTCCTTCCTTCCTTCCTTCCTTCCTTTCTTCCTTTTTCCCCTTCCTTTCTATCTTCCTTCCACAAATATTTGAGAGCCTCTTATGTGTCAGACAATATTTTAGGCACTTTGAATACATCAATCAACAATGCAAAGAACCATGAACACCTGGGCTCAAACCCAGCATTAATCTAGGAGGTCTGTTTTCTCTTTGGGCTTCTGAGGTATGCAAATCTGTATATTTTTGCCTTTCAGCTCTATTGGTCATTTTTACACTTTTAAGTGATGTAGAAGCTTTATTTTTCAATAACAAAACATAAAAATTTGAAATGCCTCAAAATGAATCTATCCAGTAGTGTCTAGTACATAGCAAAGAGGGTGTTGTGGATAGAGAAAACAAGGTCAAAATGGAAAATGTGATTAAGTGCATGTTGTGTCCTGAAAGTTCAAGTATTCTAGGTTGGCCAAAGCACAGGAAATAGTAGAGTTCTAGTAGAGTTAAGTCTGCAAAAGTAGATTGTGCCACAATATATATACATTGCTGCTTTGGTGATCAGTTTCAGGTTAAGAACATTTCTTTTTTTTTTTTTAAGTGGGTGAAATATTTCTATTAATTAGTATTGCTTCAATTTCATTTACTCAACAGTCTTTCCTGTGCAAACTTTGCAGAGGTAAATATCCACCTTATACTGTGGGAATTGCTGAAATTATGAATAAGATTTTTATAAAATATAATGATCCCTGAATTCAGCTTACTCTAAGTATACATTAAACCCACAGAGATTTATTCCACTTATTTTCATACTGATAAATTCCAAGTATTTCTACCATTCTATATGTAACTGGACAAATACCACCAATTTCATGTAGAAAAATGAAACCTTAGTGTTAGAATTTTTTCACCCAAATATTCTTATCAGATTTCTCTTTCTACAGAGAATAAGAAAAAATAAACCGTAAAACATAATTATCATTTTGTTTTTGTTGTCCGATTATATTAGTTCCACTAAATGCATTTTATATTTCAACTTGTTTCTGACACTTTAAACCTCAGTGGGTGGACAGGTCAAGTGCTTATTTTCACATTGCCTAGGTTGGACGTGAAAAGAACCATCTCAGCTATAATAATTAATGAGAAAGTATTAGTGGATCATTGTTGTCATTCATATAGTTTGTGTAATATTAATAAATGAGAAGACATTCCTTAGGAGAGGTTGAACTAGAGGTCTGTCTTAATAGGAATAAAATTGTATTTGAAGTTCATTTAAATGAACATTTTAGGACAAGCAATTAGAAATATCTCTGGGCAGAACATACAAAAGGTATTAGTTTGCTAAAGATCCATCATAACTCTTACTCTGATATTCAGGCAGGAGGCAGTGCCCATTCCTCTTAAGACTGTGCTTCTACTTTCTGCTGAGACCATTAAAATTTCTAGAGATGTTTATAGCAGAGAAGATTAAAGGCAATGGCAAAACCAGGAGTCACTAAAGGATAATGACGTGGGCATTGGAAAGATACACATGATAGACCAGGTTGGGTAATGATGGAACACTTCAAACTACTAATGCGTAGTGAAGGCAGTAACAAAAAGTGAAACATAATATATGGAATAAAGTGAAACAATCTGAACTCATAATTAAATAATTACACAGAAATTATAAATAATTCTTGACTTCACAACCTCTGTGAGTGTGTGTGTGTGTGTGTGTGTGTGTGTGTGTGTTTTGATTTGATTGGATTTGTTTGCTTTGTCTATTTTGATTTTTTTTCATGACTTTTTCTCTTGCATAAAAGATCCTAGTACATCTTTCTCTGTCTTTCAAAAATAGCTTTATATAGAAGCTTTCAGGGAAATCTAGTCTTTCTCAAACAGGTAATTTTAATAACCTAATTAGATTGTCTGAGTGCTTCACTGTTACAATGATAGACAATATATAAACAACCCAGGCTGTCACCTGAACACTCAGCATAGCTGAATTTGCATTTGAATAGTTGCCAGAATGTATTTTTTGCTTTTGGATACACTGCATCATGCATTCTTTTAGTCTTTTGTAAAAGCAAAATCTGCAGCAAAATTGCAGAAAGCCTTGTTAATTCATTTTTTAATGAATAATGCCCTTTGGCATTCTCTTTGATAGTCATGGTTTGCTGCAATGAACAGCGTACACTTCTCTTTTTGGATTACTACAGCCCTTTTCAAGCTTGAATATGCCTTGGGGGTAAAATGGAGGGTTATCCATTTGTACACAGGAGGGAAAGTACTTAGATGAATACCAAAATAGAAGTATTGGGGTGCATAACAAATTTGCTTAGTGGAGATTGAGGGCTAAATAAGTTTGCCCATGGAATAATAGTTTAATAGGATGTGTAGATCAATGTTATGCCTTCACATACAACGTGAATTAAATAAATCAAGTAGTTTCCCAGACAACATAACAAATAGTAATTTCCAACCTATGTTTGGGGTTCGTTTTTATTATTTTTATATTTTATTAGCCTAAATTCAAGTCATTTTTAATAAATATTCATTGAATGGCTATGAGGGTCCAGTTACTGTGCAAATAACTGAGGATATAGGCAAGCATGAAATGCAGTCTTTAACTTTGCGATTATCAGAAGAGAAAGAGAAGTTTCTAGCTAACTATGATGCAATGTGATAAGCAGCATAATAGAGACATTAACAAGCACAATCATAATTAAATGGAAAGAGCAAATCCTTTGCACAGAGGGACAGCTGGACAGATTATATAAAACAGGCAGCATTTGAACCGAGAATTGAAGTACTAGTTGACTTGTTGCAGGTGCAAAGGGATATCAGAGCATTTTAGCAGGGGCAGCATTACAGGTAAGATCACTGGGTAAGGGAAAATGCTTGGGTGATGATGAGGATGAAGGTAAGGAAGGTCTGGAGAAGTGCTGAGGAGTGGCCAGAGATGAAGCTGGGAGAGTAAGATGTCAGTTTCTGCTTATATCTGTGTTTGGAGAAATAGCCCACCTCAAGATCTGACAATCTGGGATCCGTGAGGATCCCTGGAACAATTTATGTATGTTCACCCATTTCTTAAAACAGCTGTCATTGAATACCTGTGACTATTTTGAGAATTTGGAATCAGAATATAGTTTTAAATTAGTTCCTGATCATTATTCTTTTTTTTATTATTTTTCTATTATTAGGTGTGTGATATTTTAAGGGTAGCAGCAATATAAGCAAAAAAGATCAAAATTACATAAATTCAATAGAATTTATAGGAGTAAAGGGAAAGATTCCAGTTTCATCAAAATGTTCAATCAAGGACAGGGGATTCCATTACCAATTAAGTTTGGGAGACTAAATAATAAATTACCTTTTACAAGAGTCACATTCAGAGTGAAGACTTTTTATTTTTTTTAAATTTTTTAATGTTTATTTATTTTTGAGACATTGAGTACAAGCTGGGGAGGGGCAGAGAGAGAAGGAGGCACAGAATTTGAAGCAGGCTCCAGGCTCTGAGCTGTCAGCACAGAGCCTGATGTGGGTCTGGAACTCATGAGTTGAGCCGCGAGGTCATGATCTGAGCCGAAGTCGGATGCTTAACCCACTGAGCCACCCAAATCCTGAAATAGGGATGCCTGAGTGTGTCAGTCAGTTGGGTATCTGACTTCGGTTCAGGTCAAGATCTCACACTCTATAGGTTTGAGCCCCATGTTGGGCTCTGTGCTGACAGATTGGAGCCAGGAGCCTGCTTCGGTATCTTCCTCTTTCTCTGTCCCTCAACCCCTCACTCTCTGTCTCTCTCTGTCTCTCAAAAAATGAATAAGCTCTAAAATTTTTTTTTTAATTTCTGAAATTGACAATCTTGTTTAATTTGTTAAATTTACTTTTTGAACAAATATGTTATATATGTATTACATATATGTATATTAACATTCTATGGGACTAATTTATCAAACTTACTTATATTTTGGTGGGGTACCTGTGTGGCCCAGTCGGTTAAGTTTACAGCTTTGGCCCAGGTCATGATCTCATGGTTCATGAGTTCAAGCCCTGCATCGGGCTCTGTGCTCAGAGTGCAGAGCCTGCTTGGGATTCCCTCTCCCCCTCTCTCTGCCCCTTCTCCCCCACTCTCTCTCAAAATAAATAAATAAACTTAAAAATATATCTAAAAAAACCCCAAAACTACTTATGCTTTGGGAACATATAATTTTGGAACAAAAGTTATATATATACTTTTGGAACAAAATATACTTTTTGGAATATGCAGGATACTATACATATTTCAAAAGTGAGTTGTAGATAGCAGGGATGTACAATGTACCAAACACCTAAGTGACCCACAAACCAGTCCTTTGTGTGTTTTTTCTCAAGTCCATTACTTGCCTGTTGGGTGCTGGGCTCTGTGTAAAGAGTGCTGACTATAGGCTACATTTTCCAGGGTCCTGTGGCAGCAGATGTGTGGCTGAGTTAAGCCAATAGGAAGCAGTGGTGACCCAAGGCATTCCATCTCCTTTCTCTGGCAGTTCTTATATCCACCTTGGCCCCAGCTCTCACTAAATAGGCTCTAAGTTGTGCCAGCAGACTCTAGCTTACCCATTCCCTAGGTGCCCATGTTATCACCTCCTCGCTTTATAATACCCTTAGAGTTTGTGGTGTCACCTGCTGTTGCTAATAATAGATCATCCTCAGTTTGACTTCACAGCTCTTCCATTAAAATTGTGTAAAGCTCCTATTTCACACATTTTGAGAGAAATTTCTCTTTCTCTTGGTGGACCCTGAATAATATAGCATCTTAAAAATTTTTTCAACAGATACTAGATTTGCACAATTATTTTAAAGTTTATTACGATTATACTTTTTTAAATTAAAAAATGAGAATCTAGAATCTATCATTCTAAGTTTTGCTGAATTCAAGGACAGTGCTTCTGCACACTAAAAATGGCATTTTTCAATGGCCGTCTCTACAGAAACAAAGAGAAATGGAAAATGAATAAAAGTGTGCTTGAACTCACAAGTGATTTCACTCATCTCCCTCATTACCAAGACACATTGTAAATCTCATTAAAATTCAAGTTTGAGAATCTTACCTTTATGGTCTCCTTCAGTAGCATCCACAATCTCCCACCTCCATTTTAAGAGTCAGAATGGAAGGACGTTTTCTCCTCCTAGTTCAGGTTTTTAAGCTGCCAGTTCCACCTAAAACTACGTGGCAAGTTGATTGAAGCTATATTTTTAGTACTCTGATAGATACAGTGTTGATACATACCTTGCTAGTTCTCCTTATACTTAGAGATATTTATGTAGTGTTCTCTTCCATGTATTTTCTCACTGCTACTCAATGGCATAATTAAAATGTCAGCAATCATGTCTTTTACAATAGACAATATTCCTGGAAAGTTGGACTTAATAAGAATAATATCTTCAGTACTTAATACAAAGTCTCTACTTCTTTATCTCTCTCTCTCCATGTCTGATAATAGTTATCCACATTGTCTCTTTCTTTTCTCTTGTAGTTTAACAATTTAATAGTGATGGTGGTATATTGTTTCTTTTGCTGAAACTGTAGACAAAATGCTTTTCACTGATATCAAATCTCAAAACAGTGACTTCAGGGATATGTTTTGAACAGGAGACATTCACTGAAAAAATATCTGTGTTTTAGATAGGTGACTTTTATATAAGCTTTGATAGATTTATTTTTTAACATTATTTTCAGAGAACAGTAACTTTGAAAAACATGTCAGAACACCACTGATTTTTATTTGTCAGTTTCTTAGTCCTTGAACAAGGCTATATTTTATAGGATTGAAAGTTCTTTAATTTTCTTTAGTAACACTTAGTTTTCTCAACATTTACTGTTACCTAAACTTTTGTGAGAAGTAGAAGATGCACACATGAGATTGACCAACCCTAAAGCAAAAGTTGTTAAGCATGCACAGGTTATCAATCAGGTTTCAGTTAAGGGAACTCCAAACATTGGCAAAGATGGAATATAAGCAGAAATGGAGGCCAGAAAAAGAGAATCTAGTTGAAATTTGAAAACGGAAAATGTGTCTAAAGTTGACATAATTTCAATATTTTGATTGAACTACCCTTTCCAATGTTCATTCCCACAGAAGGTCTTATGCAAATAAGAAAACACACAATGGGAAGCAATGAAGCCACGTGGTTTTACAGACACAATCAAGCAGTATTATTCTTAGGGTCCTAATAAGTTACATCCTAAGATGAATAATATGCATTGTAAGCCCTTAAACTTATTTTTAATAATCTGTATGCACATGTGTTCATGTTTTACAAGGTGATAGGAGCAAATTGACATCAAATAGACTACTTTGATCTTTAGGGAGGTATTAGATAAATTTTCTTATTTAATGGAGTTAATGAATTATAATTTCAACTATATTTGTACCTATATTTTGTAAATACAGCATGTACTTTAAGGATGTGCCTATATGGTAAATTTTAAGCAATAATTTATTCAGTGTAATGAAATGGAAATAAAAGTGATTCTCCAACCAGAGAGGAATCTATCTAATGTTCAGCAGAGGGTAATGAAAACACCTCAAGTGACATATGCTGAACTCATGTCTGAACTCTAGCATTTACTGTATATATCACTTTGAATATGTGGTTTACACTCCTTGAACATGTTTACACTTTGGAGATCATTTAACTCATGTTTTCACTTTGAATATCATCTTCCTCTTAGGAGGAATATTAGATCATTAGAATATTAAAGGAAGTAATGTAAGTTATGGGACTCAAATAAACTAAAATATGTTTTTAATCCTTTTTTATTCACATTACATACACTCAATGCAAGGTGTTCTCCAGTACACTTACACAAATGGGCTTTGTGGCTTTGACAACCTTAAAATTCTTAGATATTGCTAAATCACAATAATTAAAATATTACATAAATATATGTTTAGAAGCCATATTTAATCTAAAAGAAATATAGCAATTTATTCTTAGATGTTACTTTTCAAAATAGTGTTCATTTTCTTCTTACTATTTCTCAATTAAGTATTTAATAATAAATGTGTTCTTGACATTGAAATCAACATGAGTATTTATTTTATATAATAAATTGTGGGCCATTTTGATGGATTTTATACTTCTTTAGAGATATAGATTTGTACATTTGTGTGAAAATAGAGCCTGTAAAAATAAGTGTTGATAGGGCTCATGCAGTAAGATCTGATGGAAGGATTTTATTAAAATAAAACAGCTATGCTCTATTTGGTTTGCAACATCTCCTCCAAGCCTAAACCAAGCTGGATACAATTTTGAATATACTCCAAAACTAATAAACAGAAATGGAAGATGCAGAGGGATTATGGGAAATCAAACAATATCTTTCAAATGTTGTAATAACTAAAATGAAAACACTCCATATACTAATAATGAAAGTTATCTTTTAGAATTCTCAACACCCTAGGTTTGGAAAGTAATCAGAATAGTTGCCCCTGTTGAATAAATTTTTCTTTTATACAAGTGTTGTCTGAAAGGAACCTTTTCACAAACAAATAAACAAACCTGAGCTCAGTTAAACCATTCAAGGTCCATATGTAGCATGATAAATGACAGAAGAATTAATGCTTATAAATTGCATTATAGACACTAATGTTAAACCGCACACCAACTATAGGAGGGTTTTTTTTTTGTTGTTGTTGTTATTTTTGACTAAATGCATGGACAAATTAAGTCATGCACTTGCTGAAGATTTGCTCAAGCTCAAAAACCTAAATAGTAGGAGATAGAATTTAAACCCAGGTTTCTGGTACCAAAACTTGTACAGTTAGTAACTCTCAAAGCTGTCACTGTAGTTCACAGGTTAACTTTAGCCAAATTGCTTCCTTATTGATTATTTTAATGTATGGAGATAGGAGATACTAACTTTAATGATATCTGTGTGATAAATAAAAGAAAAGAGAAACAGTGGGGCCTAGAGATTTATTTTATTTTATAATGAAAGAAACAATGTCGGAACAAATGCAATCATTAAGCAGGAGGAATATTGATTTTTACTACTTTCAGGCAAATTTACAAATACCAAATACCTTCTGTGTGTATAACTTATGCTGGATACACCTGACTCAAATTCAAGCTTCCTTATGTGTCATTGTGGTAGGACTTAAATGTATTTTTTAAAAGTGACAGTATACAAAGCAGGATTCCATTATGATGAAAAAGGACAGATTAACTATAAATGCTCTAGAAATTTGGAGGAAAGTAACATTACTACATGATAATAGAACAAACAAATGAAATTACTATGAATTGAACTCTGAATAATCTGCAGGATTCAACTTGATAATGAGGATGAGGTTATATTTTTTTTTATTTTTTTTTTATTTTTAACATTTATTTTTGAGACAGAGAGAGACAGAGCATGAATGGAGGAGGGTCAGAGAGAGGGAGACACAGAATCTGAAACAGGCTCCAGGCTCTGAGCTGTCAGCACAGAGCCCGACGCGGGGCTCGAACTCACGGACCGCGAGATCATGACCTGAGCCATAGAAGTCGGCCGCCCAACTGACTGAGCCACCCAGGCGCCCCTAGGATGAGGTTATATTTTTGAGTGAGATGGCTATGTGAAGCGAGACTTTGACTTCAGACTTCTGGGTAGGTATAGAGGGGTAAGCTGAAGAGAAGTGATGAAGAATAAGCCACTGTACCATGCCTGGTACAAAATAAAGGCTCAATCAACATTTGTCGAATTGGAGCATGAAATATCTACAGTAAAGATTTAAAAACCGTTTCAATAAATTAATCAGATTGTAGGATCCACAGAATACTGTGACAGCGACTAGGTCTGAACTAGCTAAAGGGGAAGAAGACCTGAGAACCTATAGGTCATCATAAGTCATAGAAAGGCTAAAAAGACTGAGAGATCAAAATCTTTAACTAGTTGGCAGTGAGGAACTATCCATGTTTTAGATTAGATTTTAGAAAGGCAGACCTTGTGATTACTTTTAGGTCAAGAATTCATTTGAAAATTTGATATTTTATTGAAAGCTAAGGAACATTTATCCTCAAAGTAACGTATGCATTTATGCAACAAGTTTCCTGTTATCTTACAGGAGCTCATGGATACTTAAAACCCAAGTTAATAAAATTTTTTTACAGAATCAAGTATGTTTGGTGTGGACTGAAGTAGAAATGAGATGAGACTCTAGCAATTCAGGTGTAAGTTGTTAAATATGTATTAGGATGGTGAACATAAGAATGGAAATGAATGGGGGTGCCTGGGTGGCTCAGTCGGTTAGGTGTCTGACTTCTGCTCAGGTCATGATCTCATAGTTCGTGGGTCTGAGCCTCGCGTCAGGCGCTGTGCTGACAGCTCAGAGCCTGGAGCCGCTTTCAGATTCTGTGTCTCCCTCTCTCTCTGCCCCTCTCCTGTTCACGCTCTGTCTCTATCTCAAAAATAAATAAACATTAAAAAAAAAAAAGAATGGAAATGAATGAATGGATTTTAGATTCAAGAAGGAAGGATCCACAAGACTGGGTCTTTTTATATTTTTTAATTAAATTAATATTTTAAAGCTGATTTATGTCATAGTTTAGCCAGTGTGTTTTCATTTCATCTATTGAGTAATCTCATGTTCATTAACACATAGAGTCTTAGGTATTATTTAACTTTTCCAAAAAATGAGAATTTTTTGTGCAGTTTTTTTTAAGTATAAGAAAACTAGAGCTCGTATGCATTTAATTATTGTAATATTAATCTTCCCAACACCAAACCTCATGACTTTTCCACTTAAACTCTACTGTCTAAAATACCAACTCATCTATTCCTTGATCGATTAAGTCACATATATATATGTATATATATATATGTATATATATATATATATATATATATTAATTATAAGAGGATTTATGAAATCATGATAAAGATGTGGTAGGAAGAAAAGAAATTAAGACTCCATATTATGACCATAAAGCAATGCAAGTTTTCCTCACAATTTCTGTAGGTCACAAAATCTAGGCACAGTGTGACTGGATTTTCTGCTCAAGTACCTGTTGGCTCAAAGTCTTGAGGTCTTCCTGGATGAAATATGAAATTGGCCCCTGTTTACAGAGGGCAGGAGAAGCCAAAGAAAGAAGCAGGCCACTCCAGACTTGTGACAGTTAAACAAGCAAGGGAACTTATACCAGCGCTTGTCTTGGATGGCTGCAAGATGAGTAGATCTGTACCCTGGCCCACCAGAATATTAAAACTTTATATAGAAGCTTTAACTGAGTTTAGTCACATACTCAGGCAAGGTAGTCTCATCAACACATTACTTTCTCAAGACTACATCCTTGAAAATGGCTCCTACTGTGGGAACAATGGGCAGAATGCACATTACAATGACAGGGTGGGTGGTTAAAGATCCTTGGATTGCCTGGATTTAGCTCAGGGGTCCTACTGGTGGTCATATCCTCTGGATAACTCTTCCAACAATGTCATTAGGCTAAAATCAAGGCCAACAGTGTAGAATTAATTTCATTGTGGTTATAGGAGTGGACTTTCCATTTTCCTGCTAGCTCTGAACCAGGTCTCACTCTGAATATCTATAAACCACAGTTAGTACTTGCCATGTGATCCCCGTAGGCATTTACAGCATGAATGTTTGTTTTCTCACATGCCAGTTTTTGACAGACTGCACTTCTTTGACATCTTCTGTGACCAGCCAGAGAAAACTTTGTGCCTTAAAGAGCTCATGCAGTTAGGTCAAGCTCACCCAGATAACTTCCCTAATTTAAGGTCAACAATTTAGGACATTAATTCTATCTACAAAATTTCTTCAAGTAGTACTTAGATTAGCATTTGATTGAGTAACTGGGAGAAAACGTGTCTTAGCAGGGAATGGGAATCTTGGGGGTCATTTAGAATGCTGACTTCTATACCCCCTAGACTTTCTCAACCCTAGAATAACAACAGTTCACCCTAGAATAACAACAGTTCAGTAAATAGATAAGTACAATAACATTTAACATTTTTATCTTTTTTTAAGAAATAATTGAGGCACCTGGGTGGCTCAGTCAGTTGAGTGTCCGACTTAGGCTCAGGTCATAATCTCACAGTTAGTGGGTTTAAGCCCCTGCATTGGGCTCTGTGCTGACAGCTCAGAGCCTGGAGCCTGCTTCAGATTCTCTGTCTCCCTCTCTCTCTCTGTCCCTACCATTCTCATGCTCTGTCTCTCTCTCTCTCTTTCAAAATTAAATAAACATTTAAAAAATTTTCTAAAAATAAATAAATAAGAAATAATCAGCTAATTTATTAATACTTATATTGTTTTAATAACTTGTTTCCAACATTGATAATGAGCTTTTTGAAGAGAGAAAATGTATGTTCTGTATTAAATATTCCCAAGTAGCATAATGTCCAGGAAATAAAAGATACTCAGCATTAATTAATGGAAATCATACTTAATACAAATAATTTCAAAATAGTTAAAGCACTTATTCATGCACCTCACTGTGGACAACCACCCTACTCTGAGAAGATGGTTTTATAGAAAGTATGAAGCTTGTGGGTCCATTTCTGGGTTTTCTATTCTATTCCATTGATTTATGCACTATTTTTGTGCCAGTAACATACTCTCTTGATGACCACAACTTTGTAGTATAGCTTAAATCCAAAATTGTGATGCCTTCAGTTTTGTTTTTCTTTTTCAGGATTACTTTGACTATTCAGGGTCTTTTGGGGTTCCATACAAATTTTAGGATTGTTTGTCCAGCTCTGCAAAAACTACTGGTGGTATTTTAAAAAAATGTTTTAATGTTTATTTTTTAGAGAAAGAGCATGAGAGGGGGAGGGGCACAGAGAGAGGAAGACACAGAATCCAAAGCAGGTTCCAGGCTCCGAGCTGTCAGTATAGAGCCCGATGCGGGGCTAGAACTCATGGACCATTAGATCATGACCTGAAGCAAAGTCATATCCTTAACTGACTGAGCCACCCAAGCACCCCTATTGGTGGTATTTTGATAGGGATTGCCTAAATGTGTAGATTGCTTTAGGTAGTATATACATTTTAACAATGTTCCTGCAATCCGTGAGCATGGACTGCTTTTTCATGTCTTTGTGTCCTCTTAAATATCTTTCATAAGTGTTCTATAGCTTTCAGAGTATAGATCTTTTACCTTTTTAGTTAGGCTTATTCCTAGGTATTTTATTGTTTTTGGTGTAATTGCAAATGGGATCAATTCTTTGATTTCTTTTTCTGCAGCTTCATTATTGGTGTATAGAAATGCAACAGACATCTGCATGTTGATTTCATATCCTGTGACTTTGCTGAATTCATGTGTTAGTTATGGTAATTTTTTGGTGGAGTCTTTCAGGTTTTCCACATAGAATATCATGTCGTCAGCAAACAGTGAAAATTTGACTTATTTCTTGCCAATTTGCCCATCATTTCTTTTTGTTGTCTGATTGTGGAGACTAAGATTTTCAGTTCTATGTTAAGTAGTAATAGTGATAGTGGGCAACTTGTCTTGTTCCTGACCATAGGAGGGGAGAGGCTCTCAGTTTTTCCCCATTGAAGATGATATTAGCTGTGGATCTTTCATATATGGCCTTTATAACAATGAGGTATGTTCCATCTATCCCTACTTTGTTGAGGGTTTTTATCAAGAATGGATGCTGTACTTTATTCAGTATCTATTGAAAGGATCATATGGTTCTTATTCTTTCTTTTATTAATGTGGTGTATCACATTGATTGATTTGTGAATATTGAACCAGCCCTGCAGCCCAGGAATAAATCCCACTTGATCATGGTGAATAATTCTTTCGATGCACTGTTGAATCTGATTTGCTAATATTGTATCTTGAGGTTGTTTGCATCCATGTTTATCAGAGGTATTGGCCTTTACCTCTCCTTTTTGGTGGGTTCTTTGTCTAGTTTTGGAATGAAGGTAATTCTGACTTTTTAGAATGAGTTTGGAAGTTTTCCTTTCATTTCTATTTGAGAATAGGTATTAACTCTTCCTTAAATGTCTGGTAGAATTCCCCTGAGAAGTCATCTGGTCCAGGACTCTTATTTGTTGGGAGATTTTTGATCACCAATTCAATTTCTTTGCTGATTATGGGTCTGTTCAAATTTTCTGTTTCTCTCTGTGTCAGTTTTGGTGGTTTGTGATCAACTAATTTTTGACAAAGTAGGAAAGAATACCCGATGAAAAAAAGACAGTCGTCTCAACAAATGGTTTTGGGAAAACTGGATGGCAACATGCAGAAAAATGAAACTGGACCACTTTATTACATAATACACAAAAATAAACTCAAAATGGATGAAAGACCTAAATGAGAGACAAGAAACCATCAAATTCCTTGAAGAGAACACAGGCAACAACCTCTTTGACCTCGGTCAGAGCAATTTCTTACTAGACACATGGCTGAAGGCAAGAGAAACAAAAGGAAACATGAACTAAAGATACACAAACTTCTGAACAGGGAAGGAAACATTCAATACAACTAAAAGAATGGGAGAAGATATTTGCAAACAACCTATCTGATAAAGGGTTACTATCCAAAGTGTATAAAGAACTTATCAAAGTCAACACCTAAAAAGCAAACAACCCAGTTGAGAAATGGGCAGTAGACATGAATAGACACTTTTCCAAAGAAGACATCCAGATGGGTAAAAGACACATGAAAAGATGCTCAACGTCACTCATCATCAGGGAAATACAAATCAAAACCATGAGGAGATATCACCTCACACCAGTGAGAATGACTAAAATTAACAACACAAAAAGCAACAGCTGTTGATGAGGATGTGGAGAAAGGGGAACCCTCTTGCACTGTTGGTGGGAATGCACACCAGTGCAACCACTCGGAAGAGCACTATGGAGGTTTCTCAAAAAACTAAAAAATAGAACTACCCTACAATCTAACAATCACACTATTGGGTATTAAACAAAAGGATATAAAAATACAGATACAAAGGGGTGCATGCACCCCAATGTTTATAGCAGCATTATCAACAGTAACCAAACTATAGAGAGAGCCCAAATGTCCATTGATTGATGAATGGATAAAGAAGATGAACACACACACACACACACACACACACACACACACACACACTGGAATATTTCTCATCTGTCAAAAAGAATGAAATCTTGCCATTTGCAATGACATGGATGGAGCTAGAATGTATTATGCTAAGAGAAATAAGTCAATCAGAGAAAGACAAATACCACATGATTTCACTCGTGTGGAATCTAAGAAACAAAACATATGAACATATAGGAAGTGGGGGGAAAGAAAGAGAAGAGAGGGAAAGAAACCACAAGAGACTCTTAATGATAGAGTACAAACTAAGAGTTGATGGAGGGAAGTGGGTGGGAGATAATCTAGATGGTTGATGGGTATTTAGGAAGGCATTTGTTATGATAAGCACTGGGTTTTTATATTTGTGATGAATCACTGAATTCAACTCCTGAAACCAATATTGCACTTTATGTTAGCTGAAACTTAAATAAAAGAAGAAAGTGTGAAACTTAAGAATGCTGTAAATTATATACAACATTCAATCTTACTTTGCAGAACCTATATTCTTTGTATAGTCGCTTAGGAAGTGGTACTTTGTGTATTAATTTTAGAATAGAGCTTTCTCACCAAGGAAACATTTGGATATGTTTTTTAAAATGTCAATAGTACAAGCGAAAATGTCATGTCACTTTTTAATCTTTCCCTCCACTTGACATCCAGAAAAGACCCAAAAAAGCAGGCAAGAGATAAAAGGAAGAGATGGCTTTGAGCCACTCCCACTCTTTAACATAGGGCTCTCACTGCCACAGCTTCACCAAACACAGGTACAAGTGTTTATATGTCATGAATTCTATCACCATTTGCCCCTAATCTTTATTTCTCTTTACTAAGAAAACTGGATGAACAAATGGAAAATATAGAATCATATAGACAAATACTTATTAATATCTTTACTTAAATAATCCATACTGTGTCTGAATACATTACGAAGGGAAGTTAAATCACAACTTTTAAAGAGTTATTGACTAATACTGAAAACTGGACAAATCAAGTGAAATATTTTTTTACATTTCTTTCTTCTAATACATGCTTTTTTAAAAATTACTGAGCACAAATTAATAGAGGCATTAATAAAAAACTATATTGTGTAGGTATTTTTTTTCTTTTTCTTAGCCAAAGTCTCATTATAGCTTGCATTTTCACACCCAGAAATAAAAATTTGAATGCCTAATAGGATCTCCTCTAGCTGCTGATAATTAAATTTCAACCTCACCTGTGTTCAGTCTTCAGTTTTAATATAGTTTTGGGCTAATAAGGCACAATTTTTTTGCACTTTTTCCTGAATTTTCTAGGAATTATGGAAATTTTGCTCAGATAAATGAAAATAGGTAAATTTAAGTCTTTAATTTGAATGTGAAACAAATTCTATACCTATTAAAGAAAACACTTTAAATTTCTCATTAGGGTACAATATTTAGCTTCCATGGAACAGTACTAAATAACCTTTAGAATGTTTGGATCCAGGGGTGCCCAGGTGGTTCAGTTGGTTTTGTGTCCAACTTCAGCTCAGGTCATGATCTCACTGGTCATGAGTTTGAACCCCGCTTTGGGCTCTGTGCTGACAGCTCAGAACCTGGAGGCTGCTTCGGATTCTGTGTCTCCCTCTCTCTCTGCCCCTCCTCCACTCACATTCTGTCTCTCTCAAAAATAAACAAGCATTAAAAAAATTAAAAAATGTTTTGATCCAAATGCTTTCTTGATGATAAAAGTAAAAATGTTTATTTTATCTATTTTATTTTTAACAGCTCCTTTACTCTGTAGGGTGCAATTGTCTATCTTTCTTATGTTGTGAATAAAGGTAGAGTAATTTAATTTTAGGATAAGATGAGAGCATTTATAAAAAGGCAATAGGATTAAGTCTCCTCCGAGATTAATATAACTTTTATTTTGAAGTGGATAAACATCACAGTCTCCTTTGTGCATAATTATAAGGTTATATTAATAAGCCCATTTAAAAATAAATTAGTTTGAAAATAGACACCTTTCTATGCATTATATATGGGAATAAACACTGCTGCTACTATAGGCAGACACCAAGGGAGCAAATAAGAGCTGGAAAGAAAAACTAAGAAAGGGAGAGTAATGCCTAAAAAATGACAATGAATAACAGTGATGTTTAATATTTAAAAATTTTGATAACTCTATGTTGCAACAAACCAGATCCTATACTACCTTTGGGCATGCTGAATTTGTGCTATCAGCATCCCTCTCAAGCTGCTAGTACTCTCTTGCTTTGAATAGTTGGCCTCCTTTCCTTCATAAGGTATGGCAGATGGTGGCAAAGAATCCTTTCTGAGCTGAATGGACTCTATCCCTTGTCTTTAGATAATTATAATAACACATATTCACAAAGAGTTCTGTTCTTCATTTTATTACCTTTGTTATACCCATACAGACTGGTGTCTTCTAACTTCAGCTGCAGAAGAAGGAAGGAAATGTCAAACCAGGAAAATGTTGTGAATCCCTCAGCAGTTCAAACTGTATCTACTGAGGTACATATGGTGTGGCAGATTTTTCCAACTGTACAACAACTCTTAGCCAGAAGCTTATGGTTTGTAAATATATGGTGCACACATTGAACCAAGAGATAAAAACAAGATCCTACACAAGTGAACTCATATTTATACCCAAATACTTAGTCCAGGTAGACATAGTTGTTATGTATTACTTCTGGCCTGACATGAAATAGTATAGGCATATCCATCAAACTGGCAAAATTTCAATTTTATAATATTTCTGGTATACCTAACTTAATAATACTGACAATTAGTAGATGATAGAAGTAACCATTCTACAAAATGTAAGAAACAACGTGGAGGATTACCATCTTAAAAAACAATGATATTAAGGATATATTGGATATTTGTTTTCAAAATATATAAAGAACTCATAGAAGTCAACATAAAACAAAACAAAACAACAACAACAACAAAAGCAATCTGATTTAAAAATGGGTAAGGGACCAGAATAGACATTTTACCAAAGAAGGCATACAGATATCCAAAAGACACATGAAAACATGCTCAAAATCAGTAATCATCAGGGAAATGCAAATCAAAACCACAATGTGGTATCAGAATGACTAAAATTGAAAGAAAAGAAATAAAGGTTAACAAGCATGTGGAGAAAAATGAACCTTTGTGCCCTGTTAGTGGGAATGTAAATTGGTACAGCCACGATGAGAAACAGTATGGAGGTTCCTCAAAAAATTAAAAATAGAAATAGCATATGATCTAATAGGTCCATTACTGGTTATTTACCCAAGGTAAATGAAAATATTAATGTGAAAATACACGCTCTCCTCTGTTTATTGCGGCATTATGTATAATAGCTAAGATATTGAAGCAATCTAATTGTCTCTCCATAGGTGAATGGATAGGGAAGATGTGGCATACACACACACGTGCACACACATACACACACACATACACATGCAAACACAAAATATGGAATATTGCACAAACATAAAAAGGGATGAAATCTTGCAATTTGTGACAACATTGATAGATCTAGAATGGATTATGCTTCGTGAAACAAGTCAAACTGAGAAATACAAACACCATATGCTCTCACTCATATGTGAAATCTAAAAAACAAAACAAATGAATAAACAAACAAAAAACAATAAAATCTTTTTTAAATTATCACTTATTTAAAACTTTGTAGACCCCAAGTTTCCATTCCTGACCCATTTATTTGCCTTTCACATTTTTTGAGAAATACTGGTTAATTTTGTAACAAAATGATCATTTTTTTTTATTATCCCCCAAACATCTCTAATGTCCAATATCTCTCCTGTATAAACCCATCTCTATTTCCAAATAACAGCCAAACTCTAGCTTATTGTTTTCCTTCATTCTCCAAAACCTGCTGTGTGTGTGTGTGTGTGTGTGTGTGTGTGTGTGTGTGTGTGTGTTTTGCAAGGAAAATAGCTTTTGGCACCAGGAACTCAAAAGTCCACTAGGAGAGAAAGAGGACTGATAATGAGTATATAACTTTGTAAGTGCAGTTAGAAATACTGGCAAAGGGGGCACCTGGGTGGCTCAGTCAGTTAAGCGTCCAACTCTTGATTTCCACTGAGAGTTCATGAGATCAAGCCCCGCATTGGGCCTCTGTGCTGATAGCACAGAACCTGCTTGAGATTCTCTCTCTCCTTTCTTTGCCCTTCCCCTGATGTGTGCACATGTGCTCTCTCTGTCTCTCCCTCTCTCTCTCTCTCTCTCTCTCTCTCTCAGTATAAATAAATGAACATTAAAAAAAGGAATGTCGATAAAGGTCAATAAACAGTACAATAAATACACTAAGCTCAAAATTTTAACTTGTATTAATACAACCTTGTGATTCCAAGTTAAAAATGGTTCTTGTGCTCGCTTAGGCAGCACATACACTAAAAGTGGTTCTTGATTTCCACATTAATCGTACAATTATATCTACATTCTTTAACATGACATAACAACTGCACACTCTTTTTTTCAACCAGCAAGCCAGCATCATATCCCATCAGTTCCCATATCTGTCCTTTCTTTATATGCCAATTACACTAATATAGCTATTATTTCCAGAACATACCAAGATTTCGCTTATACATTTGTGCAGCAAAATGCTTTTATCCACCATTTGGGGTCAGTGGATCATCTGTCATTACTCAGTTCAAATAGTTCTATGATGCTTTTCACCTTCCAAGTCAAGAGTTAGATACAATTCCATTATTTGGTTTTTCTTATGTATCATAAGATATATAAAGTATACATATTTCGTTATCATTTATTTGATATACATATATGCAATATATTTGAACATACCTTACTATATTTTACAACAATTTTTCAAATTAGACACAGTCACTGAGTTCCAAACTCGGCCATTACTATATCTTAATATAGAATGCATGTTCTGCTAATATTACACGAATTTTTATGTATCTGTTAACTACTAGTAATTCTTGCTTCTGGTAAAGTATTTTTTGAATAAAAATATACAAGTAAATGTAACTTATGCATTGAAAAATAGTTGATGTTTTTAATTTAAATGTAATAAAAAACACAACCTACTTATTTGTCTTTCACTCGCCATTTTAAGCTTCTAAGTGGGGCAAATTTTTTGCTTCCACTGGATAAAAAGTCTGAGAGCATATGTACCTTTTCTGCTTATTCTTAGGTGACAAAAATTCAAACAGTTGCTTGAAGTGGAACAACATGGTCTTGATTCAGACCATTGGGCGTCCATTTCAATAGATTAATCAACACTTTTCCTTTTATTCCAAGGTGAACTTTCTCTTCTTCTCTTGCATGTAGAGCCTGCTCATTGTAGGCTTTGTCTTTGCATTTGGTAAAGAAATAAATCTCATTTTAATCATCTCTTATATTCTTGGCTTAGCTCTTCAAAACCACGGGGAGAAAAATTCAAGGAATAATGAGGCTCTTCCCCTAATGGTATTGTTCTTATTCCCATGTTAGGTTTTTCCACTCTCTGGACCTGAATGTGCTTGAAGCATATCATTCTCATTGCATTCTGCTGTGTTCTCTAGAGACTCCTCAGCTTGTATCCCCCAACTGTAATTTTCCAGAGGCTGCTGCTAGTGGTTTTCAGTGGTTCATTCCACACAGACTCTCTGCACTGAACTTTTAAAAAATGACCCCAAGCCTGATAATTGCTTCAAACACTTGCATTCGAACACTTGGTTTGGAATTTCGTATCAACTGTGTCATGGTCCCACAGTGGAAAATTTCAATTAAATATTAAATTTTATATAATGAAGAAAATGAAAGTTGATTCCCAGTGCCAAGTGCCACATGGAGATAAAAACCGTTAATAGATTTGTGCATACTTTGAAAATATTTTTAGGGATATAGAAGCAAATCTTTACACACATACACACACACAGACACACACACACACACATACACTAGTACGTCTGTGTGAATTTACATGTGCATTGTCTTGTGTATGTAGAAACACATGTACATCTGTGAATGTGTTTTATTTTAAATGTTTATTTATTTTGAGAGAGAGAACAAGCGTGCCTGCATGGGTGCATGCGTGCATGCATGGGGCAGGGAGGGGCAGAGAGAGAGAGGGAGAGTGAGAATCCCAAGCAGGCTCCACACTGTCAGCACAGAACCCCATGCAGGGCTCAATGCCTTGAACTGTGAGATCATGACCTGAGCTGAAATTAAGAATGGGACACTCAGCTACACTTACCCAACTAAGCCACCCAGGTGTCCCACATGCATGTATGTATATGTATGTATGTATGTATGTGTGTGTGTATATATATATATATGTATATATATATATATATATATATATATATACTACAAATTCATATATACTATATATGTATATGTGCAGTATATGTATATCCATATGTAAACTTTAGCAACTTGCTTTGTGCACATCTTTCAAAGTCTGCATGTTTACTGGAATGGTGCAATGTCTGTTATGTTTTGTTCTTTTCTTTTACGTTTTATTTTTTTCAACACTTAAACAGGGCATAGGCATATATTTGAAAGAGACCATCTGTTTCTTAGACAAGCCATGAGTGACCTGCTTAACTTGGAAGCACCAGAGTCCAGGTGGACAGACTGTGGCAGTTGTGTTAACAAGCGCTAATGAACGAGGTTGGCTGTAACTGTCCTCTGCATGGAAAGGACACAAAAATTAACACAATATCCATTGAAACATCTTTTCAGTGGCTTTACTGGTCAGAGGGGTACTGACAACCATATGCACCATTATGTACTTCTTTATGTTGCTTATTGTGGCTTTATATAGATATATTATTTTGTTAAAATAAAGATTTGTTAGATGTTTTAGGTAAAATTATATAAAATTTCTCTTTCTACACACACACACACACACACACACACACCACATATACATATAGTATCTTTTTAAGAGCTCTTTTTCTGGTTGTAGTATTTTGGGATAATACACATATTTATAAATAGCAAATATAAAATATCATCAGGGGATCCTGGGTGGCTCAGTCGGTTAAGCGTCTGACTTCAGCTCAGGTCATGATCTCATGGCTGGTGGGTTCGAGCCCCGCACTGGGCTTTGTGCCGAAGCTCAGAGCCTGGTGCCTGCTTCAGATTCTGTATCCCTCTCTCTCTGCCCCTCCCCCACTCACACTCTGTCTCTCTCTCTCTCAGAAATAAACATTAAAAAAAAATCATCATCCCCACTATGTAAGATAACTTTGTTAACAGTTTAATATGTTTTCTTCCTGTGGCCCTGTCAATTGTATTTCAATTAAGAAACAAGATAAAATCCATATTATTCACTACTGCTTAAAACATTAGAATCATTTTGATTTTTAAAAAATAGCATTTTTGCCTCTTAGGTGCTCTTTTAGGATTAGCATTACAAGTAATAATGTGAACACCTTGGACATTTTGCAACTCTGATTTATTTTCTTATATTTTATTACAGTAGAATTTGAAAAAAATCAACAAGCCAATGGATTTTCTTTATTATTTTGTGAACTTTCTGCTCTCTCTTTTATAACTCTATCACTGTAGATACCCTATATTCTATTTCCCATCTGTGTTTTCATCTCAGACTATTGTCTTTGTTTCTATTTGTATACTCTGTTTTTCTCTCGCACTGGTGTTTCTTTATGGAGTTGGCAGTTTCTAGATCTACTATCATTCTGCCAAGAAAGGGAGCTTCCTGGCCATGAGGCACAATACCTTTCCCTTCCAGGAGACAAAATTCACCTGTATTTCCTCCAGGTTTTCAACAATTAGCACACACGCGCACACACACACACATTATCACCCCTACTCCACATCCAGCCATTTGTCTTTTCCACTTCAGTGTCTCCCACAATGTTCTGTATTCCATTATTGCTACCATAGATAACTTTGCGTCTCCTAAACACGGAGACATTTCAGTGCCTCCTGCTACTGGTACCCCATACCCAGCAAAACTCTTCTTATTTTCATCCACTACTGTGAATTTTTTTTCATTTCCTTGGCTTATACTGACCTAGAATCTGCTCTCAAGAAACTAGTCTTTACTCTCTCACATACTGTATTTTTAGGTATAGGAATTAGGAGTGATGTCTCTTTTCATGTACCATTGTTGTTTATAGTCTGTTGTTCACCCACTCATCTGTAAACCGCATTCTTTTATGGCCTCTCTTTTAGGTTCTACCATCCACTTCGTTTCCTTATTACTTGTAGTCCTTACCTCAACTTCCTCTTTTCTCTCCACCACAATGGGTTATGTCATCATCAATGTGGACAAATCCTTCAATGTAAGAACTTCTCAATTTCTTCACTGACTTTCCTGCACCAAACTAAGCATACTATCTTCACCTCAGTTACTCCCAAAATTACACATTCAAGTTTGTTGTAATTGGACAGCATTAAAATCACTCAAGTATTTCACCCTTAAACCACAGAATCCTATTCTTACACTTGCTTCTAACTATCCCCCCAATAATTTTTTAAGCCACTGACCTCTGAGTTAAAGATGGAACAAAGCCTCCATCCTTCTATATCTGAATGCATTCTATCTCATTTCCCTTCCACTTTAAGAGAATAAGTCATGACCCCTCTAACCCACCACAGGAGCTTTTGGATTCCATTCTGTCCTGTTTTCTTGGAAAACTTTACACTGTTATTTTTACCTCTCTACCTCTCTTCTCCCAACTCCATCTGTCTTCCTCCTTTTATCTTTAGTATTTGTCCTTTGTCAATTGGATCCTTTTCACTGCTTTTGGAAAATCTAAAACTCTGTTACTAAATGATAGAAGAAAAAGAATTACACACACACACACACACACACACACACACACACACACTTCCTCTCAAAACTCTTAAATAGGCTATACCTTATTTTCCATGCAATTATTCTCTTTAATTTTTTTTCTAAGCTCATTCCTTCTGTTCTGTAACTCTCACAACACCCATTTAGTACCCAACTAACTCTAAGTGAATTCATTTCCTCATAACTCTGCTCAAATAACTCTTGCGAAATTCTTAGAATCTCCATGTTTTTAAATTCAAAGGCCATTTTTTCAGTCCACAAATTTTGTGTCCTTTCAGCAGCAATCAACTTTGTTTACAATTTTCAGTTTTTGAAAACTCTTCCTTTAGATTTCAAGACCCCACACTGTCATCAGTTTTCTCTTACATTTTTGGCAAACACTTTTGTTTGCTGTCCCCTTCTACTCAGCCATTTAATTTGGGCATTCTCAATCCCTATTCTTATGTTCTGTTCCCTTCCCTTCTCCTTCAGTGTTCTTCCCTAGACTATCTATTCCATTTCACAGTATTAATGATCTCCTGTATACTGATGATATGTAAATTTATATTTCTGGCCTAGACATTTCTTCTGAGCTTTAGAACAGAATATCTAAAAAGCCACCTAACATTTGCACTTGAATATCATTTGTTCTCTTTTATTTAAAATTTTTTATTTAAATTCTAGTTAGTTAACATATATTGTAATATTGTTTTCAGGAGTAAAATTTAGTGATTCATCACTAACATTTAACACAATGCTAAACACAACAAGTGCCCTCCTTAATACCCATCACCCATTTAGCCCATTTCCTACCCACCTCCCCCTCATCAACCCTCAGTTTGTTTTCTAGAGTCCCTTATGGTTTGTTTCCCCTCTCTCTGTCTCTTTTTCTCCTCCCATATGTTCATCTGTTTTGTATCTTCAATTCCACATATGAGTGAAATCATATGTTATGTGTTTTGCACTTGAATATCTTAAAGATACCATAGAATCATTATGTCCTGTATGGATTAAAGGTTTTCCCCTTTAAAATAAAATTTATTCCAGTGTTTTTTTTTCTGTTCTCTGTATCAGTAAATGATAACATTCATCCATTTGTGCAAGCCAGTGATCTAAGACTCACACCAGATACCTTTCCCTTTTTTAACTCACATATAACCCACCATAAATCCAATTAGTTTGGCATCCAAAGTATGTCTTATTTTTTCTATTTCTCTCCAGCTTTATTGCTAACATCCTAATATGAGCTGTTGAAATGACTTTCTGACTGGTTTCCCTGCTTACACTACAGTTCATCGTCCATCCACCATGCTGTCCTCTTTTGTGCAGTGATCATTTTCAAAAATAAATCTCAGCATGTCTTGCCTGTACTTGAGTGGTGTCATTTTGCTCATGGAATAATAATTAAAATTATTGCTGTGTTGCTGTGTGCTGTGTTCTTTAATATCTGGCATGATCTAGCTTTAACTACTTCCTCCTGGTCATCAGACATAATACCTTCTCCATTTTACCCTCACTTCTCTGCATTCCTTTCACTGGCCCTCTTTTAGTTCCTTAAACACATCATGCAAATTTTGTGAGGCGAACGTGGTAACCACTATACTATGGAAACTGGTGTTTCTGTCTGGTCACATCATGCAAATTTTATAATGGGGTCTTTATGCATGTTGTTTCTCTTAAACTTCACCTTCTTAGTTAATTCCCACTCTTACTTTAGATACATTCCTAACTCAACTGTTGCTTTCTCAGGGAAACGTTTTTTACTATTATATAGCTACACTCATGGTATCATCGACAGATTAATATTTTAATTTAATATTAATTTTTATGACAGTTTAATCATTGTTATTCTTCTTATGTAAACCATGAAAGCTGGAGCCCCCTGTCTGTTTATGTTTATTTTTGTAGTCAGATGGTCACCAAAGTTGAGTCTTGGATATGTTATAGGCACCCAAAAAATAATTTTGTGAAAATATTGATAGGTTTTACATCTTACCTTATAGTGGCTGATTTCTTTTATGTATTAAGGATGCTGGGCAGTTTTTCTTGTTTTAAATGATTTCAATGAATGATTTTCTGAAAGGTCAGCAGACCTCTTCCCTTTGTTTGGTTTTAATTTGTATTTCCAGCAGACCCCAAATTTGAGTGTTTTCTCTTGCCCCTTTCTAGAATGAGGAGGACATATGTATATGCAAACACAGTATTTATCTGCAGTTCATATGTATGTTCTGTATTCATCATCTTGATTATTTTGGAATTCTTGAATCACTTTCATTGCCTGGAAGTAGTCTGAGGTGTGCAGCTTTTAGACCAGGTCCAGAAGATATTCATCAAGTGCAATCCTGACAGACAAGGCTGTACCACATTACTCTTTTTTTTTCCTGAAAATTTGCTCAAATCAAAAATACAGGATTGCCCAGAATGATACAGGGTGCTTCCTGACATTGGTCCTTCTGAGAGAAATTTTTTTGTGAATCTCATTTTAAGTTATTTATTTTAAAATATTTATTCATTTTTGAGAGACAGAGAGACAGAGAGAGAGACAGAAAGACAGGCAGAGAGGGACACAGAGAATCCCAAACAGTACAGAGCACTCCCTATGTGGGGCTTGAACTAACAAACTGTGAGATCATGACCTGAGCTGCGAACAAGAGTCAGATGCTTAAACTGACTGAGCCACCCAGGCGCCCCTGTGAATCTCATTCTAAAATGAAGTGTCACTTCAAGTTTCCTTCCTAATTTAATTACATATTTCAATGTTTGAACGATCAATAGAGAAAAAATGGAAGAAGGACACCGTTCTTTGGCTTCCTCACAATGTAGTACTGTAAAAGGCAACATACACTATACACAAATCTTTGTTTTCTTTATATAAAAAGAGTACTCACGGAGCAAGAAGCAAAAGGTAAATAGACCTAATACAAAACTGAACAAAGTGTCTGAAGAATGATTTTAAAAGGAGAACAAGTAAAATTGCTAAACATGAAAAGTCAATTAAAGATATGCAAATGGGAGCAGGTAGCACCATTTAAACTTACCACATTAGTAGCAATTTTAACTTTAAAACATAGAGGGTTGCATCCTCTTCTCCTTGGCTTTGTTCTCCGTTCCTGTGGGGTTTTTTGTTTTGTTTTGTTTTTGTTTTTTATAACTTTCATATACCAATCAGGTAATCATGGGAAATAGGAACCATCATATCTTCTTTTCGGAAGTGTGATATTTTGAAGAGAGATAATGAATTCCCAGAACCTAGTGAAATATAAAATGCAAAATATCTGGAGCCACAAACCTAAGTTTTTTCTTCAAGACCATTCAATAAAATATAAATACATTTATACCATGATGTTCATTGTATCATTTTTAAAAATCCTAATTCCTATAGAACACAAAAGGAGCACTTTCTGGGAGAATACACAGGAAAATATTAACATTTGTTGCCTCTGGACAGTATAATTTGGCGGGCTGGGAGAGAGGACTATACTCTTCACTTTCCACATTTTAGTGCTATTTAAATGTGTGTGTGTGTGGGGGGGGGTGCCTGGGTGGCTCAGTCGGTTAAGCGTCCGACTTCAGCTCAGGTCACGATCTCACGGTCCGTGAGTTCGAGTCCCGCATCGGGCTCTGGGCTGATGGCTCGGAGCCTGGAGCCTGCTTCTGATTCTGTGTCTCCCTCTCTCTCTGACCCTCCCCCGTTCATGCTCTGTCTCTCTCTGTCTCAAAAATAAATAAACGTTAAAAAAAAATTTAAATGTGTGTGTGTGTGTGTGTGTGTGTGATCATAAAATTTTAAAAGTGTTAGAATGAAAACTGTATAAACAAAATAGGTAACAAAAGAGAAAGTAAAAGGAAATGGCAGTACTTGTGCCGAGGAGACAGGAGCTTGTTTTCTCCTTCTGTTTGTTTGCTTTGCATTATTGGCATGCTGGTTATCTAAGTCTGAAGGAAGGGTGTGGTGGGGCGGGGAGGGCCAGGGAGAATAGAGCATTAGAAACCCATGGGAGCATCAGTCACCAGTTGTAATTTTCAATTATATTGTAGATAGAAAATATACTGCTCATGTTTTTGTAATCAATTAGCTGTCTAATTCAGTTGGCTTTATTATAAGCTTTTGACTTTTTCTTTTCATAGCTATTTTAGTAAACGTGTGTAGGCTCAGTAATAAGTAAGGTTAATGAGAGCATTTTAAACCGAAGTTGATACATGTATTAAATATCCTAACATAATAGTGTTGAGGTTGAGGGCAGCTGAAACTAGTTCTTGTAGGCACCGTAGGACTTGGTATAGTTAGGTATATGTTTAGGATCAGGGAGCAATAGCATGTTCTGTGTCACTCCTTGCATTGTAATTAGCCTTGGGGAGGACACTTATATTTGTATCTTGGTTTCTTAATTTGTAAAATAAAACAATAATGGCAGTCCTATTAACTTCAATGAGATGACAGTTTTGAAAAAATGTATTCCACAAGGGTGTAGTGATTATTAGCAGTGCAACCGATTTATGGTCAGGAAGAGTAGCACAGGAAGGAGACTGCCTCCAGTTGTCCTGTGCATATGGCAACAGCTTCCAGACCCAGTGCTTTCCTCCTATAGGCCATTCTCCATTCAACAATTTAATGATATATATTTATTATTATTATTATTATTATTATTATCATTATTTAGAGAGAGAGAGGGGATGTGTGCCCTTGGGGAAGAGCAGAGGGACAAGGAGAGAGAGAATCTTCAGGAGGCCCCAAGCTCAGCATGGAGCTCTGCACAGGGCTCAATGTCCTGACTGTGAAATCATGACCTGAGCAAAATCAAGAGTCAGATGCTTAACGTTTGAGCCCCGATATATAGGTTTTAAATGAATCACTTCATGTCACTTTTATGTTTACATATCTCCAATCACTTTCTATCACATTAGAATGAAATATAAACTCCGTCATAATTTAGATGAATAGAAACAAGCCCCCCCCCCCCCCCCCCGCCTAATTCCCTAATCCCATGTCATATTCTCTCCATTGCTTGTGCTGCTCAAGGCAGCTTAATGTACTTTAAGTACACTGGTCTCCTTCTCCTTGTTCTTCCTCTTTACACTTCCTAGAATATTTTTAAGCTGGATGTTTGCATTGTTCTTCCTCTCACATTATTTATCTCCACTTAGATACTTCTCTTCCATAACCACCCTATCAAAATAGTTCTGCACATCAGTCTTTATCTCTTTACCCTGAAACAATGTTACATATTTAAGTGTTTAGTTGTTAATTGTCTGAATTATTCTATTAGGGCAGAGACACTGTTTCTACTAATTTATCCCCGGAGATTAAAACAGGCAAATAATATATTCACAATACATAGTTGCTGAAGGAGTAGATCTATGAGTACTTGGATGAATAAATATTATGTGATATAAAAACTACTTAGCTGTCCTGATTTCCATATATGATATAGATTTTTATTTTTTCTTTTGATATCTAATTTATAAAGATAGAGTTGTGTCTCATTTTGATAATCCATAATAAATATCCCTAAAAATTGGTGATTATTGATTCAGGATTTCACTGAATTAACAAAATGCAGCACTACGTTTGCCATATGATCTATCAGGACAATTTGAGACTTATTTACCATATACAAAAAGTAATGTTTTTTAGAAAATATTAATATGGTCAATTTTTAATAACTCTTTCCCACTGATATTTTTTTTGCCACAGCATAGTGAGATGTGGTGACATATATATAGGCTTCCCACACTGACACATATAGGCACACACTCCCTTTTCAGCATTTCCTAATGTTACCATCTGTTGTGTTGTGTTAAGATAGCAGACAGAAAGTATAGCAGTCCACTGAGCCATTGAAGGATTTCTCTCGTTTTCACTTAACAGTTTTATGTAGGAGCTTCAGTGTTGGCATCTGGATGATACATCTTCAAATGAGCTCAAGTGCTGCGTTATGAGCTTGGTAGAAATAAATTTGAACTTGGTGGTTTCTTGTTTGTCCATTCAGTTTCAATTTTAGTTTTAAATTTTACACGCATATGCATAAGTGCCACTCTCTTTCCTATATAGACGGCCATAGCTTCTTATCTGTAATTATTTATTTACTTAAGAAATACAAGTCTGGGGGCACCTGGGTGGCTCAGTGGGTTAGATGTATGACTTCAGAGGAGGTCGTGATCTCACAGTTAGTGAGTTCAAGCCCTGCATCAGGCTCCCTCCTGTTAGCTTGGAGCCTGCTTCAGATTATCTTCTCTCTCTCCACCCTCCCCTGCTCATGCTCGCTCTCTCTCTCTCTCTCTCATTCTCAAAAAAAGAAAAGACATTTTAAAAACAGAAATAGATGTCTGAATACTAAAATTATAGATCATTGGTAAATTAGCTAACAAGTATTAATTAAGATAAATGAAATATATTCAATCACACGGCCGTTTGCTTTCTCTTTTCTTTCTTTTTTTTTTTCTTTTTAAATGCAGGTTAACTGCTTATAGATCTTATTTCATTTCATCATGAGAACAACCAAATGGAGTAGATAGGGTTGTCCTCCTTTTATAGTTGAGGTGAGTGAGCCTGAGAGAGTTAAAATGACTTTGCCAAGTTTGCATGGCTGAAAGATGATAGTCAGGCTATGAATTCTTGATTAACCCAAAGCCCATAGGTTATTCATTACTACCACAGTGTAATCTTGGAAAAACCACTTAGCCCTCTGATTTACATACCTATAAAATGGAGTATTTACATTGTTCTTATCCATTCTTGGATAAGGTTGGGGTACCGGAAGGTTTTGTCCAGCATGAGCCTCTTTCCTTAGCTTCTGACCATGCAATGTGGGATTAGGTCCTAATCACATGTGCTACCCTGTTGTCTTTTCTCTTTTTATGTGTTTGGAGACATCAAAAATAAAAATTCCAATACTTTTTCATTTAGAAAGTAAGAGATTTGTTACTTTTAACTAAAAGAATTCTCATACAATTAAAAGAATACAACACATATCCACTAAGGGAGAACACCACTTTAAGTGGTCTCAGCAGACTATAAGGCTCTCACCATTCAGAATTTCTTCACCTATTTTGCAGTCTTTGATTATTTGACTTTCTGCATCCAGGAAGAACCCAGGGACAAAGGCTCTGAAAATGAGATGAGAGCGGATACATACCACCTATTCTGAGTGACTTCTTGAGTTTTTGTTTCTGCAAGTTCCTGAAGAACTGGGAAGATGCCAGGCAAAATGACCAGTTGCTCATTTTTCAGGTTAAATATGTTCTATGATTGATGCTCCAATTGCCAGTAAACAAGAAGTAGCAAAAAAAGTCAGCAATTGCCTGTATTTCAAACATCAGCCTATAGTTTCCATTGCTATATTGATTGACAACTCAAACAGGCTTGGGTGTTTAGATTAAAACTTCAATTCAAAGGGCTGAAACCTTAGGACAAAAACTCCCATATTCCCTGGAATAGGAAAGTAAACCAATATGTCAAGGCAAACTTGAGTGTTAATGTAGGAAATGGTAAAGACTGTGGTAAATTGGAGAGCATATGGCATGTCTGAAGCTAGCAGGCACAAGTAATGTGCAATTGATTGTTGCTAGAAAGGAATGTGGATCCAGATTTGTCAGATCTCCTAACTTTTCAGGAGAAAGCAAAAATTTGGACATTAATCCACATACTATTCTTAGTTATTTTAGAAAGTCGAAGGACAAGTTAAAATATTATCATAGTACTGTAGAAGAAAAAAAAGGGAAGAAATAAAGAAAAAAGGCAAATTCAGTTTTCTTGCCACTACCTTGAAAATGCTGGGATAGAGAATGATATCATCTTTTTCCTGACCTTTGCTAAGATGTTTTCTCAGCATTTATTTGGATAAATAAATTTATCCATTTATCAAAGCCATTTATCAAAGACCAACATATTATTTTAAAGTTGGATAGCAACCCAGGGGTTTAGAATGATGTGCATAGTTTTAGTGTTTGGATATGTATGTGGTGCATGAACCATCACAATATATCTTGAAGACTTACACATTAATATGTAAGGATACATTAATATACAATTAAATGAAATAATAATGGTTGTGAGTCAGCTACTACATTGTCTGATTATAGGAGATGCTTAATTAGAAGCTATGATAGTATTTTTAGTAGTTATTTTATAAAATAAATTTGTTAAAATTTGTTAGCTTTTATAACTGTGTTAATAATGATTAACAAGTTCCTAGTATTTGGTATTTTAAAAATGTAATCTTACCTGTGAGATAGGGAAAATAGTTATTATTTTTGGTCTTCACTCTATCAGATGAAGAATATAAGACTTGAGGTGTATGGAAGAGAGAAGGAAAAAAGAGAGAAAGAAAGTAAGAAGGATGGAAGGGGGCATATGGGAGGGAAAATGGGAAGAGAAAAGAGAGGGAGGAGGGTTTGGATTTGAATCCTTATTATCTGACTAACCCAAACCTTGTTCAAAAATTCTGGTGTCAACTCCAACATATAAAGAACTTGGATATTATCAGTGAAAATCAACATTTCTTGGATCTGTCAGAGAACTAAAATTATAAGGCACATCACCAACCTGAATCTGGAGATATAGTTGAAATCAAGGGTCACATCTGAGATCTGCTTACTTGCAGCAGACATCACTGGAGTAAAAAAAAAAATGGTTAGAATACTTACATGGCAATTTTGACAAATTTCTGGAGCTAAATATGTACTAGAATTGGAGTGAGAAACTTCTGGTGCCCTCCAGTTTAGAAGTGTTCACAGAAATGTCTTTTATTTCTGGAAATTCCAAAAAGTTATCATGATGAAAATCCAAGAAAGTTTTTGTGGTTCTATGCAGAGAAGAGGAAGAGAAATAGTGAAATGTGTCCATGCATTCTACATAAAAAATGGCCTTTCTCCATGGGGCGGGGGGGGGAAGACCTTAACAGAGAAAGGGCATTTATCTTCCTTCCTGACCCCTTTGGCCTTCCTGTCTCACATAAAGAATATCTTCAATGTTAATGTTAACAAACTGAATGGATTCCCCTAAGGTTAAGAGCAAGCCAAGGTTGTCTTCTCTTACTGTTCCTATTCAACATTGTTCTGGAAGTCCTAGCTAAGCCAATGAGATAAGAAAATAAAATAAAATTCATGTTGTTCGGAAAAGAATAAGTAAAACTGTATTTGTTGCAAATGATATGCTGTCCAATTTGTAAAACCTAAAGAATTGACAAAATACAAAATCCTGCAACTAATAAGCTACATAATAAGGTTACATAACTCCATGTCAATGTAAAACAAACAAAAAATGTATTGCACTTCTAAATGCCAACAATGAGCACGTGGACATTTAAAAAACAATGCCATTTACAATACCACCAAATTATGAAACACTTAGGTATAAATCTAAAATATGTAGAGGATTATATATGGAAAACTGCAAAACTGAAATGAAAGAAACAACAGATTTGAAAAATAGAGAGTTCATGCCCATGGATGATAAGACTTACTGTTATGGTGTCAGATCTTCCTCATTTTTTTTTTATATCAATTACAATTCCAAAGCCAATTCTTCGTAGCTATTTGCAAACAGATTTGGAACTATATATGAATAATTATAAGTCTTAGAGTAGCCAACATAAGACTAAAAGAGAACAAAGTTGAAGGGCTCATACCACCTAACTTCAGGCTTACTATTAAGCTTCAGTAATCAATAGAGAATACTATTTGTGGAAAAGTAAACAAATAGATTATGGAGAGGATGAGAGTCCAACAATAGAACTATACCAATGTAAGCAGCTGATCTTTGACAAAGGAGCAAAGCAATCCAATGAATGGAAGATAATCTTTCCAACAAATGGTGCTAGGACAACTGGACATCCAAATGCAAACAAACAAAAACAGACAAAGACATTACACCTTTTATGTCAGTTAACTAAAAAAGAGCATAGACCTAAATGTAAAGTAAAAATTTAACAAACTAGAAAAATACTTAGGAGAAAGCCTATGTGACAATGAGTTTGGTTATAAGTTTTTAGATGCAACACCACAAGCACAACTCATAAAAGATAAATAAGTTGAGAAGTGTTATAGACTTCTGCTCTATGAATGTATCTGTCCAGAGAATGAAAAACAAAACAAAACAAAACAAAACAATCCATAGATTAGGAAAACAAGAACATATTTGCAAAACACATATCTGATAAAGAACTAAAATATAAAAAAAAATCTAAAATATAAAAAAAGTCCCATAAAACTCAACAATTAGAAAACAATCAACCCAGTAAAAAATGGGCAAAGAATCTGAACAGACTCCTCACCAAAGAAGATACACAGATGGTAAAGAAGTATATGACACAATGTGCTACATCATTTATTATTAGGAAATTGCAAATTATTTATTTTTTTATAATCAAAATTTTTTTTTAATTTTTTTTACATTTATTTATTTTTGAGAGACAGAGAGAGACAGCGTGAGCAGGGGAGAGGCAGAGAAAGAGAGGGAGAGACAGAATCAGAAGTAGGCTCCACGCTCCCAGCTGTCAGCACAGAGCCCAATGCGGGGCTCCAACCCATGAACTGTGAGATCATGAACCGAGCCGAAGTCGGATGCTTAACAGACTGAGCCACCCAGGTGCCCCCCAAATTTTTTTTAATGTTTATTTATTTTTGAGAGAGAGAGGGAGACAGAGCACAACTGGGGTAGGGTCAGAGAAAGAGGGAAACAGAATCTGAAGTAGGTTTCAAGCTCTGGGCTGTCAGCACAGGCCCGACGCGGGGCTCAAACTCATAGACCTTGAGATCATAACCTGAGCCAAAGTCAGTTGTTTAACGGATGCCCCAGGAAATTGCAAATTAAAAAAAAAAAAAACAAAGAGATACTACTACATACCTATTAGTGTGTCTAAATTCCACAAACTGAAAATAGCAATTTGCTGGTGAGAATACAGAGTATCAGGAGCCCTCATTCATTGCTGGCATGAATGCAAAATGGACATCTGCTTGGGAAGAGTTTTGACAGTTTCTCACAAAGCTAAACATAGTTTATCATATGATCTAGCAATCAGAGTTGGGACATCAATATGAACTAATGTTTAGCTGAATATGGAAGTAAATGGTTACATATAGAAATATTTGAAAATATGCATATATGCACAGATTAGAATGCACACATGTAATTCCTTGTTCTGTTAGCTGGGAGGACCTAGAAACAACAAAATCCTAGTGGCAACACATGTTGCAACCACCCAGATCTTGGTTTCTAATACCACTGCCTAAAATAAAGGGAGGACTCCATGGAGAAATTGCTGATTCTACAAATTTTTCCAGGATCTGAAAGCATCACTGAGTGACAGAAATTATGGAAAAGTTGAAACAGAGAAGCAAAAAAAAAAAAAAAACAAAAAAAAAATACTAAAATGATGGGATATATCAAAGGGACACAGGAGTCAAAATCCAAAGCTGCAACAAGTTGGTCGACTAAATGAATGAAGGAGTCTTGGATTATTACCCAAAGTTTAAAATAAATAACTAGGAGTCCATACTAAATAAATAAATGATTGAATAAATAAATATGAGATAAAATAACACTGTGCAAAAGAATTCCAAATAATTTATGTAGATAATTAAGTGGAGCACAACTCCTTACTCTTAAAATGTAGGCAATGCATAGTGACTTCCTTCTGAAATGTGCATCATGGAAGGGGAGTGGAGTGAAGTACAGTGGAGAAACATGATAGACAAACACTACCTCAGCCAGGTGATCTCGGCTAAAATCACAATGATAAATCATGTTGGTACACTATACCCTTGGTATAAAGTGATGAAAATGGCACTGTACTTTCTTTGACCTTTCTCCTTCCGAAAATATCCTTAGTCCAAGCATTAGAAAAACATCAGATTAATCCCGATGTCCCAGTGGGATATTCAACAAAATATCTGACTAGTGCTCGTCAAAACTTTCAAGATCACCAAAACAAGGAAAGGGTGAGAAAATGTTAGAGTCAACAGGAGCCTAAGGAGACATGATGATTAAGTGTAATGTGATATCTTAGGACCCCAGAAGAGAAAGAGGACATTAGCTGAAAACTAAGAAAACCTGGATAAACTATGGACTTTAGTTAATGATAATTCATCAGTATTGATTTGTTAATTGTGACATTTTACAATACTAATACTTTTAAAAGACATCTAGGTGATTCACTTTAAAAAATCATCCCGGGCTCCTGTGGACAAGATCCTGGAAAAGTGTTTGTTAAGAGTATTCCCAAATTAAGAAAAAATGAAATGATTCTTTCCACTTGGGACCCACCACCCTAGATAAACCCTAGAACATAGGAATAATGGGAATGCAAAGAACATTTTATTGAAACTTAGTTTATCACAAACAGAAAGATTGAACTCAAATACCCATCAATAGGGAGATGAATAGATAAGTATTGGTACATTCATATAATGGATTATTTAAAGTTCTTAAAACGAATGAACAGACATAAAGGAATACCTCTCAAAAACAGAGTCAAAATATGAAAGAGACTATTTTCAAAAAAACATTATAACAAGAAACATGCTAAACAATACTATATATTCCCTATAGATACATATATAGATAAAATATGCAAAATTTATGCAAATGGTAAACACCATACAACATATCTTGGAGATATTGCAGATTCAGCTCCAGATCACTGCAATAAAGCAAATATTGCAATAAAGCAAATCAAATGAAGTTTTTGGTTTCTCAGTGCATATGAAAGTTATCATTACACTACACTGTAGTTTATTAGGTGTGCAATAGCATTATGTCTAAAAAAAAATAAACAATGACATACCTTAATTTAAAAAGTAATGTATTGGAGCACCTGGGTGGCTCAGTCAGTTAAGCGTCCAACTTCAGCTCAGGTCATGATCTCATGGCTCCTGGGTTCGAGCCACATATCGGGCTCTATTCTGACAGCTCAGAGCCTGGAGTCTGCTTCGGATTCTGTGTCCCCCTCTGTCTTTGCCCCTACCCCATTCATGCTCTGTATCTCTTTTTCTTTCTCTCTCAAAAATAAATAAATATTAAAAAAAATTTTAAGTAATGTATTGCTAAAAAATGCTAACCATCATCTGAGCTTTCAAAAAGTCATAATTTTGGGGGCCTAGGTGGCTCAGTCAGTTAAGCATAGGACTCTTAATTTCAGCTGAGATCATGATCTCATAGTCTATGAGATCAAGACCCCCCAGTGAGCTTGCTTGGGATTCGCTCTCCCTCTGCCCCTCCCCCTGTTCTCTCTGTCTCTCAAAATAAAGAAATAAACTTAAAAAAAATCACAATCCTCTTCCTGGTGGAGAGTCTTGCCTTGATATTGATGGCTACTGACTAATCAGGATGGTGGATAGTGGTTGCTGTCTTATATGGGTATGATTCATGGCTCCTGAACAATTACAATACCAACATCAAAGATCACTGATCACATTTCACCATAACAAATATAATAATAATAAGTTTGAAATATAGTGATTACCAATATGTGACACAGAGACATGAAGTGAGTGAATGCTGTTGGAAAAATCTCATTAATAGACTTGCTTGATTCAGGGTTGCCACAAACCTTCAATCTGTAAAAAAATAAATAAATAATAAAAAGCAGTATCTGCAAAGTGCAATAAAATGAATCACAATGCAAAGAGGCATGACTGTTTTCCAGACAGTTGCTACTACCACTGGAGTGCACTAACAAGGAAGAATGGGATGGATAGAATACATGGAGTATCAAATTTATTAACATTTTATTTTTTAAAATATCTGAAGTAAGTATGGCAAATCATTGGCATTTTATGAAGATATACAACAATTTTAAGTTTATGTAGTTTATATAAAACTATAATTTTACACCTACACATCTATACTTGGAAAATTTTATTAAATTTGTGTATTTAGTAAATGAGATACTATAAAATTCTCTTTATGAACAAGAGCCACAGATAAACCATATGTTCTGTGATATGGATAATTTATCTTTTGTTAACAGGAGCACTTTCTATATCACTTTAATACTTTGTTGCCCAACTATAACAACAATTAAGTACATAAATAGCTAATTAATCATTTTTAGTCTAAAAAATAGTTGTAAGTGTTATACTAGAAAATAAGCACTATAAAAGGCCATCTACCATATGTGAATTCAGTGAAGATGCAGGGTACAAAATCAACATAGAGCAATCTATTACATTTCTATATACCAATAATGAAGCAGCAGAAAGAGGAATTGAGGAATCAATCCCATTTACAATTGCACCCAAAACCATATGATATCTAGGAATAAACCTAACCAAAGAGGTAAAAGATCTGTACTCTGAAAACTATAAGTTGAAGACAACACAAACAAATGGAAAAACATTACATACTCATAGATTGGAAGAACAAATATTACTAAAATGTTAAAATGTCTATACTATCCAAAGCAATCTACGCATTTAATGCAATCCCTATCAAAATCCCAGCAGCATTCTTCACAGAGCTAAAAGAATCCTAAAATTTGTATGGAACCACAAAAGACCACAAATAGCCAAAGTGATCTTGAAAAGGAAGTTGGAGGCATCACAATTCCAGACTTCAAGCTTTATTACAAAGCTGTAGTTGTCAAGACAGTATGGTACTGGCACAAAAAAAGACACATAGATTCAATGGAACAGAATGGAAAATCCAGACATGGACCCACAACTATATGGTCAACTAATTTTTGACACAGCAGAAAAGAATATCCAATGGGAAAAAAAAAGTCTCTTCATCAAGTGGTATTGGGGAAACTGGACAGGAACATCCAGAAGAATGAAAGTGGACCATTTTCTTGCACCATACACAAAAATAAATTCAAAATGGATGAAAGATGTAAATGTGAGGCAGGAAACCATCAAAATCCTAGGAGAGGAGACATGCAGTAACATCCTTGACATTGGTCATCACAACTTCTAACTAGATAAGTCTCTTGAGTGAAAGGAAACAAAAGAAAAAGTATTGTGACTACTTCAAAATAAAAAGCTTCTGCACAGTCAAGGAAACAATCAACAAAACTAAAAAGCAACCTACAGGATGGGAGAAGATATTTACAAATGGCATATCTGGTAAAGGGTTACTATTCAAAATCTATAAAGAATTTATTGAACTCAACACCAAAAACACAATCCAGTTTAAAAAAAGGGCAGAAGACATGAATAGACATTTTTCCAAAGAAGAAATATAGGTAGCTAACAGACACACGAAAAGATGCTTAACATCTCTCAGCATCAGGGAAATACAAAATCAAAACTGTAACGAGATATCACCTTACACCAGTCATACTGGCGAAAATTAATGACATAGGAAACAGCTGGTGTTGGCAAGGATGTGGAAAAAGGGGAACTCTCTTTCACTGTTGGTAGGAATGCCAACTGGTGCAGCCACTGGAATATAGTATGGAGGTTCCTCAAAAAGTTAAAAATAGAACTACTGTATGACGCAGTAATTGCACTGCTAAGTATTTACCCAAAGGATGCAAAACTACTGATTTGAAGGGATACATTCACCCTGATGTTTATAGCAGCATTATCAACAATAGCCAAATTATGGAGAGCCCAAATGTCTATTGGCCAATGAATGAGTAAAGAAGATGTGAGATATATATATATATATATATATATATATATATATATATATATATATA
>NC_064811.1:52333748-52561895 GCF_023721935.1 Panthera uncia
ATATATATATATATATATATATATATATATATATATATATATATATAAAACAACATGGAAGGAACTAGAGTGTATCATGCTAAGTGAAATAAGTCTGTCAGAAAAAGACAAATGTCATATGATTTCACTCATATGTGGAATATAAGAAACAAAACAGATGAACATAGTGGAAAAGAGAGAGAGAGAGGCAAACCAAGACATAGTATCTTAACTAAAGAGAACAAACTGAAGGTTGCTGGGTGGGAGGGTGAGTTAAATAGGTAAAAAGGATTAAAGAAGGCACTTGTGCTGAGCACTGGTGTTGTATGTAAGTGATGAATCACTAAATTCTATACCTGAAACTAATAATACACTGTATGTTAAACTGGAATTTATTTTTTATTTTTTTAAATTTTCTTTAACCTTTATTTATTTTTGAGACAGAGAGAGACAGAGCATGAACGGGGGAGGGTCAGAGAGAGGGAGACACAGAATCCGAAACAGGCTCCAGGCTCTGAGCTGTCAGCACAGAGCCCGACGTGGGGCTCGAACTCACGGACTGTGAGATCATGACCTGAGCCGAAGCCGGCCGCTTAACTGACTGAACCACCCAGGCGCCCCTAAACTGGAATTTAAATAAAACTTGGGGAAAGAAGAAATAAATGAAATAAAAAATGAAAGAGCATCTACCAAAAAACAAAAATAAATAAATAAAATGAATAAAAGAGGATCTACCTATAAACCAATAAGCAATCAAAATCTTGCTGGCTACACAAGTAATTTCATGTTAAAAACAACAACAACAACAACAACAACAACAACAACAACAAAGGACTGTAAAATTAAATTCTTCCCCCCAACCAAGTGGTACCAGAAGGACTTTTTCTTGTGATTTCAGTAATTTGGACACAATATTATATATCTGTCTTTCCTGCTTCACTTTGAGGTCCTTAAAGGCCAACCTTGATATCTTCATTTTTGTGACCCTAGCATCTAGACCCCTATCTAACAGATACCAGTGGCTCAATATATGTATCAACTGAATTTATTTCAGATGCAGTAACAAGAAAAAAAGACATAAAAAAAGGGACAACAACCCACAAAAGGATTTTATATTCTAATTCTTGCATGTGCTAATAAATGACCAAATTCTGGAAATTTGATATAACAAAAACAAAGAAAAAAACAAAAAAAACTCCACAATTAAAAAAAATTAACTGTTTTATTGGCTTCTTAGGGACTGCTTTACACACATTCTTATAGTATCACAACTAAACATTAAAGAGCCTTCTGCTATTTTAAAAATCCAGATTATGATTGTGCTTAAAAAAATGTATCAGGCTAACTTTAACTTTTCAATATGTAGCCCACATAGCATGTTCCATGGTTACTGTTTTCAAAGAATATAAATGTTTGCCTGGCATTGCAGGTAGAAATGTTAAGAAAAGATAATATCTTGTTAAAAGAATAATGGAGGCTAAAAACTTTCATTGTATATGTGGAAAAACAAGTGACATTCTTGGGATTGAATATCTGTTTCTTTCTAATTAAAAGCATCACATATCAGAGTAAATTTTCTCAGTGCACAGAGATGCACATTTAGTGATATATTCAGAAAGTTTACACAGAGAATACTTAGTCACAGACGCTTTATTCAAGGATATGCATGGTGCTGTAGGATAAGGCAACTGAATTTCTACAGAATGTATCATTAAGACTAAAATTTGATGTTCTCTTACTGCAGGTATTACAGCACTAAATACCACTTACTCTGTAATGTTCCTTTGCTTTCTCTTGTCCACTAGGTAATGTGCTCTATTAAGAGATAGTCTTTTATCATCTGCCTCCAAAATACTTAGTTAACACTATCTGCAGTGCAGGTGTTTAACATTCTAAACCATTTCTAGCCAATAGTAGTAAAAAATAATGAATGCCGTTTGACAAGCTTAAAAATTATCTTTTCAGAATGATTCCCTGAAGGCATATCTTTGTGTAATATGAAAGAAAAATCCAAAAATATTTTTGATTAGTTGGCATATTTTGTCCAAAGGTAGATTTATATTAGAGTGAATCCTTATTTTTCTTAAAAAAAAAAAAAAACCTAAGCAATGTCTATATGAATTTTGGCTGATTCCAATATTGTAAATTGTGGAATAAATTTCAGGGCAGATCATGAAGAATCATAGCAACATCTACATGAAAGATTACTGATGCATCTTTTAATTTTTTTAAAAAGATTTGAAACAAAATGCCTTTACTACCTAAAACACATTAGACTCACTATGGAATAGTTTATATATGAAGTGTTTCCTCCTGATCTGAGATACTTTGCCTACTTATTTTTCTTTCAGTCTATGTGTATATGATCTCATTAGTAAGGCTTTACTAACAGGTCAAGTAATGTTCAACTTGAATTGCTTCCTACTAGTTACAGATATTCATATTTTTTGTATAGATGCCAACATCAGGGATGTGTGTGTGTGTGTGTTTCCTATATGGGCAACTACTGTTCTTTACAATTTCATTTCTTCCAAAGAGAGAATGATAGAGATGGTCCTGATACCTTGTTCTTTAGCATTTTGTGATACAGTTTGTCAAGTTGACTTGCTACATAGGAAACTTAGATCTGCTCGGAAATCTTACCTCTTTTTAATCCAAATTACATAGCAATTTGGGGGCAGGGTTTTGTTTGGTTGCTGCAGATTTTTATTTTAAAAATCCATGGTATTATAAAGATAATGACTCACCTTGACACTACTCCATGAATAGGACATAAGACAATTTGAGTTTAGGCTGCCACAAAATGAAAAGGTTTTGGAACTTTAAACCTAGTCTTTTTTTGGTTAGGTTCCATATCACACCTGTTTTCTGTTAAATGTTATTTTATATATTATAGAATTATAATCAGTCTTACAGACACACACACACATATATAAATATGACTACATTTGGAGTATTTCTACAGAACTACTGTTTAAAGAAGTCACTATGCTATGTGTTTTCAAATCAGAGAACCACTTAAGAATATGTTCCTGCTAGGGAGAGAAATTAAATCTAAAAAAAATTATCTAGAAGATAATCGTATTTATTTGTAAACTTTTTCCTTGTTGACTTCATTATTAATACATATATAGGAATGGAAAACATCCGAAGATATCTGCATGAGTAGAAAGATTGGAACCAGTAATAAAACTTTTAACCTATTTATAGCATTTTGAATAGCCTTCTGAACTAATGGTAAAAATATATGCATAGAAGTTGGGTGGAGAGCGTTATAATAATTAAAAATTTCTTATTTATCTTCTGAGTCTTCCAATATACAGTAAAGTATCCCTCCATATCTGATTATCTGATGGGATCTCACATATGCAGAAGCCCCACAATGCCAGGTTTGATCAACCTGGCAGGACCAAGTTCTGCTACCCCACAGCAGTCTGCCTCAAGGGCTGCCTCTGCTCTGTGCTGCTCCACTAGGTATGAAGGGTACTGCCATTATTATACTAACAAACATTATTCGGTTCCTCTGAATAGAATATTGTAGTTCTCTGCCAAGATCCGCAAAATGACAAATCTGAGCATTGGTCTAGAAAAGTCAGAAAAAGGTCCTCCCTATGTTATGTTAATGACATGCTTTTCAGGCCAGGTGGTTTTGCACATTTCAGTGATACAACTCTTTTGATTTAGTCTACAGCATGCCCAGGACTAGATCCAAGTGTATTATATGACAAATTTGCTTTAAAATACTTCAGCAGATATACATGTGTCACATGTTTTTCATCTGTCTTTTCAATAGTTGGTTAACAAATGAACTACCTTTAACTAACCAGGAGCTCACATTCCAGAAGGATTTACAAAAGGGCTTCAGCAATCGTTATCTCTACCCAAGACAAGGTTTTACTAATTGGCATAATGGATGTTACAAATTATTTTTTTGTAGGTTTAAAGACTGCTTTTTGAAAAGCACAAGTTAGGGTACCTGCATAGCTCAGTCAGTTAAGCGGCCGACTTCAGCTCAGGTCATGATCTTCTCACAATTCATGAATTCGAGCCATGCATTGAGCTCTGTGTTAGTGCAGAGGCCTGTTCAGATACTCGGATACTCTGTTTCTCTCTCTCTCTCTCTCTCTCTCTCTCTCTCTCTCTCTCTCTCTCTCTCTCTCTCTCTCTCTCTCTCTCTCTCTCTCTCTCTCTCTCTCTCTCCCTCTCCCTCTCCCTCTCCCTCTCCCTCTCCCTCTCCCTCTCCCTCTCCCCTCCCTCCCCTGCTCTATTCACGCAAGTGCATGCACTGTCTCTCAAAAATAAATATGCATTAAAAAATACGCATTGATTTTTTTTTCTTTTGAAATGCACAAATTGACTATAACCACTGTCCTTTGCATGGAAGGAGGATGGCCAATACTCTTTGGTATGGGTCTCTTAAACTAGGATTCAGCCCCATCTATTCTGTGTATAGATGCTTAATGGAGAATTCTGCTCCTGATTCTGGCTCGAAGTTCAGGTGTATTGTGCCTGAAGAATATTGATGTACCTGCCTATAGTGAAACTTTCATTCTGGGCACTCTCAGACCACCTGAAAGGACAGAGAGTTGAGATTACAAAATAGGCTGTCTAACTGTTTGTGTACCTGCTTACTAATAGATGTTTATATGTGTAGTAGCATTCAGTCTGTGACCTGGTTCCATCCCACATAGCTGGGAAAGAGGAGGGGTAGGGAGAGTATATATATGGTCCCTAGGTATCTCTTACTGTTCAAAGTTAACAATATTTTCTACAAGAATTCTAATAAGCCTTACTGCTGAAAATGGCTTAGATCACTTTGCACAAGAATTGCTCAAAATCTCTTGAGAGCTGTGTTGCTGGATCTCCCTGGTCCCACAAATTTTCTTATTCCCTAGATGAATTCTCTTGAAGGAGTTTCCACAGTACCCCTGTAAATTAAAAAAGAGTTGGCCCAGGGCACCAGGGTGGCTCTGTTGGTTGGGTGTCTGACTTTGGCTCAGGTTATGATCTCACAGTTGGTGAGTTCCAGCCTCACATCTGCTGGCTGTTGTCAGCTCAGAGCCCACTTCGGATCCTCTGTCCTCTTCCTTCTGTGACCCTCTACCACTCATACATGCGAGCACATGTGTGCGCTCTTTCTCTCTCTCAAAAATGAATAAACATTAAAAAAAGAGCCCAATCCGAAAATACGTGCCCCAATGCATACTCAGTTATATCTGCATTTCCAACAGAACAAAGCTATGTTTCATTTCCTAGCTCCTCTATACACATTCAAATCATTTTTAATTTGCCTTTCCTACCAGTTGTGCACATTAGTCCAGAATGAGCAAAATGCTTACAGCAGACCTAACAAAAGTATAAGGTAATATTGTCACCATACCAGAAAAATATCTAAGCACTATACAGTCAGTTATATATGATTGGTGGTTTAGTATATATTCAGTGTCAGATTGAGCTACACATGATTTGAGAGGATCGTTAATTTTTAAAGAGAACCTGTGTTCAAACAGACTCATGAGAAATATTCTTCGTTGGTTGTCATGTTTGACATGTGAAGATCTGAGCAAGTTTTAGTTAACAGTTGAGTTAAAAATAAGCCCTTTGGGGGCACCTGAGTGGTTGAATGTCCAACTATTGTTAATGTCCGACTTGGCTCAGGTCATGATCTCAGGGTTGGTGACTTTGAGCCCTGAGTCAGGCTCTGTGCTGACAGCTCAGAGCTTGGAATCTGCTTGCAAGTCTGTGTCTTCTCTCTCTACCCCTCCCCTGCTCATGCTCTGTCTCCCTCTCTCTCTCAAAAATAAATAAATGTTAAAAGTTTTTTTTTTGAAAAATAAGGCCTTTTTGGCATCTGTGCTTTTTAAGGAACATTTATTTTAATTATAAATAAATGAAGCTTTTTTTCCCCTAACATTTTATTTCTGTCTCTTTTGTTTATATAGGAATACTGGAGAATGCCCCTCCCCACTCTTTCAAAAAATTTTTAATGTATACTCATTTTTGAGAGACACAGAGCACAAGTGGGGGAGGGGCAGAGAGAGAGGGAGACACAGAATCTGAAGCAGGTTCCAGGCTCTGAGCTGTCAGCACAGAGCCGGACACGGGGCTCAAACTCGTGAGCCATGAGATCATGACCTGAGCCGAAGTGGGACACTCAGCCAACTGAGCCACCCAGGAGCCCCTGCCCCTCCCCACTCTTTGTGACAAAGCTCTGTCTCAGGGTGTCAGATAATATAGGATGCCAGTTAAATTTGACATTCAGATGAACAACAAATAACATCTTATTATAAGAATCCCCCATGCTATATTTGAGATTTATTTATACTAATGTCATTGTTAGTGTCAAAAAGTCAAGTTTAACTGTATTTTTATTGGTTATATCTGACAACCGTACCCGATATACAACTGATAATAATTATATGAGGAGTAAATATTATGGAGGTGATCTATGTCAGTAGGAAGATACCATATGCATATCATATGCATATGCTTTTTTAAATATATACATATGCATATATTCTCAATGATAGTTTTGGGAAATTTAGGCATAAAAATACCCTCATCAATGTTGAAGTGAGTGTCTTTTAAATATTTTTCAAACTTATGTAATTTGAGGCCTTGTTTCTCTTCCTGAATGAAGATTAACTGTCCCAATTTTGAGCATAAATGTCACACATCCCCTTTACCCAATCCCACTTTCCCTGGATGTTTTAGATTAAGAATCCTTTAACTTCAAAAGCCAAAATAAAGCCAGAAATAAATCCCTCTCCTGAGCTGACTGTGAACCACATTCTAAGCTCACTGATTTGAAGGCTCGGCTTCTCATCAACTAGATCGTCCTGGCTTTCAGTTTCTTTTTTCCTTCACTTCTTATATACTGTATTTTATGTCCTGTGCTCTTAATCTTGTTAGCTGAATTCGTTCCCAAAAACTAATTCTCCATTTTTCTTCTCTCAGTTTTATCTGTGAGACTTCTGGGTCTAACTGCAAATTTAGGCTGTTCATAAAATAAAATCCTCTCTGTATTAGACTATTTTTCTGATGCCTCTACCCTCTTTCCTTTGCAAATGTGAAGTATTCTATATTCCCATCAATCCTGTTAGGGACCAAAAAAGCCTCAGTGCACTTGTTTTTAATATGTTGCATTCCAAGACCTTTCTCTAAGGAGCTCAGTGTACATTACAAACATTATCTAATTAATTCTCCCGGCATCTGCGTGAGGATTTATATCCTGCTCTTTTAGCTTCCAAATGATAATACGGCCACAAGATCACAACAGCAAGTTGGGAAAACTTCTCATATTCTTAAAGGAGCTCATAAAACTTTCCGTCATTCTTCCTACCCTTCTTTCACTGTAAATCCCGAAACACTTCCTTTCTGTTGGCTTCTTCCCACATTTCCCCTCATCATCATCGTAGTTCACACCACCAAATCATTTCTCTTTTAAATATATACCCCTTTGATATTAAAGATTGAACTTAATTTATAGCTTCGAATGCCAGCTCCTCAGTTAACCACATTACCATGGGCAAGTTAGTCAAACTTTTTGAGCCTTCCTTTTTCAAATGTGGAAACGACTTTTTGCAGAGCTATAAGAATTTAAGGTAGTGAAAATAAAACATTTGACACATTGTTCAGCATTTAGCAGAACTTGTTGTTATTATTCGAATAAATAGACTGAGGCTGGGTAAATAGTTGCTGTATGGAAGGAACTAGTGAATTTTTTAATGGAAATTTCGACCCTGGATTCTCCTCAATTAATTCGTTAATAAGACAGCATTCTTAATTTATATTTCTGAGATTTAGCAAGATATAAATAATGGCTTTTAAATGAATGATCCTATGTGCTAGCACTTCCAGATTTTAGCAGTACATTTAGTTATTTTGTGTACAGGAAAGTACATGTCAGAGTTAAGAGTTCTGGGTTTAAGTTTTCTCTATGATTTTGGGTTCATTATTTAATTTCATTGAGTCTTAGTTTTCTCATCTATACAATAATTGAGATAATAATACATAATCTGCAGTTGTAAGGATTGAGATAAAAGTTTAGGATATGTCCAGCATGTTTTGGTACATAGGAGGCAATAAACTGTTAGTGAAAATATTAAGGAGAATTTCTTTAGGAAATTTTAATGGTAAGTTTTTAAAAGCTCTTAGTGATCTATAGGCCAACATATTAGATATGCTTGAGGGCACTAATCAATAAACACCAAGGATATTTTTGTTATAAGATTTCTTAATTATATAATTTATTTATATTTAAAATGATGAGGGGTGCCTGGGTGGCTCAGTCCATTGGGCACCCAACCCTTGATTTTGGCTCAGGTCATGATCTCACAGTTAGTGGGATTGAACCACATGTCAGATTCTGTGCTGACAGCGGGAAGCCTGCTTGGGATCTGCCTCTCCCTCTCTCTTTCTGCCCCTCTCTTGCCCATGTGCTCTATCTCTCAAAAATAAATCAATAATCATTTTAAAAAGTAAATAACATGATTATTTATTACACAAAATTCAATTCTTAGGAAAATCTTAAGCTTCTAAAGTGGTATGTCCTAATTCCAGCATAAAGAAGTGGCAAAATGAAATGTGTTCATGCTTTCATCAGAGTTTCTCCAGGATGTTTAGTCATTTGGAAATGAATCTGTGTGATACCTAACACATTGTACCTGATGCTAAGTAGAAGTTCAATAATATTAGTTCCCTGTGTTGACTACAGGGCTCATCCTTCATATTTCATCTCTCCTATTTATTTAAGTGTTACTACAACACATTTAGAATCCTCTAGCTTGGATATTTCATAGAAACCCAATGGATATTGCTTTCATTTTGACCTGTCACCCTAGAATTTCCATTTCAGTTTTAAAAATTAAAATTTGTTTGTATGAATATTCAAAATTATAGATTTAATATTTTGCTCTGAACTATAGTACATGTAAACAAAAAAAATTAAACAAAAACAAATAACTTAAATCTTAGACAAAATTGAAGGAACGGCATATTGTATTTATTTCTAACTAGTAAATTTTTATTTGTTAATTTTTCTTCATCTTTTAGAGTAACATATACAAACTAAACATTGAAATCAAAATAAATGCATTTAAATATTTAGGACAGTTTACTTTTTACATGTGCTCCTAGTCATTTCTAAACACTCTAAACTCCCTGGACTGTTTTAGTAGACTTTTTATGCCTAAGAAAATTATATTAAATCTATATATTTTATATTTGAATAACACCTGTTATGCATTATATTGACCCAATGAAATGGTTTTACATCATAAGCATGAAAGATAAGAAAAACTTGCATTCAACTTAAATCTGCACAATATGCTTTTACTCACACCCTCTGGTGCTATTGGTAACCTTTAAACTCAACCATAGTAGAGATGAGAAAATGGGCTAAATTCTGCCTATAGAAATCTATACAAAAATCTGATAGAAATCAATTACAGTTTTATTAGAGTTCTGTGTGATTTTCAGAGGGTAGAAACTGGCTTAAGCCTGTTGAAGTCACTCCAATCTTAGCATGGAATGTGGTAGGAAAATTTGTACTGTGCAAAGTAAAATAGAGTGCTAGTCAAAATAGAAAATCTTCCCATCCTTTACTCTCTTCCATCTTCTTGTTCACTACGTATTGAACATATAAATGACTTTCTCCTGCACTTGCATTAACTTAAATTAGTGGTAAGAATCCTAATTATAAATTTCTTCTTCTGGTTTTGAACTCCTCTAAATAAAATATAACCTGCTGTAGGCAATAGGCAGACCATCTGTCAACCAGATGATACAGTAAGAAATGGGAAGCATGTAACTCTCGATGGGCCCCTTCTCACATGGTATTTTAGTTAGTAAACCAATGTCTCTAATTTCTCTAACTTGGCAATTTCCTTACAATCACCATAGAACAGAAACTTCAAGGGATTCATGGAGACAGAAATGCTTCATTAGATCTCTCCTATAGGACTGAGGCATGTGTTTCCCCAGTTGGTGAGAAATCTATATAACTAAATCACAACCTTCTATGGGTTGAGAAAAGGAGCTGGCTCCATGAAGGTTATGACTCCTTTCCGGGCAGCTCATATTAAATGACTGCCTGATGAAGGAAGTACAAAGCCTGATCCCCTTACCTCAAGTTCAGGCAACTCTAGTTCTAGAGCTCACCATGAAATGGTCTGAGCCATCTATTGAAACACTTCATATTTCAACATCACCTGCTAATCTTGCTTTTACTACCCTATTACTTTATTTTAGGTGTAGATCCAGAATGTATTCTCAAATAGTCTTTCTGCATGCAATTTGATAAACTTCCTGGCTCTTAGTCTTTAGAATGCCCAAATAACAACAGGGTGGAGTATACCTTTGTGAAGAACTGAAGAGGCACCGATGACCCACAACCCTTCTTTCACTGTGGCATTATCTGGATATATTCTTTGAACTTCTTGATATTTGTTTTGTTAGAGGTTTTTAGGATTACCAAGAGAAAAACTAAGGATGTTGAATTGTGTGAAGTATATTCAAGCAACAACATATTCCATGGTTCCATAGGATGTATGTTTGCAAAAGTATGTTGGTGGCAAACCATCAGGCCAAGGCATCTGTTTGTTAATTTATGTAAGTACAGTCAACAACCAAATTGTTTTGAGAACGAAACTGGTAGGATAACCAGGGTGTTTAAGGAAAGAAGATTTCATTTTTTTCATAGCCATTATTTCAGAAATTGCCTTCACCTAGAAACTTTGACATCTATAAAGTTTGTTAGTACTATTTTACAACTCTCTTTCCTCTATCTTTAAATTTTGGGTGTTAATGAGGTCTCTTTGAATAGAACAAAGGTGACTCATTTGAGCCTTTTATTTGTACAAATTGATTACTTTAATGGAGGTAAATATAAAGTTTAGAACTGGAGAAGTCAAGGCTTCTCTGGGTTAAATAGCTCATTTGGTTGGTTATTTATTTATTTATTTATTTATTAATATAAGCATTGGGCTAAATATTCTCTGGATAAAAGCATGAAACAGCTATTCCTCTAGAAGAAAGAACTATCTAAGAATGAATGTCCTCTTGAAAAGAATCAAGTATTGGGGTGCCTGGGTGGCTCAGTTTATTGTCAGACTCTTGATTTTGGTTCAGGTCATGATCTCAGTTGTGAAATTTAGAGTGTGGAGCTGGCTTGAGATTCTCTCTCTCCTTCTCCCTCTGTCTCTCCCCCACTTGCAAGCACATTCTATATTTCTCTCTCTCTATGTCTCTCTCTCTCTCTCAAAAAAAAAGAAAAAAAAAACAAAGAATAAAGCATCAAGAAACTGAATATTAAATAGAGCACTTAGCAAAGAAATGTGTTCAGGGAAAAAAATCCATAGATTATGATTGAATTAGATCTTTCAGTTTTCTATGACAGAAATTTACTATCAATGACAAAAACAAATGCACTTTTGTGATAAAAATCTGGACGTATGCTTGGACTAATTTAAAGGAAACTCATGAGAACCTTGTGAAGTCTAAAGTAAATGAAATATAGCAAGGGGCCAACATGGCTGAGAAGTAGGGGGAATCCATACTTCCTGCCTCTCTCAAAGAAGTGTAGAAGCCAAAGGACTTTGATCACCAGAGTGTGGGAGGAAAAGAGACTGAATCTATTAGATGGAAATGGGAAAGCTGGAAAAAAGGTGGGTAACTCCTAACTGGGGGAGATAAAAAAAAAAAAAGGCCGCGTGGGAACAGAGGGGAGGGACCCTCTTCTGCGGAGAGACAAAGGGAAGAGAAAGAGAGGCTAGGAAGTGCAGGACTGTAGCTGGACAGGAGAAAGACCTCGGACTGAGACTGAGAGGGATCTGATCTCTAACTGCAGGGCTTTCTTCGGACTGGAGCCTGCTTCCTGTTCGCGCACCTGGGGAGGAGGGGAGGCAGCCCTGGGTACGATGATAGGTCAGGGGCTCAGTCCGCAGCTAGAGGAAAGTGGTTCCCTCCCTGGAAGGCTACAGGATAGTACAGAACCTGCCTGCATCCACCACCCTCGGGCGGGCGCAGTCTTTGGAGGAAAAGCCTGCTGTTTCCCTGGAGTGCTGTGGGAAAGACAAAGGCTGCCTGCTTCCGCCACCCTGGGGGCATGTGGTGAGGGCGTAGGCTCAGTCTGCAGTAGGAGAAGACTGTCCTCCCTGAAGTGCAGTGACACAGACAAAGCCACCTGGGACCACATATCACTAAACTGAGAGGCGCTTCCCCAGTGCCAGAGCATGCCAGCAGGATTTTGAATCCTAGCCAAGCGCAGGGTCAGGGGAGTTGGCAGAGAGAGAAGGACCACCTCATCTGCACCCACGGCACAATGAGGACGACTCAAACCGAGTCCACCGGGTCTGGCTCTGTGGGTCCAGCTCTGTGGAGAAGAGACTGGGGGATCACCATTCCGCACCCCCATCCCCCACCAAGGCGGGGCCTTAGGGATTGCTTCAGGGGCCATAGGGGAGGTGGGTCCAGGTTATGCCAAACCACACCCCTTTGCACTGGGTAACTGGGTATCCACCCAAGCGGCACAAACCCTGAGGAGAGCTCCTCCCGACAAGCAATTCAGCATTGCCTGGATGAACTCTAGGTCAATTCTGGACATACAGATATATTCTGCCCACTCCCCTCCCCCCATTTCTCCAACTTGTCTCTTCCCTCCTCTAGGCTGGTTACTCTGGTTATTGGTTTGCCTAACCAGACATATTTAATCCATTGTCTTGATACATGTTCTGTACCTCCTTCTTTACACTCCTTTCTCTCTCTGAAATAATCAAGCCACATAGTTTCTCTGTCTGGGTAGTTTTATCTTCGTTTCGTTTTTCGTGCCTCTTTCTTTATTTTCCTTTCCCTCTCTGGATTAAGCTTTTTAGTCTCTCTGCCTAGTCAGCGTTTATCCTGCTCCCCCCCCCCCCCCTCCTGTCATTTCTCTCTTTGTATGTGCTCTTCCGTCAGCACCGCTTCCACCCTCTTTTTTACTTGTAGTTGGTGTTTTTAGATTATTTTTAGTCTTTAGGTTTTTGTTTTTATTTGTTTGTGTTATTTGTGTGTTTTCATGTTTTTGTCTCCTGTTTGTCTGTTTTCCTTTAAGGGCTACTCCAAGGAACAAATCAAAACACACCTGATGGAGGGTCCAAAATATTACTACGAGTAGGGTAATAAAATAAACAAAGTGACAACAACAGAGAACAATCCCCGAAAAATAACACCTTCTGAAGGGCCAGGCCCGGGACAGCGTATGACCCTCCTTTAATATAGCAGTGCTTGAAGGTGCAGAGCACACAAGCTTTTAAAATGCGTAAGGGACAGAAAAGTGGCTAAAATGATGAAACAGAATTCTCAAAAGAAATTCCAGGAAGCAGCGACAGCTGACGAATTGATCAAAACTGATTTAAGCAAAATAACAGAACAGGAATTTAGAATAATAGTCATAAAATTAATTGCTGGGCTTTAAAAAAGCATAGACGACAGCAGAGAATCTGTTGCTACAGAAATCCAGGGACTAAAAAATAGTCATGATGAATTAAAAAATGCTATAAATGACGTGCAAAATAAAATGGAGGCGGCCACAGAGTGGATTGAAGAGGCAGAGGAGAGAATAGGTGAATTAGAAGATAAAATGATGGGGCGCCTGTGTGGCTCAGTTGGTTAAGTGTCCAACTTTGGCTCAGTTCATGATCTCACAGTTTGCATGTTCAAGCCCTGCATCAGGCTCTGTGCTGACAGTTCAGAGTCTGGAGCATGCTTTGAATTCTATGTGTGTGTGTCTCTCTCTCTGCCCCACCCCCACCCATATTCTCTCTCTCTCTCTCTCTCTCTCTCTCTCTCTCTCTCTCTCTCAAAAATAAAGAAACATTAAAAAGAAAAAAAACTAAAAAGTAGATACAATTATGGAAAAAGAGGAAGCTGAGAAAAAGATAAAAAATCTAGGAGTACGAGGGGAGAATTAGAGAACTAAGTGATGCAATCAAACAGAAGAATATCCATATCATAGGAATTCCAGAAGTAGAGAGAGAGAAAGGGGGTGAAGGTGTACTTGAACAAATCATAGTTGAGAACTTCCCTGATCTGGGGAAGGAAACAGGCATTGAAATCCAAGAAGCACAGAGAACTCCCTTCAGATGTAACTTGAATCAATCTTCTGCATGACATATTGTAGTGAAACTGGCAAAATACAAGTATAAAGAGAAAATTCTGAAAGGAGCTAGGGATAAACAGGCTGTAACTTACAAAGGGAGACCCATAAGACTAGTGGCAGACCTATCTACTGAAACTTGGCAGGCCAGAAAGGAATGGCAGGAAATCTTCAATGTGATGAACAGAAAAATATGCAGCCAAGAATCCTTTATCCAGCAAGTCTGTCATTCAGAATAGAAGGAAAGATAAATGTTTTGCCAAACAAACAAAAACCCGAAGGAATTCATCACCACTAAACCAGCCCTACAGGAGATCCTAAGAGGGATTCTGTGAGTGAAATATTGCAAGGACCACAAACTCCACAAACTACTAGAGACATGACAAACTCCACAAACTACTAGAGACCACTACAAGCGTGAAACCTACAGATATCACAATGACTCTAAACCCATATCTTTCAATAATAACAATGAATGCAAATGGACTCAATGCTCCAACCAAAAGACATAGGGTATCAGAATGGATAAAAAAACAAGACCCATCTATTTGCTGTCTACAAGAGACTCATTTTAGACCTGAGGACACCTTCAGATTGAAAGTGAGGGGATGGAGAACTATCTATCATGCTACTGGAAGTCAGAAGAAAGCTGGAGTAGCCATACTTATATCAGACAAACTAGACTTTAAGTTAAAGGCTGTAACAAGAGATGAAGAAGGGCATTATATAATAATTACAGGGTCTATCCATCAGGAAGAGCTAACAATTATAAATGTCTACTCACCGAGTTCAGAAGCCCCCAAATATATAAAACAATCACAAACATAAGCAACCTTACTGATAAGAATGTGGTAATTGCGGGAGATTTTAATACTCCACGTACCACAATGGATAGATCATATAGACATAGGATCAATAAAGAAACAGTGTCCCTGAATGATATATTGGATCAGATGGACTTGACAGATATATTTAGAACTCTGCATCCCAAAGCGACAGAATATACTTTCTTCTTGAGTGCATATGGAAGACTCTCCAAGATAGATCACATACTGGGTCACAAAACAGCCATTAATGAGTATAAAAGAATTGAGATCATACCATGCACCCTTTCAGACCACAATGCTATGAAACTTGAAATCAACCACAGGAAAAAGTCTGGAAAACCTCCAAAAGCATGGAGGTTAAAGAACATCCTACTAAAGAATGAATGGGTCAACCAGGCAATTAGAGAAGAAATTTAAAAAAATATATGTAAACATGTGAAAATGAAAGTACAACAATCTAAATGCTTTGGGATGCAGCGAAGGCAGTCCTGAGAGGAAAATACATTGCAATCCAGGCCTATCTCAAGAAACAAGAAAAATCCCAAATATAAAATCTAACAACACACCTAAAGCAAATAGAAGCAAAACAGCAAAGACACCCCAAACCCAGAAGCAGAAGAGAAATAATACAGATCAGAGCATAAATAAACAATATAGAATCTAAAAAAGCAGTACAGCATGTCAATGAAACCAAGAGTTGGCTTTTTGAAAAAATAAACAAAATTGATAAACCTGTAGCCAGGTTTGTCAGAAAGAAAAGGGAGAGGACCCAAATATATAAAATCATTAATGAAAATGGAATTATTACAACCATTGCCTCAGAAATACAAGCAATTATCAGGGAATACTATGAAAAATCGTATGCCAACAAACTGGACAACCTGGAAGAAATGGACAAATTCCTAAGCACTCACACACTTCCAGAACTCAAGCAGGAAGAAATAGAAAACTTGAACATACCCATAACCAGTGAAGAAATTGAATCGGTTCTCAAAAATCTCCCAACAAATAAGAGTCCAGGACCAGATGGCTTCCCAGGGGAATTCTACCAGACATTTAAAGCCTATAAGAAGGATAATACCTATCCTTCTCAAGCTTTTCCAAAAAATAGAAAGGTAAGGAAAACCTCCAGATTCATTCTATGAAGCCAGCATTACTTTCATTCCCAAGCCAGACAGACACCCAGGAAAAAAAAAAAAAAAAAAAAGAACTCCAGGCCAATATCCCTGATGAATATAGATGCAAAAAATCTCAACAAGATACTAGCAAATCGAATTCAACAGCATATAAAAAGAATTATTCACCATGATCAAGTGGTATTCATTCCAGGGCTGCAGGGCTGGTTCAATATTCGCAAATCAATCAATGTGATATGTCACATTAATAAAAGAAAAGAAAAGAACCATATGATCCTGTCAATCGATGCAGAAAAAGCATTTGACAAAATCCAGCATCCTTTCTTAATAAAAACCCTAGAGAAAGTTGGGATAGAAGGAACATACTTTAACATCATAAAAGCCATTTATGAAAAGCTTACAGCTAATATCATCCTCAATGGGGAAAAACTGAGAGCTTTCCCCCTGAGATGAGGAACATGACAGGGATGTCCACTCTCACCGCTGTTGTTTAACATAGTGTTGGAAGTTCTAGCATCAGCAATCAGACAACAAAAGGAAATCAAAGGCATTAAAATTGGCAAAGATGAAGTTAAGCTTTCACTTTTTGCAGATGACATGATATTATACATGGAATACCCAATAGACTCCACCAAAATTCTGCTAGAACTGATAGATGAATTCAGCAATGTCGCAGGATACAAAACTAATGTACAGAAATCAGTTACATTCTTATACACTAATAATGAAGCAACAGAAAGACAAAAAAAGAAACTGATCCCATTCACAATTGCACCAAGAATTATAAAATACCTAGGAATAAACCTAACCAAATATGTAAAATATCTGTATGCTGAAAACTATAAAAAGCTTATGAAGGAAATTGATGAAGATATAAAGAAATGGAAAAACATTTCATGCTCATAGATTGAAAGAATAAATATTGTTAAAATGTCAATACTACCCAAAGCTATCTACACATTCAATGCAATCCTAATCAAAATAGCACCAGCATTTTTCTCAAAGCTAGAACAAACAATCCTAAAATTTGTATGGAACCACAAAAGATCCTGAATAGCCAAAGTAATATTGAAGAAGACCAAAGCGGGAAGCATCACAGGCCCAGACTTTAGCCTCTACTACAAAGCTGTCATCATCAAGACAGCATGGTATTGGCAGAAAAACAGACACATAGACCAATGGAATGGAATAGGAACCCCAGAATTAGACCCACAAAAGTATGGCCAACTAATCTCAAAGCAGGAAAGAATATCCATTGGAAAAAAAATACAGTCTCTTTAAGAAATGGTGCTGGGAGAACTGGACAGCAACATGCAGAAGAATGAAACTAGACCACTTTCTCACACCATTCACAAAAATAAACTCAAAATGGATAAAGGACCTGAATGTGAAACAGGAAACCATCAAAACCCTAGAGGAGAAAGCAGGAAAAGACCTCTCTGACGTCAGCCGTAGCAATTTCTTACTTGACACACCTCCAAAGGCAAGGGAATTAAAATCAAAAATGAACTATTGAGACTTCATCAAGATAAAAAGCTTCTCCACTGCAAAGGATGCAATCAACAAAACTAAAAGGCAACCGACGGAATGGGAAAAGATATTTGCAAATGACATATCAGACAAAGGGCTAGTATCCAAAAGCTATAAAGAACTCACCAAACTCCACAACCGAAAAACAAATAATCGAGTGAAGAAATGGGCTGAAGACATGAATAGACACTTTTCTAAAGAAGACATCCAGATGACCAACAGGCACATGAAAGGATGCTCAACGTCCATCCCTCATCAGGGAAATACAAATCAAGACCACACTCAGATACCACCTCGTGCCAATCAGAGTAGCTAAAATGAACAAATCAGACTATAGATGCTGGAGAGGATGTGGAGAAATGGGAACCCTCTTGCAGTGTTGGCGCAGTGTTACACAAACATGCAATTTTTCTTTGTTATAAGTATTAAATGCACAATAAGCCATCTTTATTGCTTGAATATTCTTCTGAAGCAAAGGATTTTTAAAATAAGTCATAAACATTGATTTAAATGCTATAGCTGGATACTGGAATTTGCACCAAATTCTGTTAGTTTTCACTAATGAATGTGACATCACTTTCTGTTAATTATGATAATTTCTTTCAATATACCACAGAATAACAGAGCCAAGTATTTTTGACAGATGATAATGCCTGACTCTATCCATCTATTCCTAATACTTCTTTTTTTAAATGTTTATTTATTTTTGAGAGAGATAGAGACAGAAAATGAGCTGTGAAGGGACAGAGAGAGAGGGAGACAGAATCTGAAACAGGCTCCAGGCTCTGAGCTCTCAGCTCACAGTCCAGTGTGGGACTCGAACTCAGGAATAACAAGATCATGACCTGAGCCAAAGTCGGATGCTTAACCCACGCAAGCTCCCCTATTCCTGATACTTCTAACTTTGTTTTATCCTTCACCATGTTTTGATCATTTATCATTTCTATCACTGCAGTGTTCTCACACCCATTTTTTCTTACAGCAGTTTAAAATTTATTTATGAAAACTGTATCTCTTATTTTTGTTTTGCTAGTCTTCATAAGTTTTTTTAAATTGATTCTATATTGTTTTTCACTTGAAATACTCTTTGTTAATCTCTTTCTACAAATAATTATTTCTTGTATTTCTTTCCTCTTTTCTTTTCAAACTCATTTAAATATACTGCTTCCTATTCTCACTTGATCCTTTTTCAACTTCTCTTACCACATATATTTCCATACTGTCCTAAACCAACCTCCGGATTCAATTTCCTCATCAAGACTCATATATGCATTCCTCAGAGAAAGGAGCATTAGAAAATAATGGCACTATTTTGCATTGCCACCAATAGTGCAAGAGGGCTCCCCTTTCTCCACATCTTCACCAATACCTGTTGTTTCTTGTTTGGTTAATTTTAGCCATTCTGAAAGGTGTGAGGTGGTATCTCATTATTCTTTGTATTTAAATTTCCTTGATGATAAGTGATGTTGTGCATCTTTTCATGTGTCTGCTAGCCATCTGGATGTTTCCAATGTTTGTAGCAGCACTATAAGCAATAGCCAAGTTATGGAGAGAGCCCAAATGTCCATCAGCTAATGAATGACTAAAGATGTGATATATACATATATATGTGTATACATGTATATATATACACGTATATATACGTATATATACATATATACGTATATATACACACACAATGGAATATTATTATATACATGTATACATATACATATATGTATATACATATATATATACGTATGTATACACACAATGGAATATTATATACATGTATATATACACATGCACATACACACACATATACATATATATACATACACACACATATACAATGGAATATTATTCAGCCATCAAAAAGAAAGAAATCTTGCCATTTGCAATGACACTGATAGACCTAGAATGTATTATGCTAGGCAGAATAAGTCAATCAGAGAAAGACAAATACCATATGATTTCATTCATATGTGGACTCTAAGTAACAAAACAGATGAATATATGGGAAGGGGGAGAAAGTATTAAAGGGAAACAAACTACAAGAGAATCTTAATGATAGAATACAAATTATGGGTTGACAGAGGTAGGTGCATGGGAGATGGGTTAGATGGGCGTTCAGTACTGAGAAGGGTACTTGTTGTGATGAACACTGTGTATTGTATATAAGTGATGAATCGGGGCGCCTGGGTGGCGCAGTCGGTTAAGCGTCCGACTTCAGCCAGGTCACGATCTCGCGGTCCGTGAGTTCGAGCCCCGCGTCAGGCTCTGGGCTGATGGCTCGGAGCCTGGAGCCTGTTTCCGATTCTGTGTCTCCCTCTCTCTCTGCCCCTCCCCCGTTCATGCTCTGTCTCTCTCTGTCCCAAAAATAAATAAAAAAAAAATTTTAAAAAAAAAAAATTAAAAAAAAAAAAAATAAGTGATGAATCACTGAATTCCACTCCTGAAACTAATATTTCACTGTATGTTAGCTAAAAATTAAATTAAAAAAAATAAAGAAAGAATGGGGTGCCTGGGTGACTCAGTTGGTTAAGCTTCTAACTTTGGCTCAGCTCATGATTTCATGGTCCATGAGTTTGAGCCCCATGTCCAGCTCTGTGCTGACAGCTCAGAGCCTGGAGCCTGCTTCGGATTCTGTGTCTCCCTCTCTCTCTCTGCCCCACCCTGCTTGTTCTCTCTCTCTCTCTCTCTCCCTCTCTCTCTCTCTCTCTGTCTCTCAAAAATAAATAATACATTAAAAATGTTTTTTAAAAATAAAGAAAAATAAAAGAAATGGCACTAATAATGGAAACTTCTCAAAATTTAGGAATAATTTTAGGTGATTACATCATATGATTAAGCTCAGCATTAATTAAACACCTATTCTATGGAAAACAGAGTATGTGATTAAAATAAATTCTCAAAAATTGAGGAATTGTCTAGTATGTTCTCATCTCAGTTATAAAGCAAAGTAGGCAGATTTAATGCTAGTGTACTTTATTTTAAAAATGTTGAAACTGACTGGTTACCAGTAAGCCAGGAGTCCTACATATTGAGTCCTCTGCACTTGGGAAAAAAATTGATGGAAGTTATCTGGAGATATTGTTGCTGTGTGTGAAATAAACTTTTTTTTTTACCCTGTAAAAGTTAACACACTAGGGGAATCTGTGGTCTCACTAGCAAAGGTTTTCAATGCTGTCAAAACTTGAATATTAACATAAAATTTAATAATTTCGGGTTGAGTTGAAATATGTCAAAGTATATTTTATAAGTGTTTTAACTTCTATTCAATAAAAATAGTTTTGTATGTAACATATTGCCAATAGTATATTCAAATGGTGCTAACTTTACTGTCTATTAATTTCAAGCTCATGGATTTTTTTTCTTTTGTCAGTTTAAAGTTCATAGGAATCTCTAAAGAAGGTCAGATGTTATTTGACACAATCTGATCAAATAAAAACAGCATTTTTTTGTTTTTTCTTAAATTGAAAGTTTAAAGTATGTACTTTATTCCAAATGTGATACTAAAGCCATCATTTTGCAGTGCTTTTATCAAACTCAGGAAATTTTAGTTATGGGACAACAAAATCCAAGCAATTAAATATTTTTCAATGTGAAAATTCAAACATCTTTTTTTAGTACTTAAAATCCACCTTTTAATTATTTTGAGATTTATCTAACTAGGTAATAAGCATTATATATGTTTACATATTTAATTATTGTATTTAGTTAGGTGTTTGACAAAGGTAAAAATGGCATTTAAGAATATGAAATGTACTCCTATAAAGATTTTGCAATATGCATTTAAAGCTAAACATCTTCAGGGGCACCTGGCTGGCTCAGTCAGTTAAACATCTGACTCTTGATTTTGTCTCAGGTCATCATCTCATGGTTCCTATGTCTGAGCCCAACATCAGACTCCTCACTGACAGTGTGGAGCCTGCTTGGGATTCTCTCTCTCTCTCTCTCTCTCTCTCTCTCTCTCTCTGCCCCTCCTATGATAGGGAATAGATAGGATAAAATAGACAGAGGGAAAGGATAGGACCTGAGGTCCCTGGGTGGAGAAAACCACCTATTTGGGAACAATGCTGGGGGTGTTTGACCACAGCAAACCCCCTAGGGCATAAGGTTCCTCTTAAGAGTGTAACAGACACCACCTGCTCCCTCTCAGGTTCTCCTCAGGAATTTGACATTCAAAGTATCTAACTAAAATAAGTAAACCATAAAACTTAATGTTACACAAGGGACAGTATGACCATACTGACTCCTCACACAATGGAGTCAAGCCAATCAGGAATGCCCATCATGTAGAGTTATCCAGCCAGTAAGGGTAGAGCCTGAGAAGGAACCAGGGGGAAGGGAAGGGGAGGGGAGGTTTACCAGGACTTTAGAAAACAAAGACCCTTGCCTATAGTTGCAGATACTCACTATTGCAAGCCCCCTCTCTGTAAGGAGAGCTTTCGTACCATTCTTACTTTCTGATCTTAGACTCTAGCAAACTTTTGGCTGCTGCTCATTTTATTCTGTGTCCACCTCTTCATTCTTCGAAGCGGTGATACAAGGAATCCCAGGTATTGAGGTAAAAAATCCTTCAACGTTCTCTTGTGCACTCTCTCTCTCTCTCTCTTTTAAAATAAATAAATAAACTTTAAAAATAAGTAAAAATGAACATCGCAAACAAGATTATTCAAATCAACTGAGCCCATCATATGTTAATGTGAGCAAGTTAATTTATGATGGTTTATGTTTATGAGTATTTTCTATCTTTGAGGACGTTTTGTAAGGCCCTTTTCCATTAATTAATCTATTCCAGTAACTAAATGAGTTTGGTGCTATAGTTATCTCTGTTATATAGTTGAGGAAACTGAGCCATAGAAAACTAAAGTTATGTGCTCAAAGTCACAGAGTTCTATAGAAAGTGAAAGAGCCAGAATTTCACTATATAGATATACAGATTTCTGAATATTATCTTCTAGTCTTGATATTGTTCATTTTACATTTTAGTGGACTCTTTCTTGTGTGTGATTATATTGTATTTGGAAGGAACTTAGACCTTTTTATTTTAAGAGGGAATTGGCTTTATAATTATGAACATTATGCTCCATGCTACTGAGAGTAAGGAAGCTGACATATGTGCAGGTCATGAAAGCAAATTAATCATCTTAAAGTATTATAATGGGAACTATGCAAATAAAAGATATCCAACTCAGAGTCCCATTTACACAAACAAAGAAAAATAAATCCTTGTTGTATGATTCATGATTCTCAGTTAAGCAGATGTGAGAATAATTGCCTTTATAATTGGCCTTGCTGTAATAATCCAAGAACCTGAGGAATCATTCAATAACCAATGAATATCACTATTTAGGAATTAAGCACTGTTTCAGGTACTGAGAAAAATGGATAAATAAAATGGTTACTTCACAAAAGAAGCTAATTCTCTAGTGGGGGACACACACACTTAAATAATAGAATTGTATCACCTTATAAACATTTTCTGCAATAGAAAACACTAATGCTGTGAAAATACCAATATGATCTGTATGATCTGGCTAGGTCATTCTGGATTTTTTTTTTCTTTTCTTTCACAAATAATATTGGAGATCTACTTACATAACATAATGTGTCTTTCCCTGTTAAGATACAAGGATAAACAAGGCTAGTTTCCTGTACTTTAATAGTTTATATTCCAGAAGTCAAGGGAAAAAGTATTTAGAAAAGAAATGAGTGCTACAATTCAAGGTCATATAAAGACTTTGGGGGACAAGCATCAGTCTTAAATTAGAAGTTTGATAAAATAATGTGTGGGTAATAGAAAAGGGACAACTGTGAAAAACAAAGTATGAAAGAGTGCATTTCACAAGATTTGCTTCCAGTACAGCATGCCTGTATGAGTTGACAAGAGGAAAACTGGAGACATTGGCAAGGCCAAATCAGAAAGACCAATAAAATGATTATTTAAGAAATTTGGACTTTTTCCTTAGGTCATTGACTTTTTCTTTATGTCATTGAAACTTCCATTTGCATAAGAGTCAAATATTTTGATTCTTTGGGTTCAAATCATACCTTTAAGAAAAAATTTCTAAGAGATGTGGAGAACTGCAATTAAGATTATTGTGGAAGCCAAGGTAATAAATGATAGACAAGACACCTGAGCCATGACAGTAGCTAAAGAAGATCAAAAACGTGGAATCATTGGTAATAATCAATATGATTAAAATTTTAGTGTCTGTTGGATGAGCTGGCAAAGGGGAGAGGAAACAAAAATGAGAAAAATATTTTCAATCACTTCTTCACTACTCTTGCACACTGTATATGGTCGTGTTGATTTTCATACTAGTTTGTATGCGTAGCCAGCCTAGGGGTAAATCACAGCTTCTGACCTACTGTGTGAACCATGTTAGAGACAATTTTAGTTGAAAGAAAATGTTTTGGGGAAATAGATAAATGGCAGCCTAGGGGTAACACACACTTTCTCATCTGCTGTATGACTCAGATTAGAGACATTTTTTGTGAAAAGATGTGTTTTGTGGCACCTAATAAATTTTATTAAACTTTTGTGTTATGTAGAAGGAGCAAAATTACATTCCCCTCCATATTCTTGAGATTTGACAAAAAGCTTTGAAACATAATTGTAATATTTTGCCACACATTTGTAATACATAAGTCCACAGCTGACTGCTGAATTTGAAGTGTATCTCCAAATGTTATTATGGAGTAGTACGTGAGGATCACAGTTGAATAATGTTATTAGCAATGCTATTAGTGTAGATTAGACATATAACTGAATTTACAGTTTACATAAAGCATATCCCAATATTCTGCTCTCCTTCCACTTCTCCTTGTGTTATTTTATGCTCATTCCCATTTATCTTCAGGTCAATCTGAAAAGATACCTGCTAGCCAAAGAATATGTCTAAGATCAAGAGTATGGGAAAGATGTGAATGAAACAAATAAAAAAAAGCTACATTAACTACTTCACTCAGTTTAGTGTGTGTGTCAAGTTGGTTATTCCTCAATAAAATTAAAAGTTTAAATGTCCTCCAATGTCATGCTAGCTCTAGTAATTGGATGTGATTTATATAATTCATATTTTCTCTTGTATCTTGTTTCTGAGAATACTGCAATCATTCAGATGTAGATTAAACAAAGAGAAAAAGTCCAAGCCTTCAGCATTAAAAACAAATAATAATAAGCTTGTACCTTGGGAAAAAAGTTTGAACTGGACGTCTGTCTAGAACTGAACTTTTCAATTAAATTGGTTCCTGTTTTCTTTCTTTTCTTCCATATGTTTGGTTTGCATTAAAATTTGACATTTTACTCATGCTGTGAGTGAACTCCAAATGAAATCTGTACCCTATATATATAAGTGATAAGAGATGTGAAAAATGTCACCTTTTTCTTTTCAAATTTCAAAAATTTATTAGGCAGTATTCCTGAATTTATAACTACTTGAATGCATTTAATTGGAATCATATGTAATTTAAAATTATTTCAGCACTTCTGTGTGATACGGTTTTAAAGAATACACTTGTTTAAATTTTTGGTTAATTTTTTTTAATTGCGGTACATTCCAGTTGTGAAATAATGTTACTTATTACGTTACCAAAACTGAATGATACAAAACAATTTCCATCAGTCAACATATGCTCTCATCAGCCAGGAATTTAAGTGTTCATTATTTCAACCGGAGCAAATGCCTGAGTTATTTTTCTCCCATTGCTTCCTAACGTGTAGCTATGCTCTAGCTAAATTTGACTCATTATTCTTTCCTGTTGCTGGAACTTTCCTATGTTTTTAATCATGCTGTTTTACTGACCACCATGTTTTTTTCCACTTCAATTCCTTCTTTTTTACCATGTTTCAGCATCTGACCCAGATTTTAAAATTATTACAGTTCCTGTAACCAAAATCGTCCTTTTCCCTTCTTGAACCACCATAATATGATGCGTATTTGTCGTATAGTATTATAATGGTGAGCTTGTTTATATGCACACCTGTTTGGAGTTGTCTCATTGTCAGTCTCGTCTAATTGTCTATAAGGTATGCAATGATGGTGACAATGTGTTACTCTTCTTTTAATCTGACTTTAGGAATTAGTGGGGAGGGGAGAAGACTCGATAAATACTGAAACTGAATTATTCTTCCCTAAAATTTTTGTGGCTTTAAATTTTTTGTTCTGTTCTGAGTCTCTTCTATTCTCCTTAAATATTTTATTTACCTTTTATTTAACTATTTTTAATATATTATTAGTATAGTTTTAAGTAGTAATATTACTAATTATTAATAAATACTAATATTAAATATTGGTTTATATATTATTGTTTTTCTAAAATCTGAGGATATATCTTACATATTTTGGATACACTCAAATGCATAGCACATTATTGAGCATATAACAGATGCTCAATAAAGTACTGTGGCTTAATGGGTTGAATTCCTTTGATGATTTTGATTTGATTTAGAACTTAAGAGAGCCCATTTGATGCAGAATCAAAGTTCCCCTTGGTATTTTTAAGAGAATGCAATATTGTTCAGATTATAGGGCATCAAAGGATTTAGAGTAGAAGATGGATGGATGGATGAAAAATCCTGATGGATTTTGAGTTAAGTGTACCAAAATATAACTCATTTGGTAGACTACTGACCACATTTCCTATTCCTTTTCTTTTCTTTTCTTCTCTTTTCTTTCTTCTTTCTTTCTTTCTTTCTAGTTTTTTTTTTTTTTAACTTGGTAAAATATAGTAAAAGAGACAACAACATTAATTTAATTTTCTTGTAAGATCCAGAAAGCAAGCAAAGTGAATCTGAATAGCTCTGTAAGCTCCAGGTTCACATCTTTTCTTGCTGTGTGTGGAGCTGTTGATTTCTTTGTTTTTAAGCAATGTGTTTATGACCTAAGGCTTGCCAGCCTCAAAGCAACAGCCCTTTTATTCTTTTTTAACCTGCAGTGTCCTCACTTCCACAGCATTATGACTTCATTCACCAGCAGGCTTGCTTTAAGACTACAATGAGTCCAACTTCCTGCTCAAAAAATGTGTTAAAGCTTCTGGCTGAGCCTTAAGACATTTTTGCTCTTTCTCACATGAGAGAAAAGGCACCAAGCCACTATGCACTTGCATAAATCTGTCAATTACCTAGAATCTGGCACTAAATTCACGTCACTTACAGGGAAAAATATGCTGAGAGATTGCAGTTCCAGCACAGAAATTGCTATTTGTTTTTTTGTGTGCGTATGTGTGGTTTTTTTTTTTTTTTCTTTTTTGGTTTGGTTTTGTTTTTCATGTATAAATATTGCAGTTTAATCCCTTAAAATGGACAGGGGAAAAAAGGAGGCCAATATGCAAACTTAAAAAGATTCACAGAGTGTTAATGCTAAATAAAGCTTTTCATGGACAGATGATTATCTCTTGAACATGTGGGTAATAGAAAAGTTTTTTTTTTTCGTTTTTTTTTTTTTGTTTTTTTTTTTTTATTTTTGAGACACAGAGAGACAGAGCATGAATGGGGGAGGGGCAGAGAGAGAGGGAGACACAGAATCGGAAGCAGGCTCCAGGCTCTGAGCCATCAGCCCAGAGCCCGACGCGGGGCTCGAACTCAGGGACCGCGAGATCGTGACCTGAGCTGAAGTCGGAGGCTTAACCGACTGAGCCACCCAGGTTCCCCGAAAAGGTTAATTTCCAAAATATAAATATCTATGAATTTTTACGGTGGATGAAACCTGATGAATCGGGCCTCTACTCTTTTCGAACATTCTTAATAGCTATTTTATTCTTTGGTGGCAGTTGTCATTTTAGAGTGGCTGAAGAATGATTTTTCTAATTTAAATAGAAAATGAGTATGTAACTGGAGGATGGGGTGAGGAAGACAGGGAAACCAGAGTGGAGGAAATCAGAGCAGATACGTTCTCCTATGTGTAATGGTAGATGGGCTGCTAGTATTGACATCGTTGGTAAAATTTAAGGTGATCACTTCCTAATTTAATCATATTCTTGAGGGCACTTAACCTCACAGCTAACAAGTGTCCACAGTGTGGAGACCACGATACTTGATTGCTACGGAACATTCCACTTCATTACCTCTGTGCCGAGTTGTATACCTATATTCCAAATTTAGAGCTCAATACTTTTAAGAAAGCGCAGCTCCTAAGAAGGCTGAAAGATCCAGGCAGACCATGCTGCCCGAATGAAGAGAAAAATAAATGTTTCTAAGACATTATATTAAATACAGTAAGCATGTAATGATCAAGATAGGCTTTTCAAAGCTTTTAGGTGCAAATCAAACTTCCCTACAAATTATTCAGTATTGTCCTTGGAGGAATGTATTCCCAAAACTGAAATTTAAGACATTTTTCCCTCAAACTACTTCCCTGATTTTATCCAATTTATCTAAGTTGCTAGACTGTTGATGATTCATCCTTGGGTGTTTGTTCTTAGCAAAGTTCCTAACGATGTGAATTTCAAAACTAAGTATAACAGTAACTGCTTAATAGTAAAATTTCAAGTTCTTTACTTAAACACACTTCTCTAAAAGTGGTCCAAAGTAAAATTTAATTCAAAGTTAGGCACTGTTTACCATCCAGCCTGCTGAGGAAGTTAAGGCAAATATGTCAGTTCCTTTAAACTTCTACTTATTTTTTTTACAAACTATTCTAGAATCAAACACAGTTTTTAAACATTTCAATTATCTAACTTTGGAGTTTATTCATGCTTTTGATCATTTTAATTAAATCAAATAAGAGACAGATTATTTTCACCACAAAATGATTAAAAAAGTAAATGAAAGTGTTAAAATGTTAAATGGAATTGGGATATGTACATATGGTTTTAAAAAATAATTGTTGATTCACATGCAGTTGTAAGAAATAATACAGAGAGATCTCATCCTCTCTTTACCCAGTTACCCTCAATGGTAACCCATTGTAAAAGTATAAAACAAAATCACACCCTGGATATTGACAATAATACAACCAAGATACATATAATTTACATTACCCCTGAATCCCTCATGTTGCTTGTTTAGAGCCACACCTACTGCCCCAATCCTATATCATAAACAACAACTAATCCGGTTTCTATAATTTTGTCATTTCAAGGATGTAACACAGTGTGTGTGTGTATATACATATACATATATATATACATATATATGTATATGTATATATATATATATGTATATATATATAGTGTATATGTGTGTGTGTGTGTGTATACACACATATCTCCCATTGGTGCTTGAAAATAATGCATATTCTGCTGTTGTTGAATAGAGGTGTTCCCTAAATGTCAATTACATCCTGTGGGTTGATAGTGTTGTTTAGATCTTCTATATCTATGTTGATTTTCTGTCTAGTCGTTCAGTCAGTTGTTGAGAGAGGAAAGTTGAAATCTCCAAATATTGTTGTGGATTATTATATTTCTCCTTTATTTGTTTATTTATATTTTTTTATTTTTAAAGATTTTATTTTTGAGTAATCGCTACATCCAACTTGGAGCTCGAACTCACAACCCCAAGATCAAGAGTTGCATCCTTTACCAACTAAGCCAGCCAGGTGCCACTCTATTTCTTCTTTCAAATCTATCAGTTTATGCTTCCCACTTAATGAAGCTCTGCTACATGCTGTATACATATTTAAGATTGCTATGTATATACACACACTATATATATATACAGATCTCCACAGCTGCACTCATACTATGGGAATAGAGATTAAAATCATTAACTCTAGGTGGTGTTGGAACTCTGGACTCTTCACTAGGTGTCCAATGACATTACTCCACTGTTGAATGGGATGATCACTTTGTTGCTTCCTGGTAAGGTTGGAAATTTAGACTCTAATATGGTTTCTACTTGACAAGTTGATGGGGTGCCTTATTTCAATATAATGAGTTTGGCAGTCTTCCCTGGTGCGAGTGGGAAAGGGGTCACAGCTGTGTGTGTGTGTGTGTGTGTGTGTGTGTGTGTGTGTGTGTGAGAGAGAGAGAGAGAGAGAGAGAGAGAGAGAGAGAGAGAGAATGTTTGACTCACATAGACCAGCAGTAGTTGTAGTAGTTGTAATGTTTTCTTTTGGGCTAGGCTTCCCATTTTTGTCATTTGAGGATTTTGGACTGTGCTTACTACCATTTCAAGCTTGTTTTTTTCAGCATCAGGTTCAAGCTATATGAAATAAAATAAACAACCATAGAACTCACTCACCCAGTGTTCCTACCCTTTCCCACCTTTCAGAGTCTACTTATGTTTGTTTTACATATAACTCCAAGAGTTTTAATTGTAGGTAGCTAAAAGGAGAGGGAAAAGTACATTTATTTCATCTTCCTGGAAGCATAAGTCTGACTGATATGTTCTCTCTTTTGTTGTTTGTTTCATAACCAAAGACGACAATTCCCCAGAAAAATACAAAAGATATACAAACACACAAAAATTACACAGAATTCAGCAGAATCAAAGACATTCTGCAGTACATCCATGGACTTCCTTCTCAGATCAAGATTTAATTTTAAGATAAATTTATTATGTGTTTATTTATTTGTCTTTACTCAGCCATTTGATTCATTTATTACTTAAAATAGTATTTTTTTTTTACTTTTTCTCTCTTTTTATCTTATGTTTTAGGCTCATAGAAGTAGCATATGAATACATACCAATCAAGAATAAATTCAAATAATACAATAACATATAAAATAACAACTCAATCCAACACCATAGAGGTAAACAAAATAGTATTTATCTACCTGTTTTGTTAGAGCCATAAATCCGGCACCTTAGAGTAATCAAAAGTCATGAAAATATTCACTAAATATTTGCTACATTAATTGATATACTTCCAGGTATTTTGTGTAAATTTGCATATATATTCAACATTAATGTGAACATAATGTGCTTGTAATCCTTTGATTTATTGTTGTTACAATTCCATCTATATTTTTATCAGCTCTCTCCATCTATCTCTTCCATTATTTTTAACACTTTATTTTCCATAGTATGGAAAAGTCATAATTTATTGAATCATTCACTTTTATATTGTGCCTTTCATTTTACTACTGTAACCAATACTGCAATATTTATGTACACATGGAAATATTTTTGCACAATAGACTTCTAGAGATGGAATTTCTAAGTCAAGAACATACAAGCATTTAAAGTTGTTCCAAAATGTACTCCTACCAATAGCACATTAAACTGTCAATTATATTAAGACTTTGACAACAGTTAACTTTATGACGATGGATAAGAAAGTATACCTACAGAATTGTTGCTTTAATTTACATTTCTTTGGTTTCCACTGAGCTTGAGCATCTTCTTTTTTTTTGTTTCAAAATTTTTATTTAAATTCTAGTTAGTTAACACATAGTTTAATATTGATTTCAGGAGAAGAATTTAGTGATTCATCATTTACATAAAACACTCAGTACTCAATACAACAAGGGCCCTCCTTAATAACCATCACCCACTCGACCCATCCTCCACCCATCTCCCCTCCATCAACCCTCACTTTGTTCTCTATAGTTAAGAGACTCTTATGATTTCCCTCCCTCTTTTTTCTCCATTCTCCTATGTCCATCTGTTTTGTTTCTTAAATTCCAAATATGAGTGAAATCATATGGTATTTGTCTTTCTCTGACTGACATTTCCTTAGCATAATACACTATAGCTCCATTCACATCATTGCAAATGGCAAGATTTCATTCTTTTTGATGACTGGGTAATAATATACTGTATATATATTCTGCTTCTTTATCCATTCATCAGTCAATAGACATTGGGCTCTTTCTATAATTGGCTATTGTTGATAATGTATGTGCCCCTTTGAATTAGTATTTTTGTATCTTTTGGGTAAATACAACTGCTCAGACATAGGATAGCTCTATTTTTTACTTTTTGAAGACATTTTATGCTGTTTCCAGACTGACTGCACCAGTTTGCATTCCCACCAACAGTGTAAGAGAGTTCCCTTTCTCCACATCCTCGCTAATATCTGTAGTTTCCTGTAAAGTTAATTTTAGTCATTCTGACAGGTATGAGGTGGAATCTCATCATGGTTGTGATTTACATTTCCCTAATGATAAGTGATGTTGAGCATCCCTTCGTGTGTTTGTTGGCCATCTTGATGTCTTTCTTTGGAAAATTTTCTACTCATATCTTCTGCCCATTTTTAACTGGTTTATTTGATTTTAGGGTATTGTGTTTGCTAAGTTCTTTACAGGTTTTGGATACTAACCCTTTACCAGGTAAGTCACTTGCAGATGTTTTCCCACATTCTATTGGCTGCCTTTTAGTTTTGTTGATGGTTTCCTTTGCTGTGCAGAAGCTTTTTTATTTGATGAGGTCCCAATAGGTCAGTTTTGCTTTTGTTTCCCTTGCCTCCAGAGATGTGTCTAGTAAGAAGTTGCTATATATGATGTAAAGAGGTTGCTTCCTGTGTAAATCTCTCGGATTTAATGGTTTCCTGTCTCACATTTAGGTCTTTCATCCATTTTGAATTTATTTTTGTGTATGGTGTAAGAACGTGTTCCAGTTTCATTCTTCTGCGTGTTGCTGTCCAGTTTTCCCAACACATTTGTTGAAGAGACTATATTTTTTTCACTGTTTATTTTTTCCTGCTTTTGTGAAGATTAGTTGACTATATAGTTGTCAATTTCTATGTTTGTTAACTTACTTTCTTTCTTTCTTTCTTTCTTTCTTTCTTTCTTTCTTTCTTTCTTTCATAGAGACTGCAATGGGGGTGTAGCAGAGGGAGAGAATCTTAAGCAGACTACTGGCCCAGTGCAGAGCCCAACATGGGGTTTGATCTCACGAGCATGAGATCATGACCTGGGAGAAATTAAGAGTCAGATGTTTGACTGAGCCACCCAGGCCCCCCATTTCTGGGTTTTCTATTCTGTTCCATTGATCTATGCATCTATTTTTGTGCTAGTAACATACTGTCTTGATGACTAGAGCTTTATAATATAGCTTGAATGTGGAATTGTGATGTCTCCAGCTTTGTTTTTCTTTTTCAAAATCGCCTTGGTTATTTGGGACATTTTATGGTTCCATACAAATTTAAGATTGTTTGTTCTAGCTCTGTGAAAAATGCTGGTGGTATTTTGATAAATATTATGTTAAATGTGTGGATTGTTTTGTTTAGAATAGACATTTTAATAGTGGTTGTTCTTGAAATCCATGAGCATGGAATGTTTTCCATTTCTTTGTATCCTCTTTAATTTCTTTCATAAGTGTTCTATAGTTTTCAGAGTACAGATATTTTACCTCTGTTTAGACTTATTATTCAGTGTCTTCTGGATTTTGGTGCAGTTGCAAATGGGACTGATTCCTTGAATTATCTTTCTGTTGCTTCATTATTGGTGTATACAAATGCCACAGATTTCTGTACTATGATTTTATATCCTGCAAATTTGATTAATTCATGTATCAGTTCTAGATATTTTTTTTGTGGAGTTTTTTTGGGTTTTCTACCTAGAGTATCATGTTGTCTGTGAATAGTGAAAGTTTGACTTCTTCCATGCCAATTTAGATGCCTTTTATGACTTTTTGTTGTCCGATTCCTGAGTCTAGGACTTCCAGTACTATGTTAAATAACAATGGTGAGAGAGGACATTCCTGTCTTGTTCCTGACCTTAGAGGAAAGACTCTCAATTTATCCCCATTGAGAATGTTATTAGCTGTGTGTCTTTTGTATATGGTCTTTATGATGTTGAGGTATGTTCCTGCTGTCCCTACTGTGTTAAGGGTTTTTATCAACAATGAACACTATATTTTGTCAAATGCTCTTTCTACATCTACTGAGAGCATCATTTGGTTCTTATAGTTACCTTTTTTTAATGTGGATTTGTGAATATTGAACCAACCCTGTAGCCCAGGAATAAATCCCACTTGATTGTCCTGTTGGATTCGACTTTCCAGTATCTTGTTGAGAATTTTTACAACCATGTTCATCAGGGATATTGGCCTGTAATTCTCCTTTTTAGTGGGGTCTTTGTCTGGTTTTGGAGTGAAGGTAATCACAGCCTTGTAGAATGAATTTGGAAGTTTTCCTTCCATTTATATTTTTTGGAACAGTTTGAGAAGAATAGGTATTAACTCTTTAAATATCCAGTAGAATTACCCTAGAAAGCCATCTGGCCCGGGATTTTGTATGTTGGGAGACTGATTACTGATTCAATTTCTTTGCTGGTTATGGGTCTGTTCAAATTTTCTATTTCTTCTGTTTCAGTTTTGGTAGTTTGTATGTTTCTAGAAATTTATCCATTTCTTCCAGATTGCCAAGTTTGTTGGCATATAGTTTATAATTATATATTGTTTGTATTTCTGTGGTGTTGATTGTGATCTCTCCTCTTTCATTCATGATTTTATCTATTTGGGTTCATTCTTTTTTTTCTTTTTGATAAGTCTGGCTAGGAGTTTATCAATTTTATTAATTCTTTCAAAGAACCAGCTCTTAGTTGTATTGATTGTTCTGCTGTTTTTGTTGCTGTTGTTGTTGTTTTATATCATTAATTTCTGCTTTAATCTTTATTATTTGTCTTATTCAGCTGGCTTTAGGCTTTATTTGCTGTTCCTTCCTTAGATCCTTTAGGTGTAAGGTTAGGTTGTGTATTTGAGATTTTTCTTTCTTATTGAGGTAGGCCTGCATTACTATATATTTCCCTTTTATTACCACCTTTGGCTTCATCCCAAAGGTTCTGGACTGTCATTTTCATTTCCAGTTGCATTTATTTTTTTTTTTTAATTTCTCTTTAATTTCCTGGTTAATGTATTCATTCTTTAGTAAGATCTTCTTTAACTTCCATATATTTGTATTCTTGCTAAATTTTTTCTTGTGGTTAACTTCAAATTTCATAGCATTGTGGTCTGAAAATATGCATGGTATGATCTCAATCATTTTGTACTTTTGAGGCCTCATTTGTGAACCAGTATGTGATATATTTTGGATAATGTACCATGTGCACTCAAAAAGAATGTGTATTCTCCATTTCCTGCTTGTTCACTCTCTCTCTCCCCTCTAACCCCCACCCACAAAAATGTGTATTCTCCTGGTCTAGTGTGAAATATTCTGAATATATCTGTTAAGTCCATGTCTAATGTGTCATTCTAAGCCACTGTTTCCTTGTTGATTTTTTGCTTAGATGATCTGTCCATTGCTGTGATTGAGTGTAAAAGTCCCCTATTATTATTGTATTATTGTATTATTATCAAGGAGTTCTTTTATGTTTGTTATTAATTTGTTTATATATCTGGGAAAATCTAGTTGGGGGCATAAATATTTACAATTGTTTAGATCTTCCTTTTGGATAGACCCCTTTATTATGATAACATGCCCTTCATCTCTTGTTACAATCTTTGGTTTAAAATCTATTTTGCCTGATATAAGTATGGCTTCTCCAGTTTCATTTTGACATCCATTAGCATGATAAATGGTTATCCATCCCCTCATATTCAATCTATAAGTGTTTTTAGTTCCAAAATGAGTCTTGTGTAGGCTGCATATAGATGGGTCTTTTTTTTTTTTTTTTTTTTTTTTAACCATTGTGATAACCTATATCTTTTGATTGGAGCATTTAGCCATTTACATCCAGAGTGATTATTGATAGATATTAATTTAGTGACATTTTATTACATATAAAGTTGTTTCTGGAGGTTTTCTCTGTTCCTTTCTAGTCTTTATTGTTTTTGGTCTTTCTTTCCCACTCAGAGCCCCCTTTAATATTTCTTGCAGGGCTGGTTTAGTGTTCACAAGCTACTTTAGTTTTTGTTTGTCTGGGAAACTCTTTATCTCTCCTACTATTCTGAATGACAGCCTTGCTGGGTAAAGTATTCTTGCTGTAGATGTTTTCTATTCAGCATCTTGAATATAGCATGGCACTCCCTTCTGGCCTGCCAAGTTTCTGGGGAGAGATCTGCTGCTAATCTTATTTGTCTTCCCTTGCAACTTAAGGATTTCTTTTCACTTGATGCTTTTAGGATTTTTTTCTTTATCTCCATATTTTGAAAATTTGACTTTGATGTGTTTTGGTGTTGCCCTGCTTTGTTGATTTTGATGAGTTCTCTGTATCTCCTGGATTTGGATGTCTGCTTCTTTCCCAAGATTAGGAAAGTTTTTAGCTATAATTTGCTCAAAAAAACCTCTGCCCCCTTTTCCTTCTCTTCTTCTCTGGGACTCCTATGATACAAATGTTATTTGACTTTATGGTGTCGCTGAGTTTCCTACATCTGCCTTTGTGATTCATTATTTTTTCCCTCTTCCTTTCAGCCTCATTATTTCCCATAATTTAATATTCTATATCACTTATTCATTCCTTAACTTCTTCCATCCCTGTGGTCATTACATCTAATCAGCTTTGAATCTCAGTTATAGCATTATTTATTTGGCCTGACTAGTTTTTAGGTCTTTTATCTCTGTGTTAAGGGTCTCTCTGATTTCTTCTATGCTTTTCTCAGTTCTAGCTAGTATCCTTATGATGGTTGTTTTAAATTCTATTTCAGGCATATTATTTATATCTATTTTTATTAGCTCCCATGCCATGACTTCTTATTCTTTCTTTTGGGATGAATTCCTCACTCTTGGCATTTAGTCTAGGTCTTTGTCTTTTGTGTGTTAGGAAGGCCTTTTCCTGGTTCTATTTCCAGTAGAGCTCAAGCTTTGCAACAGTCTATGATCAGTAGACCTGGTGCTTGTGGGTGGTTTGTGCTGGTCTTTTGTCAGAGGGGTCTGCTGCTGCTCTGGCTCTCAGTCACACTTACCCTATTCAAAAAGGCACCTGCAGAGTGCACGGTGGCCAGGCTTGGTAGAAGGAGCTCAAGACTCCCCTGTGTTTGATGTGCTGCTCACTGAAGTCTGTCTGTACTGATGGGAAAGGTGAAAAATAGCATCTCCCTGCTCTCTTCCCTGGATAGTGGAGTTCACACCTACTGCTGCTCAGGAAGGCCTCACAGAAGAGAGAACAAGCTCCTCTCTTGGGTCCCTGGCTTTCTTCACATTCCTGCCTTTACCTTGTCTGTGTCCACTCCATCCTGCCTGCCTGGCAGAACTGTAGTGCTCTTGTGTTTTATCTCAAGCATGCTGTTGTGTTTCAAAACTCCAAATTTTAGGGACCTGGTGCAGCATGAACCTGTGCCTATCCTCTAGTGAGGGTCTTGCTGTGCTGTGGCTGGTACTGGTTTGTCCCAGAAAAGCATTTTCTGACCATTCAGGGGCTTGGGTTTTATGGTAAAGTGTAGCAAAAAGTCACTCTCCAGGTTAGTTGCCCTCAGCAGGGATCTCTGATCATATGCTAATGAACAAGGCAGTGTGATAGCACCCACCATCTCTTTTGTCCCCTGAGAGGTAGTACCACTTCTCCAAAAGGCACTCCAAGAAGGGGAACTGTTTCTCCCAGTGTGAACCAGGGATGCTCAGAGCATCCTGTCTGCTACCAGGCCTCTGCCCTTCTTCCCCACAGGAGCACCACTATACCCATCAGTCTCCACCTGGCAATGGAGCAGACTTAAAACACTTTAGTCACTGGCTTCCACTGCTTGTAAAAATTTAGAATAATCAGCCCTTCTTGTTTTCTCATTCAGTGGTTTTGGAGAAGTGTGGTTTCTTATGCAACACCCTTCCCCCACCCTATGCTGCTTTATCTCTCTCTCTCCTTTCCACTCCCTTACTCTTTCTTTCCTTTTGTGTGATCAGGGTTCCCTCCCCTCCACAACACATTATCTAGTGTTGATAATGATCTAGTTGTGTTCAAGGAAAAAGGCAAGCATAAGTCCTTATATTACTCCACCAGATTTACTCCTCTCTCAAAAATTTTATTCTTATTTAAAATTTTTTTGCTAACCAGAGCAAATATTCTTTAGTGTTAATTCTTTAGTACTCATTAATTAATGCCTTACTGCTATTTCATTATATCATCAAAATAAAATCTTAAACTATTATCTTCTCTTTTAGAAATAAAGAACTTAGACCTTTTCTAAGAACTCATAGTGATTTAGGACATCTTAGTATCATATAGTAATTGAGTTATAACTAGACTAACCAGCATATCATCATGGCCATGACATTGTGTAGCTCTGGGGGACATGTATACCCATGTCTATTATAGAATACAGTGTGTCTGCTGCCTCCTGGAGGGACATAACATCAAAGCCTTCTTGTGCATTTATTACTAGATGGGCCAAAAGTACTATATATTTATTTCTGACAAATTTAATCATATACTAAACACAGTTATGTTTAAACTATTTATGCCCTTTGTCTAAGGTAGAACAAATGAGAAAATATTTAAATGCAGATTTTTAAAAATTATATAAGAAAAAGTATGGTTTTGTATTGTGGATTTTTTTTGAAGAGAAGGGGCATTTGAATTAGTGGTAGAAGAAATAAAAACATGGTAACATGAATAATACTTTTGAATACATTATCTCTGCTTATATCCATAAGGAATGCATTTTACATCTTTCATCTCCTTTTGGTTATCATACTCAGTTTGTGGCATTCTAGTAAAGTATGTTAGAATCCATTGGAAGAAAAGTATAATACTTTCCTATTTTCTAGTTATATAATAATTTGAGATGTTCCAAGCTCTTAACATTTAATACATTTTAAATATTTGAGCAATATAAATAATAAATGTAAATAAATATAATAAATATAAATAATAAATATTGTGTGAAATTCTTTCTGTAACTAACAGTGGAGTTGGTAGAACAATTTAATAGAAGGAAGTATTATAACATGCAAAAGGCAGTCTTAAGGACCACAGATGTGAGTTTGATAACTAACTCTATATTCTACTGGTTAAGTCCGTTAAGGCAGATTATTAAACAAGTTAACAAATTAAAAAACTTTAAATCTCAATTCTCATATTAATTCTTAGTTTTTATGTCACAGATTTCTGCTAGGGGATAAATTATATAGCATTGCCTGCTACAGTTTATGGAATATATAAACTCAATAAGTCATACCCAGTAGTAGCATAGTAAAAATATAAACTGGAGCACTAACTTACAACTTTAAATTAAAACTCTCAAGCTTATGTATTAAAGATAGTTTAGTTTTTATTCTCCATGGGGAAGGGGATATTTTTGCATCCACTTCATCCAAATACAATAACAGTGATTAAAAAATCGGTACAAAATTTCCAGAAAGCAACGTTACTTTATTCAACTGAAGATTTAACTGTGTTACAAGAAGGATAGAAATCCTATGGATCCTCATTCTAAGATACATGATCTGTATAAGTGCTTCTCAACTCATCTCTGTATTACGATGCAGATTCCTGGGTCTCACCACTACAGATTTTGAATTCATTGATCTAGTGTACAGTCTGGACATTGTAATTTTTAAAACATTGTCAAATGATGATAATGTGCAGCCCAGATTGAAAATCACTAGTCTAGAATCCTGCTTCTCAAACTTCAGTGTCCATAACATATCACTTGGGGGATCTTGTTAAGATGCACAATTTTATTCAGCAGGTCTGGGATGGAGCCTAAAACTATTCATTTTACTCATTTAAATTTACCTTTAAAATTTTTAGCTCCTGAATGTTGCTGATGCCATTGGACCACACTTTGAATACTATGGATTTAGGTGATATTAGCTATTGATTGTCATTATTTGCCCAAATATTGTTCCAGAATTTGACATATTTTACACATTTTACACAAAGGAAAACAATGACTAAATTTGAAAACAGGTTGAAACAAATGAACCCAACTCTACTCCATGCTGTTTACACAGTCATATAGAGAAAAGTATTATTTTAAATGACTTTTAACATAGTACTCTCACTGCACATCTTTAGTGGGATTTACACTAAGAACAATGAAACTGTAAAGTAATCCTAAACTTCACTCAGCAGTTATATTGTTAGTGATAGTATAGACATACATAAACTATATTAGCAATATTGTAGGAAGAACAAGTAATTATATGAATGTTGTTAGAAAGCAAATTTTTTAGTGTAAGCAAAAAAGATACAATAGAAAATCAAAGACATTGTTGATAACTTCCAACATTGTAATTGTAAGTATAAATCAGAAAAATCGGTGTAAATTCATGATTGACATGTATGAAAGAACATAAAGGTGAAGACTCCATAGCAGCAATGAGGGCTCCTAGTGCCCAGATTTGATGTCTAAACACCATCACCCATTAAGATTCCTTAAATACTAAATTTAACTAAGGCTGATTCTAGATTGGGAGAAGGGAAAGTGCAAGGTAATCATCCACTGATGAAGGGGCATGAGATATGGGATGTCACTGTACTATTATTTCATCTTTATATGTTTGAATTTTTTTAATAAAATTTAAGCACAAAGGAAATGCAAATGAAAAAGAGTAAAGGAATAAATAAGGAAAAAGAAAAAGAAAAGCACTTACCAATCTGGTCTCTTGGCTCCCCAGCAAACTCTAAACTTTACTTGCACATTCCTTCCTGAATAGGAACTCCAGATCACATTTCCTTCTAATTTATGTCTAGAGATACCATGCTTTGTTGAAGGTAATGCAGTTTTATATTTTAAGGATGAAGAATTTAAATGTATACTTCCTCAGACAAGGACAGAAGAGTATGAGATGCTAACCAACAATATTTCAAGTAAATCATGTATGTTATTTCTAATACAGATCTGAGAGAATTAGTCTTCTAATTTTCCAAGTTTCCTTTACCCACTTTTTGTGTGTTGCTCTGATATCCTTTTGAGTATATTTTCTAGATTTGCTTTTCACCTACACCCAGAGTCCTGTCAGGCAATTAATGAAAGAAAATAATGAGCCTAATTAGCATATTGGCTCTCAGTAATGGTACCAAGAAAGACAGATCTGTGTTAGAATCTTCAATCTGTTTCTCAAGTTATATGACTACAAGAGAATTATTTAAATTCTCCAACCTCCCTTTCCTAAATCCTTTAAAATGAGGATAAAAGTTATTGATAATTGCACAAAATGATGCATGTATTACTCTTAATACAATGCCTGTTTATAATACTCAATAAATATTAAAGAAACTAAAGAAGGTGTGACATCTAACTTGTTTCCAAACTAAATTAATGATTTGTTGAGTGATTGTTAACCATTAACTTTTTATGGTTAACAGGCATAACTTTTTATGGTTAATAGGCAAGCCATCCTGTTAATTTTCATGCACATTTCATACAACCTATGTAAATATGTGTATGGTTTTGTGTATGTGTGTATTTATATTAAAGGCTATATCAGAGTAGGCCATAGCTCTAAATTATAAATTCTAGTAATTTTTTTGGCCTAAGTGAACATAGATACTTACTTACAGTTCAAACTAAAATTAAAACAGCTATCTTCCATGAAATAGAAACTCAAAGCTTTGAATACCCACTCATTTTGTAACTAAATACATTAAAAACATTTCTGAGATGAGTCTTCAATATTTTTGTTTATATACTTTTAATTTCTTCTAACATCCCACCCTGTTTTTGCAGTCTGTTATGATCTATATTAACCAGTCAATAGAGTATCCTAAATTAAAGCATTTGATAAGGAATAATTCATCTTTAATTTCAAAAAAATAATTGTGGTAAGATGTATATGGCATAAAATTTACCATCTTAGCCATTTTTAAGTTTATAGTTCAACAGTATTAAGACGTTGTACATCCATCCTCAAAGCTCTTCTCTGATAAAACTGAATCTTTCTACTTATTATACAGTGACTCCTCATTTACTCCTTCCCCAGTCCCAAATTCTATTTTGAATCTCTCAAAGAACTGTCATACTGTTTTCCATAGCAGTTGTACCATTTTACCTTCCAAACAACAGTGGACAAGGGTTCCAATTTGTTCATATGCTTGCCAACTTTTTTTCTGTTTTTAATAATAATAATTTTAATTGATGTGAGGTCATTATTTCATTGGGATTTTTTAAATGTTTATTTTTTTGAGAGAGAGGGAGTGTATTTAAAAAATATTTTTTTAATTTTTTAATGTTTATTTTTGAGAGAGAGAAGAGAACGTGAGCAGGAGAGGGGCAGACAGAGAGGAAGACATAGAATTTGTCTTCTTTTTTTTATGTTTATTTATTTTGAGATTGGAAGAGAGAGAGAGAGAAAGCAAGTCGAGGGATAGAGAGAGAGAGAGATGGAAGGAGAGAATCCCAAGCAGGACCAATGCTGTCAGCACAGAGCCCCACATGGGGCTTGGGCCCACAAACTCTGAGATCATGACCTGAGCTGAAGTCGAGTCAGATGCTCAACTGACTGAGCACCCAGGCACCCCAAGGAAGACATAGAATTTGAAGCAGATTCCAGGCTCTGAGCTGTCAGCACAGAGCCCAATGCGGGGCTCAAGGTCACAGACTGCGAGATTGTGACCTGAGCCAAAGTCACACGCTTAACCTACTGAGCCACCCAGGCGCCCCAAGAGAGAGCAATTTTCTAGACTGCTTTATATTACCTTTTCTCTTTTCATTTCTCATTTCCCCAACCCCAAACAACATATTGCATTATCACTCTCATACAGAGGTATTTTTACTCAAATATCTATTGATAAGAGATTAGTTTTTATTATTGTTGTAGCATTAGCTAGAGAGTAATTTTCTAAAATAACTGTTTCTGTTTTTTGCCTAAACCAAAGAAATATCAAGTAAATCTCTCAAACACAACCACTTTTTTCTGTTTGTTTTTTAATTTAAACTAGCTATAAGTTAGTTAACATACAGTGTAATATTAGTTTCAGGTGTATAATATAGTGATTCAACACTTTCATACAACCACTTTTTTGAGTTAGATAAATTTTCACATACGAATGTATTTTATATGAGCTTTTGTATTTGAGTATATTATTCATTTAACTTCTAAAACACCACTGTAGTTGATTATTAAGTACAAAACTTGAGAGTAATTTGGCATATGCAACATTCATTGAAGTTTATTCTGATAGATTAACCTTAGTCCTGAACACCAATGGCACATTAAAAAAAAAAAAAATAAAGTGCATTCAGCCAGCTACTATGAATTTTACAGTATTTTTGTCCTTTAATTATATTTCATATTTTAAGTTAGAGTGAATATCAACTAGGAAATTGATGTATTCATTATTAGTATTAGAAAAAATTAAATATTCTATTTATAAATGAATATGTTGGTATAGACTTGCCATTTACTTACTTTAGATCTTTAATTAATACTTTTCTTAGCAATCCTGAAATGAAGAAATAATAGAGTAAAACATTTTCATATATATATAGTTATATATATATATAGTTATATATAGTTATATATAGTTAATATATATATATATATATTATATATATATAATTTATTTATTTATTTTGAGAGAGAGAGAAAGCATGAGAGGAACAGAGAAAGAGGAAGAGAGAGAATCTCAAGCAGACCCTGTGCTGAAAGTGAAGAGCCCAACGTGGGGTTCAAACACATGAACCATGAGATCATGACCTGAGCTGAAACCAAGAGTCAGATGCTTAACTGAGTGAGCCACCCAAGCACCTGCCCTACTTAAGTATATTGAAATGGAAGCTACTCTAAAGCTATTGGACACTTCCAAGACAATTAGCATCTGTCTGCTCCTTTGCATGTTTAACACCCTTGATAAATAATAACAAATGTTTTATGTGTATAATTTTATGTGTTTTGCCCTATGTATACAACTGTAAAATTGTCATAGTGATCAAGAAAATTATCATATCCACTGCCCCTGAAAGTTTCCAGTTGCTGCTGTGCAAATATTCCCATTTCCAACTGGTATCATTTTCTTCTGCTTGAAGGTCTTCTTCAATATTTCTTGTAATATGGTTCTAATAATGATTAATTTTCAAGCTTTTGTATATCTAAATACATCTTTATCTTGTCATTGGGAGATTTTTGCTGGGCATAGAATTCTAAATTGCCTGTTTTATTTTCTTTTCCTTTCAATACAATCTTTAGATTTGAATTGTTTTTGAGGAGAAGTCTATTGTTATTCTTATCTTAATTCCTGAATATATGTCTCCATTCCTTTGTTCCTTCTAAAATATTTTTTTAGGGGCGCCTGGGTGGCGCAGTCGGTTTAGCGCCCGACTTCAGCCAGGTCACGATCTCGCGGTCCGTGAGTTCGAGCCCCGCGTCGGGCTCTGGGCTGATGGCTCGGAGCCTGGAGCCTGTTTCGGATTCTGTGTCTCCCTCTCTCTCTGCCCCTCCCCCGTTCATGCTCTGTCTCTCTCTGTCCCAAAAATAAATATAAAACGTTGAAAAAAAATTTTTCTAATATTTTTTTAATCATTTATTGTAAGTAATTTGATTTTTGTCTGCCTTGGTATTTTTTCATGTATTTTTTTCTAAGCATTTTTTAAACTCCAGGTAACTGGAGGTTTACATCTTTCAATAAATTTTGGAAATTTTTGGTCATCCTTAATTTCTTCAAATATGTTTTACTTTCTGTCCAACGTACCTTCTTTTTGAAGGGAATGCTTAAAGTGTCTCACTGCATAGTAGTATTCTGTGGGCGTGTGTATCTGTGTGTGTGTATGTGTGTGTGTGCATGTGTGTGTGTTTTAGGCTTTATTATTTAAATAGTTTGTTTTCCTATGTCTTTTAGTATGATTCTTTTTTATCTCTGAGATATCAGAGATATCAGATAATGTGTTTAATCTTATCCAATGTGTTTTTTAAAAATCTTAGACATTGCAGGGTCTTTTTTTTCCTATAAAAACTTGATACTTTTAATATCTACCATGTCTTTGCTCAACATGATTAACTAGCCATCTAGCTCTTTGACCATATGGGGTAGAGTTATAATAACTGCTCTGATTTCATTGTCTACTAATTCAGTATTTTCACATTTATAGTTTGAGTTGCAATTAAATGATTCTACTCATTTTGGGATTGTTTTATCACTCATATGAATTTATTAGGATTACAACATCACTTACTCTTAGATTAATTTTTGCCACTACTGAAGAATAATCCTTCTGAATAACCATATCTCATGCATTTTGAGTTTGTTTCACTTCCATACATGAGAGAGATCAGGAAATATTCCTATCTCTTTGAGAATTTGGAGCCATCCTCCGTTTCATCCTCTGAGTAGTTCTTCCACTAATCTCAGTTCGTTTCTTCAAACATATCCTATAGTCAGTATTGAAAGTTCAAAAGAGATCATGTGAAGATCCCCAGAGCTCATGCTCTCTCTCTTTCTCTCTCTCTCTCTTGAATATATCTCACTTAATCTCTCACAAAGTTATCTCTCTCTCTGTCTTCTTCAAACTTCCAGCTTTGTCTCTTAAACTCAGGACAACAGCTAAGCTTTGCTTAGGTTCCCTATTTTGTGCTACTGTACAAATAAATTCTCTCCTGGTAGTAAACTAGGGCAATCATAGGGCATGATCCTCATTTGTCCCCCTTCTTTGAGTAACTTGTCCTTGTTGCCAGATGTCCAGTATCTTAAAAAATGTTATTTATGTATTTTGTCTGGATTTTTAGTTCTTTCAAGAGGGAGGGTAAATCCAGTGTCTGTAACTCTATCTTGCCTATTTCCTTTACATTTTATGCTTGTTTAGTTTCTAGTATCTATATTTATTCCATTTCATTTCTTATTCCCCCCCTTCTTTTTTTAAATGAACTCTTTAGAAGGTCTGAGAATCATAGTAATGACAGGTAAATATTGTTTATGTTCATAGCATTGGAGCATAGTGCCCTGAGTTAATATGATTAAATAAGAAGCGGTAAACCCACAGCAATGATTTGGCAACTATACACAGGACTATAGAGGGTGTTTTACTTGAAATATGCATTTTAATTGATAAATGTATTCAGAACTCAAAAATAAGGAATTATTATTATTTATATTTTTATTTTTTTCAGAGATAGTGTGAGCAGGGGAGATGAGTATGAGGGAGAGAGAGAGTCCTAAGTAGGCTCCATGCTCAGCGTGGAGCCCCACATAAGACTCGATCCCTCAACCCTGGGTGCATGACCTGAGCCAAAATCAAGAGTCAGACACTCAACCAACTGACCATTCAGGTGCCCCCAAAAGTCTTTTTTTTTAAATAATGAATGTGGGAAAAGAAGTCAAACATTGCATAGTATTGTATACTTTTTAAAAAGTTTAATTTAGTTGGGGCACCTGGGTGACTCAGTCAGTTAAGCATCTAACTTTGGCTCAGATCATAATCTCACAGCTCATGAGTTCGAGCTCTGTGTTGGACTCTTTGCTGACAGCTTGGAGCATGGAGCCTGGTTCAGATTCTGTCTCTCTCTCTCTCACTCTGCCCCTCCACCGCTTGTGCTCTGTCTCTCTCTCAATAATAAACAAACATTAAAAAAATTTAGTTTATTTTTATAAAAATGTATATATGTTACTCAGAAAAAAATCACTCTCTGAGAATATGTAATACATGTTTAGAATATTGTTTAACATTGGGCCATTGTTAACCCAAAATATTCCTGGAGGACAGTTTACTAACTTTTGTGGTCTACTTTAAGAAATTCACGTAAGTTGACTTTTCAGGGTCAAGATAGAATACTACTGGTGTTATACCACATGAAGAAATGTCTTTTTTTTTTCCCACATTGGATTTTTGTTATTATTTGCACAAAATAGGATACTTTAAGGATTCTAGGGGGTCATCTTTAAGATATTCCTATTCATTTTTCTTTTTCTTTTTCTAGAAAAAGCTCAAAAGAAAATAAAGATACACAGGTACATAACTTGAAAGATTTATGTACACACAAAGATAACTGTTACCAAATATCCCTAGAGCGACATGAGACATCCCTGCTAATTTCTAATGATAATATGCCATCTTCATCCTACATTTTCAAACATTTAAATATTATACAACAAAAGAGGCTTGCTTCCACTTAAAAAAAAAAAAGCCAAATATCTGTTTGTTTTGAAGGTCTTGCTAATGATATAACACTTCAGCTTCTAACCAGTGGATTGTTCTGTGTACCATTTGAAAGCCCTTTGAACTGACAATCCTTTGTGCTCTCAAGTTCTCAATACTGAAACCAGTGGTAATACCCATGCTTAACTACATGGAGAACAAAGAGCAGATTATACCAAGAATTCCTTTGTATAATAATTGAAAAGTAGAGGAAAAAAATAATGTATTGACAAGAGATTTAGGGCATGGTTTGTACTTTCATCTATTGCAAAGCAAATCTATTAAGGAATGCTATGGTGTATTGTGCAAACAAAATGATTTTGCAGTTATATACAGGTTGTTTTATTGGAAGATAACAATATATTAAAAATAGAAAATATAGTTTCTTAATAGTAGCAGAAGAGGTACTAATGATTTAAGTATCTCATTTAAGTAGTAAAAATGGTATTTATTTACAAACCTTGAAATTCTATGTGACTGCATATTAGCCATGTATATATGTGTGATTGATATATATATATAGATAGATATATATATATATATAGATATATATATATCAGCCATATGTATATATATATGTGTATATATATATATATATATACACAGATATATATGATTTATTTATTTTCTAAAGACATAATATCAAACACGTTTTCAAGTTATTGCTGCATGTTGCATGACAATTTAAATTTCATGAGCAACGACCAATTTTTGGGTAACTGAAATAGATCGTACTACAAATTACACATTTTATATAATATAAATAAAAATATATTTACATTCACATAGGATGTCAATATATGTTTAATCATTTTGTCATTCTATGCTAGTGAGTCATAAAAACAGAGGTCATCACTGTGCTGTATATGTGGCCATATGTATTTAAAATTGTAGCAATGCTAAATCTAGCATATAAGAGGAAATTCAACTCCTGGGTAGTGTCGGAACTAGGAAAAATGTGTTCCTGAACAGTGACCATCTGTCAAATGAAACTATACTAAAGTAGTGTGTGGTACCCACATGATAGAATCTCATTTACTGAAATTGAACTGAGAACACTGTATGCATTTCATATAAAGGAAGGGTTTCAATTTGACCATGGAGAGACATATAGAAGAAAAAAAAAATACCTTACTCTTCTTGCAGAAGCATTGTTTGTATTGTCCTCATTACCTTACCAAGATGTTTAACGAAACAAAAAAATAGAGGGATACAAGGAATCATACAAATGAGTCTTCATGCATACAAGCATGTTTGTTTAATTTATATGTAGGTCCTACAGAAATATTTTATATGTGATAAGCTGGAAGAAACACCTAAGAGTCTTACTACAACACACACAGTAAATTCAAGAATGTAAGAAAGTCTTTGAAACTAATAGGACCACACCTAGTTTCCTTTCATTCTAATGGTACAATTTATAGGCTGATTTTTACCACTTCAGTTTTATCTTCAGACTCTATCAGCTGAATGATTTAGATGAATTTTGTGTCCTCTGTATGCCAAATCTATTTTGGTCCCTCTGCTATTTAACATTGGCATCCTGCAGAGAAAGTATTTGAAGGCTTGATGCTTTTTCCATTTGTACACATAGAACATAACTTGTTTTGTTTTCCCTTTATCTAAATATAGAGACGGTTAAATACTTTCTTTTCTAAATTAAAGTTACATAAATGCAGTTATCAAAGTTGGTTATAAGCCAGGCCTACCAGAAGTAAATAAAAAAATAAATTATTTGATATAATACCTATCTTATACAATAGTTTTCAGTGTGTGATATATCGGTTTAATATAACAACCCCAATGTTTTGCCTTATATATTGGTTCTTATTTAGAATTCATGACTGTTGTTTTATTGCCAGAAGTTTTACTGTGAATAGATGAAATATTGTTTGATTTAATTCCTTTGACATTTTGTTTTGACACCTGCACATACAAATTCTACACATTATTTGGTACTTCTGGTTGGATCACTGGCATTTCTTTTAATTCTACCTTTCTGAGATATTGGGGTGTCTCCAGTTTCTTCAGAATATTATATTTTACTACCACTCTTATTCCTCATCCTGAAACACAGTTCCTCCCTCAAGTAAAATTTAAAACCCTTAATACACCTCTCTTCAACTTATCTACCTGGTGTCTAGTATCCTGTCTGGCACAATGTGGATGGCTAATGGATGTGTGTTGAATATAAAAAGTCACAAATAAAAGAGTGTTAGCTCATTAGGTGTAAGTCCTCTTTTACTTGGTTTTTATTAACCTGATGTAGAAATGTCTCTTAGGCCTACTGCTGATCATCTAAGCTCTACCTGCCTCTTGCTTCACTTTGAATGGAGTACTGACCGCTCTCATCTGCACTCCTGGCTCCCCGTGCAACTCTCACTTGCAGGCTGAGGGCTGCACTGATAACACTGGCCACAATGCTCTGTGTCCTTAACCACAGAAGCGCATTCCACACATGTGTAGTCCAAACATGCACAACCTTGGAAGGTAGGAAAGTGAAGACCTTAAGAGCTGAACTTTGTCCCAGTGTGCTTTTAGGACGTAGTGGTTAAATTCTTCTCCATTTCAAAACCTTAGAGACAGTTGTAACCCACAATTTATATGGTTCCTCAGGAGCATGGTCCCATAGATAAAATAATCAGTCACCTTAGTGACAGGAGACAGTTTGTTAATACATCTTTTCATGAACTCTCTTTCCTTTCTTGCTTTTTCTTATCTTTCAATTATGAGACTGCATTATCTAACGTGCATATAACGTCCATATGTATAACGTGCATATAACGTCCATGTCTATGACCCTGCTTTCTGGGGAACACAGGCTAAATGAGCCCATCTCAAACCAACCAGTGATTTTTTTGTGTGTTCTTTCTTTCTTGGGGTTTAACCATTGTTATAGAGATATATTTAAATTTCAAATACATCCCTTTATATAAAAATGGGAGTTAATTCATTTATTAAATAAAACTTTATAGGCCCTTCACTTTACTAAGTCATAGAATGCCTAAGATAAAAATACATGTCTCAGTTTTAAAGTTTATAAATAAGGGAGCAGGAAAAATATAGAGAGGAAACAAATACAGTGCCTTTTAGAGCAACATAAAATGAGAAGAATGGCTGGGATATTCAAAGTCCTACAGCTATCAAAAGAAAAGCAAAGATTAAATTCAAATAGAAGAGCGTGTACTTTAATTTTTGTTTATCAGATTAATGTTCCTGGTTTTTCTACCCTGGTACTCAGTGTCTATATGCGTAAAGGTTTCAGGCCACAGGATAGTAGGAGAAAAAACTAAGCATGTATGGCTGATTCTCTGCTTGAACTATCTGCTGTCAGACAGAGTATGTATGTGGTAATTATAAAAGGGCCAAATGACTTCCTGGGTAGGAAAGGCTGTAGTTTCCATTGAGGCCTGTGACTGTTGTGTGCATGGAATTAATGGACCAATTATTTATTCCTCCCATCAGCTACACCCTCCGTCATGTGATTTTGCAATTCTTTTCACCAATGAGGTAAAGTGCATTTCCTACTCTTTTGATCTGAGTTCAGCCAAGTGATTTGCTTTGAAAAAAGTGATGTTAGCAGATGTGATCTATGTGTAGTCTTTAAAAAGCATGTGTTTCAGGGCGCCTGGGTGGCTCAGTTGGTTGAGCGTCTGACTCTGACTCAGGTCATGATCTCACGGTTTGTGAGTTCGAGCCCCATTGGGCTCTGTGCTGACAGCTTGGACCCTGGAGCCTGCTTCAGATTCTGTGTCTCCCTCTCTCTCTGCCCCTCCCCTGCTCGCGCTCTGTCTCTCTCTCTCAAAAAATAAATAAACATTAGAAAAATTAAAAAGTATTTGTTTCCACTATCATTCTTGTCCTCGTCACCATTATGATCACTGGAATGAGTTAGGATACAAGATGAGGCACAGGTGGCCCTGTAGTCTCCGCTATCCCAGTTGACAGTTTAGTAAAATCCAAAAATATGAGTCCATTTAAAGCCAGAAGAGTCACCCAGGCTATATGCTGACCTGATTCTCATAAGATAAATAAGTGCTCATTGGTCTACATCATTAATTGCTGGGGTGATCTGTTGTACACCATTATAGTGGCAGCAGTTACCTGATGCAGAAATTGGTTTCAGTAGTGGAGTGGGGTCATAACAGACTCCTAAAATATGTGGCATTGATTTTGGGGCTATGATAGGAGAAAATAATTGTTAGTAGAGACTGGAAAAATGAGGAAATTCTAAAAAAGCCTGGAAACAATGACAAGGGAAATTCTAAAGTGGTCTGAAAAATGGCCACTTGTGTTACGTTTTTGTAATCATTTGGTAAAAATATTGTTTCAGGTAACTTGACTTTTTTTTCTTTAATATTCCTTAAAGAGGTTTTGGATTTGGGGAGAGTTGCATAAGGAAAATATTGAAAGTAAAATACCGAAAATATATATTTATTTATTGTAGCTATTTATGAATAAACATATAAGTAAAAAATAACTGTGCATTTTGAAATTAAAATTATGAGCATAGGGAGATATCAGGACTTTCTAGGTTTAAAAATAAAGCTATTTCTCATATTTAATGAGCCAAAGATTCTAAAAGCAACACATATTATCAGGCTAAAGATCAAATAAATAATATGGTTATGAGATCCTTTGTTAGACATCTCAAAGACTTAAGGTGGTACCTAGTAGAAATTTTTACCTCGACAAATGTGCTTTTAGGGAACTCAAAGTCATTAGCCTTAAAAAGCCTGAGTCAGTGGGTAGCCTGCCAGTGGGAGGCATTTATCAAAAACTATTATTCTTATGAATTTTGGAGCATGGGTAAAATATAATCTGATACATAGAAGCCCATAAATATTTTGGGGGAGTTGTATTTATGAAATCACTGCCAGCACAGGACTGATATTGTTCAACTGGTAAAATTACCTCTGAGCTTTCAGCTTTCTATAGGAAACCAGAATTGGAAAGTTACATTAGATAATCTACTTATTACCTGGGTGCTCCACTTACATATACTGGAATATGGAAGAAATTATCTAGTTTTGTTTCTTCAAAATCTGGATATGTAGCTTCTCCTTGGCCTCAGTGATTATTTGAATAAAGTTTGTACCTTGGACTCAGTGACTATTGGTGTAAAGTTTGTTGGTAATCCCAACAAACATAAAACAGTTAAGTCTAGTGTTCCCCTATTCAAGGAAAAGATAAGCACAATGACTGATACCAGGATTAGCAAATTTTTTTCTGTTAAGAGTCAGATAGATATTTTAGGCTTTGTGGGGCATAAAGGTCTCTATCACCACTACTCAGCTCTGCCATTGAAGCTAAACTTGTTATAGATAATACCTAAATGTATGAGCATGCTGTGTTCCCATGAAACTTTATTGGCTTATGAATTACTCCAATATTTACTGAATACAAATTTATCCCAAAATACAGAAATTGAAAATAAAACGCATTTGTCACATTATACCATTCTGTTGCTTTTGCAATGAAGTGCTCATATAATTTGAATCAAGGTGTTTTATATATGGAATTCTGAGAATCCCTTACATTAGAATATTTGTGGAATTCCTGTGTAAACTCTTAAGCTGATGTACATTGATATTTATAGCTCATTGCTCATGTATAAGCCTATGAGGATTTCATATAGTGTGGCTGTTGAATACTGAAATTCTAGTGTACCTAAATGCACTTTTACAAATATTTTTTTCTGCAACATTTTACTTTGGAGATTTCTAGCTCCCTAAATGGAATGTGTCCCCAAATGTGTGTGTGTGTGTGTGTGTGTGTGTGTGTGTGTGTGTGTGTGTGTCTGTATACATATATTTACCAAAAAGGTAAATTAGGGGAATTGAAATATCAAAGTGCATATTATTGAACATACTGAGACAGAAAATCCTTTGTTCATCTTAAGAAATAATATATGCAGATTAGAGAAAGCTAATCAATTAAGTTGGCACCAATTTTAATTCTTCCAAGCATAATTTACTCTGTTTTAAATAGGAAAACAAGTCATCTGTCAGATATGTTTTTCATAGTTATATCAATAAGTTTGTAATTAAAGAAGTCAATAAAGATACTATATGTATACTGATGACTGACTTGTTTTTTAGTATGAACATGAATTTCACTTTTTCAGCATTTTCATCTTACAAAAAGTTGGAGAAAAGATGAAAAATGGGTTATAAGTAGGATGCTATTTTAGACGAAAATTTTTCTTTGTGTTTGGATTACAACTCTATTTCTACTGATAATTTTTTTTTAAATAATTCTTTATCCATGTATTTTAAAAACCTATTTGAAATCTTTCTGCTCTTCATTTGGGCAAAAGAAAAACAAAAAAAGGAAGATTTCTCAACAGCCATCAGTCAGTTAATTTGATTCTTGTCTGGATTAGAAGAAGAGAGTTAGATATTCAGAGATACCATATAGCTGACTTTCCTCCTGTATATATCAATTAACCTAACATTCAATCATATAATTTAATATTACTTGAGAACCTACTATGTGCTAGATATTGTGCTATTGACAAGATAGATAGATTCCTTGAATTTATAGATATTATAATTAGCTGAGACAAATTTTAAACAAATTTTAATGTACATGGCATGAAGGAAAATACCAAGTATAATGAAAACATTATAATAGAAACCCAATTTTTTCTTTATGGCCAGCAAAGGAAAAATCTTCTAAATAAATTAGTTTTATACCTAGATGTGAAGAATGAGCAGGAATTAGGCAGTTGAAAGGTTGTGCAAACAGCATTTCAATCACTCAAAAGAACATAACACGAAAAGACCTATGGGAAATATATTTTGGTGTACTTTAGGTATTAAAACTTCAGTGTGTAGCCAACATGATAATATAGATCAAGAATGTTAGAAATTAAAGCTAGAAAGTTAAATAGCAGTTAATTAATATGGGCCTTGTATTTTGAGAATTTCTAGATTTTTAATTAGTGAATATAGGCATCCATCAAAGTGTTCAAATCAGTAAAGGAATATAATCAGCTTTTAGCATTGACTAATATCTATTGTCTGGATGTGATACAGATTATTTTATCCATTCACCTACTAAAACATCTCGGTTGTTTCCAAGTTTTGGTAATTTATAAATAAAATTGTTATAAATTTCTATGTGCAAGTTTTCGTGTAGACATAAATTTTCTTTTTCTTGGGAATATCAAGGAGCATGACTGTTGGGTCCTTTTGTAAATTTATATTTAGTTTGCTAAGAAATGTTAGACTGTATTCCAAAGTGGCTGGATCGTTTTGAATTCTGACTATGAGAATTCATGTTGAATGAGAATTCATGTTGTTCTACGGGCTTGCCAACATTTAGTATTGTCAGTGTTCCAGATTTTGTCCTCTGTAGTAGACGCATAGTGGTATCTCATTGTTTTAATTTTCAATTCTCTGGTGACAAATGATATGGAATTTCTTTTCATATGCTTATTTGCTATTTTTATATCTTTTTTTTTTTTGGTGTGGTGTCTGTTAAAGTCTTTGGTCCCTTTCTTGGTTGAGTTGTTTACTTTCTATTTATAGAGTTTTAAGATAACTTTATACACAATCAGTTTTTCATTTTAAAGCTCTGTTGTTATTTTCTTGTTTTTGTTTTATAAAATGTGGTAAAAGTGAATATTAACAGATTTTTATTTCCGAGGAGAAATAAACTGATGTCATATATTCAGTTAGTGCTAAAGTAAGTGAGAGAAGTATGTATATTTGAGAAATGTGTAAATTATTCAATGGACCAGAATTTGTGGCTTGAGTGAAACAGTAGGTGGTCAGGAGTAGGAAGATTGTTCATATGATTAGCCACAGCCTAATGCTATTTTCTGAAAAGGGAGACTTTTCCATTCATGACAGAAAAGCAGCAGTCATTTCCTTTCTCTTAGGTATAAAAGAAAGTATCCTCACTGTCTGGATTTTTCCTTTTACATATGCATGCCATCTCTATCATTATCTGCCACTGCCATGGCTCAGAAGACCACATCCCAACTAAAACACCACTCTTTGTGAAGATGGGTCTTCTGAGCCATGGCAATGGCAGATGACGACAGAGACCTTCTTCCGTTTCCTCCTTTCTTCAGTCATTTTTTAAAAGCACTCTCTCAAGGGGCGGCTGAGTGGCTCAGTTGCTTAAGCATCCCACTTTGGCTCAGGTCATGATCTCTCATTCTGTGAGCCTGGGCCCCACGTTGGGCTCTGTGCTGACAGCACAGAGCCTGGAGTCTGCTTCAGATTTTGTGTCTTCCTCTCTCTCTGCCCCTCCCCTGCTCATGCCTCTGTCTCTCTTTCTCTCAAAAGTAAATAAACATAAAAAAAAAATTTTTTTAAAAAGCACTCTCTCAAAAGTGGTGCAGATTTTTTAATTTATTTTTTCCTAGGCCAGAATGTATAGACTATGGATGACAGTGCTCTGGGCCACTACATATATATGAGGTAGGAGGGAAGACTTTCATCCAGTCCTTTACTAATGTAGATGTATCTTTTTTTGTTGTTGTTAAATTGTTTTTATTTATTTTTATTTTTTTATTTTTTTAATTTTATTTTTAATTTTTTTTTATTTACATCCAAATTAGTATATAGTGCAACAATGATTTCAGGAGTAGATTCCTCAGTGCCCCTTACCCATTTATCCCATTTCCCCCTCCCACAATCCCTCCTGTAACCCTCAGTTTGTTCTCCATATTTGTGAGTCTCTTCTGTTTTATCCCCCTCCCTGTTTTTATATTATTTTTGTTTACCTTTTCTTATGTTCATCTGTTTTGTCTCTTAAATTCCTCATATGAGTGAAGTCATGTGATTTTTGTCTTTCTCTGACTGACTAATTTCACTTAGCATAATACCCTCCAGTTCCATCCACGAAGTTTCTAATGGCAAGATTTCATTCTTTTTGATTGCAGAGTAATACTCCATTGTGTATGTATATATACCTCATGTTCTTTATCCATTCATCCATCGATGGACATTTGGGCTCTTTCCATACTTTGGCTATTGTTGATAGTGCTGCTATAAACATGGGGGTGCATGTGTCCATGCATTTGATGGGTTGTAGGATATTTCTATTTTTAGTTTTTTGAGGAACCTCCATACTGTTTTCCAGAGTGGCTGCATCAGCTTGCATTCCCACCAACAATGCAAAAGAGATCCTCTTTCTCTGCAACCTTGCCAACATCTTTTGTTGCCAGAGTTGTTAATGTTAGCCATTCTGACAGGTTTAAGGTGGTATCTCATTGTGGTTTTGATTCGTATTTCCCTGATGATGAGTGATGTTGAGCATTTTTTCATGTGTCAGTTGGCCATCTGGATGTCTCCTTTGGAGAAGTGTCTAATCATGTCTTCTGACGATTTCTTCACTGGATTATTTATTTTTTGGGTGAGTTTGATAAGTTCTTTGTAGATTTTGGATACAAACCCTTTATCTGATATGTCATTTGCAAATATCTTTTCCCATTCTGTCAGTTGTCTTTTAGTTTTGCTGATTGTTTCCTTCACTGTGCAGAAGATTTTTATTTTCATGAAGTCCCAGTAGTTCATTTTTGCTTTTGTTTCCCTTGCCTCCAGAGACGTGTTGAGTAAGAAGTTGCTGTGGGCAAGATCAAAGAGGTTTTTGCCTGCTTTCTCCTCGAGGATTTCTTTCATCCATTTTGAGTTTATTTTTGTGTATGGTGTAAGAAAGTGGTCCAGGTTCATTCTTCTGCATGTCGTTGTCCAGTTTTCTCAGCACCACTTGCTGAAGAGACCATCTTTATTCCATTGGATATTCTTTCCTGCTTTGTCAAAGATTAGTTGGCCATGTGTTTGTGGGTCCATTTCTGGGTTCTGTATTCTGTTCCATTGATCTGAGTGACTGTTCTTGTGCCAGTACCATACTGTCTTGATGATTACAGCTTTGTAGTATAGCTTAAAGTCTGGGATTGTGAGGCCTCCTGCTTTGGTTTTCTTTTTCAAGATCGGTTTGGCTATTCGGGGCCTTTTCTGGTTCCATACATATTTTAACATTATTTGTTCTAGCTCTTGAAGAATGCTGGTGTTACTTTGATAGAGATTGCATTGAATGTGTAGATTGCTTAGGGTAGTATCGGCATTTTAACAATATTTGTTCTTCCTATCCAGGAGCATGGAATCTTTTTCCATTTTTTTGTGTCTTCTTCAATTTCTGTCATAAGCTTTCTATAGTTTTCAGGGTATAGATTTTTCACCTCTTTGGTTAGATTTATTCCTAGGTATTTTATGGGTTTTGGTGCAACTGTAAATGGGATCGATTCGTTGATTTCTCTTTCTGTCACTTCATTGTTGGTGTATAGGAGGAATGCAACCGATTTCTGTGTATTGATTTTATATCCTGCAACTTTTCTGAATTCATGAATCAGTTCTAGCAGTTTTTTGGTGGAATCCTTTGGGCTTTCCATATAGAGTATCATGTCATCTGCGAAGAGTGAAAATTTGACCTCCTCCTGGCCGATTTGGATGCCTTTTATTTCTTTGTGTTGTCTGATTGCAGAGGCTAAGACGTAATTCCAATACTATGTCGAATAGCAGTGGCGAGAGTGGACATCCCTGCCTCATTCCTGACCTTAGGGGGAAAGCTCTCAGTTTTTTCCCATTGAGGATGATATTAGCATTGGGTCGTTCATATATGGCTTTTATGATCTCTAGGTATGCTCCTTCTATCCCTACTTTCTTGGTTTTTATCAAGAAAGGATGCTGTATTTTGTCAAATGCTTTCTCTGCATCTATTGAGAGGATCATATGGTTCTTGTCCTTTCTTTTATTGAAGTGATGAATCACGTTAATTGTTTTGCGCATATTGAACCAGCCCTGCATCCCAGGTATAAATTCCACTGGGTTGTGGTGAATAATTTTTTAATGTGTTATTGGATCCGGTTGGCTAATATCTTTTTGAGGATTTTTGCATCCATGTTCATCAGGGAAATTGGTCTATGGTTCTCCTTTTTAGTGGGGTCTCTGTCTGGTTTTGGAATCAAGGTAATGCTGGCTTCATAGGAAGAGTTTGGAAGTTTTCCTTCCATTTCTATTTTTTGGGACAGTTTCAAGATAATAGATGTTAACTCTCCCTTAAATGTTTGGTAGAATTTCCCTGGAAAGCCATCTGTCCCTGGACTCTTGTTTTTTGACAGATTTTTGATTACTAGTTTGATTTCCTTACTGATTATGGGTCTGTTCAAATTTTCTATTTCTTCCTGTTTCAGTTTTGGTAGTGTATCTGTTTCTAGGAATTTGTCCATTTCTTCCAGATTGCCCATTTTATTGGCATATAATTCCTCATAATATTCTCTTACTATTGTTTTTATTTCTGTTGTGTTGGTTGTGATCTCTCCTCTTTCATTCTTGATTTTATTTATTTGGGTCCTTTCCTTTTTCTTTTTGATCAAATTGGCTAGAGGTTTATCAATTTTGTTAATTCTTTCAAAGAACCAGCTTCTGTTTTCATTGATCTGTTCTACTGGTTTTTGTTTTTTGTTTTTTGTTTTTTTTTTTTTTTTGGTTTCAAAAGCATTAATTTCTGCTCTAATCTTTATTACTTCCTGTGTTCTGCTGGTTTTTGGTTTTATTTGCTGTTATTTTTCCAGTTCCTTAAGGCATAAGGTTAAGTTGTGTATCTGAGATCTTTCTTCCTTCTTTAGGAAGGCCTGGATTCCATATACTTTCCTCTTATGACCACCTTTGCTGTGTCCCAGAGGTTTTGGTTGTGGTGATATCATTTTCATTGACTTACATATACTTTTTCATTTCCTCTTTAACTTCTTGGCTAGCCCATTCATTCTTTAGTAGGATGTTCTTCAGTCTCCAAGTATTTGTTACCTTTCCAAATTTTTTCTTCTGGTTGATTTCGAGTTTCATAGCGTTGTGGTCTGAAAATATGCACGGTATGATCTCGATCTTTTTGTACCTACTTAGGACTGATTTGTGTCCCACTATATGGTGTATTCTGGAGAATGTTCCATGTGCACTGGAAAAGAATGTATATTCTGCTGCTTTAGGATGAAATGTTCTGAATATATCTGTTAAGTCCATCTGGTCCAGTGTGTCATTCAAAGCCATTGTTTCCTTGTTGATTTTTCGATTAGATGATCTGTACATTGCTGTGAGTGGGGTGTTGAAGTCTCCTACTATTATGGTATTACTATCAATGAGTTTCTTTATGTTTGTGATTAATTGATATTTGGGTGCTCCACATTTGGTGCATAAATGTTTACGATTATTAGGTCTTCTTGGTGGATAGACCCCTTGATTATGAAATAATGCCCTTCTGCATCTCTTGATACAGTCTTTATTTTAAAGTCTAGATTGTCTAAGTATGGCTACTCCAGCTTTCTTTTGTTGACCATTAGCATGATACATCCCCTTATTTTCAATCTGAAGTTGTCTTTAGGTCTAAAGTGGGTCTCTTGTAAACAGCATATAGATGGATCTTGTTTTCTTATCCATTCTGTTACCTTACGTCTTTTGATTGGACCATTGAGTCCACTGATGTTTAGAGTGAGTACTGAAAGATATGAATTTATTGCCATTATGATGCTTGTAGAGTTGGAGTTTCTGGTGGTGTTCTCTGGTCCTTTCTAATCTTTGTTGCTTTGGTATTTATTTATTTCTATATATATTTTTTCATCTTTTGTCCCCTCAGAGTGTGCCCCTTAAAGTTTCTTGCAGGGCTAGTTTAGTGATCACAAACTCCTTTAAATTTTGTCTGGGAAACTTTTTATGTCTCCTTTTATTTTAAATGACAGCCTTGCTGGATAAAGAATTCTTGGCTGCATAGTTTTCTGATTCAGCATATTGAATATATTCTGCCACTCCTTTCTGGCCTACCAAGTTTCTGTGGATAGGTATGCTGCAAACCTGATCTGTCTTCCCTTGTAGGTTAGGGACTTTTTTTTCCCTTGCTGCTTTCATGATTCTCTCCTTGCCTGAGTATTTTGTGAATTTGACTATGATGTGCCTTGTTGATGGTCAGTTTTTGTTGAATCTAATGGGGGTCCTCTGTGATTCCTGGATTTTGATGTCTGTGTCTTTCCCCAGGTTAGGAAAGTTTTCTGCTGTGATTTTCTCACATAACCCTTCTACCCCTATTTCTCTCTCTTCCTCTTCTGGAACCCCTATGATTCTGATGTTGTTCCTTTTTAATGAGTCACTGATTTCTCTAATTCTTAAATCGTGCTCTTTTGCCTTAATGTCCCTCTTTTTTTCTGCTTCATTATTCTCTATAAGTTTGCCCTTTATATCAGCAATTCGCTGTTCTGCTTCATCCATCCTTGCCCCCGCTGCATCCATCCATGATTGCAGCTCAGTTGTAGCATTTTTAATGTCATTCTGGCTATTTTTTTTTGCTTATTTTATCTCTGCAGAAAGGGATTCTAATCGATTTTCAACTCCAGCTAGTATTCTTATTATCATTATTCTAAATTCTAGTTCAGACATCTTGCTTGTATCTGTGTTGGTTAAATCCCTGGCTGTCGCTTCTTCATGTCTTTCTTTTGGGGTGAATTCCTTCTTTTTGTCATTTTGAAGGGACAAAAGGAATTAGTGAGGTAGAAAACTTGAAATTAAAACAAAATTAAAAATAAAAATATTAAAATTAAAAATTAAAAACACACCCACACACAAAAATTGAATAGATGATGCTAGATCCTAGGTTTGCTTTGGTCTGGGTGCTGAAAGTTGTTTCACAGATTAGAGAGAGAAAAGGCGGGGAGAATAAAAAGGAAATTGAGAATTTGAAAAAATGAATGCACTGAAGGAGACTAAAATGAGATGATGGGGGTAAAATAGAAGTTGAAAAAATATACACAAAAGTAAAGGATATGGTAGAAAAAAATTAGAGGTGCCTGGGTGGCTCAGTTGGTTGAGCGTCCGACTTCGGCTCAGGTCATGATCTCACAGTTCGTGGGTTCAAGCCCCACATGGGGCTCTGTGCTGACAGCTCAGAGCCAGGAGCCTGTTTCCGATTCTGTGTCTCCCTCTCTCTCTGCCCTTCCCCCACTCACACTCTGTCTCTCTCTCCTTCAAAAATAAATAAACATTAAAAAACAATTTAAAAAAAAAAAGAAAAAAATTAAAGAAAATTATTTTAATAAAAATTAAAAATAAATGTGATTTTTTCTTTTTATGTATTTAAGAAAAAATAAAAGAAACAAAAAAGAGAAAAAAGATTTAAAAAGGAAAAAAAAGAAAAAAAAAGGAAATAGTTTGAAAATTTGAAAAAGTGAATACACTGTAGTAGAATAAAATAAAATGATGGAAGTAAAATAAAATTTAAAAAAATTTACATAAAAGCAAAAAATGTAGTAAAAAATAAAAATATTTTTAATAGAAATTGGAAGCAAAAGGAAGTTTTTCTCATCCTGCGTTTAAGAAAAAGAAAAGAAACAAAAAAAGAGAAAGAAAGAAAAAAAAGAAAATTGTTTGAAAATTTGAAAAGGTGAATACACTGAAGTAGACTAAAATAAATGATGAGAGTAAAATAGAATTTGAAAAAATTTACACAAAAGAAAAAATATAGTAATAATAAAAATATTTTTAATAAAAATTGCAAATAAAAATGAATTTTTTCTGTACTGAAGAAAAAGTGTAAAAGAGAAAAAGAAAAAAAAGAAAGAAGATTGAATAGATGAACCTGTTAACAGATTGAAGTAGGACTGAAATTGCTTTGTTTCCCCCTAGAAGCCAGTCTATGTAGCACTCTATAGTCCATAAACTAAGCCAGTGGTGACTTCTTTTCTTGAAAAGCAAAGTTGGCCCAGTTGGGCAGGACTCAGTGTAACAGCTCTGCTCTCCACTAGGTGGCACTGCCATCCTACTGGGGTGGATTGTTGCTGCACTCATAGTTGCATATGCGCGTGCGTGGGAGCGGTGAAAATGGCGCCACCCAGCTACCCAGTCTGTTCTCCCAGATCAGCAGTTGCACACCAGTCTTCTGTCTTCAGCTTTCGTCCACTCCCCACTTTTTCACTCTCCGTGACCAGGCCCTAGGCAGTACCTCTCTCCCAAGTTTTGTCTCAGATGCAGCTGTTTTCCCTGGCCCCTTACTTCTGAAGGACTGTGGCTTTGACCTGTTCTGCCCCGGTGCAGAAGGGTCTCACCAAGCAATGGCCGAATGTCGGCGGCATCAAGGAACGCTTTCTGGACCCTGCTGCTGCTGCTGCTGCTGCTGGTGCCCTGAGACTGTGCCAGCTGCCAGCCCGCCCCAGAAATAGCTCACAAAACAGTGTAGCAGCAGCATTTCAGGAATTATGGAAAATCACAACACACATCTGGCACCAGGCTTCACCCTTAATGACCTTGCCCCAGCACCAGCAAATGTGGCTGCCTTCCGGGGCCTGCTGGGACCAGGTGGCTCCAACAGTCCTTCCAGCAGTGGAACCGCTTTTCTCTATGTCACCCAAGAACCTCCCGGACCCCACTCTGTTCCTGGGGATTCGTCCTTCCCACCAGAGCACCGCCAGGTATCAAGCTGTGGAGTTGCAGTCTTTGCGCTCCCCTTGTTCACAGTCTTAATTGAATTTAAACCCTCTTCTTTCTCCCTTTTTAGTTTAGTCCCTGCAGCTGTTTCCAATTTTCTACTTTCTGTCCAGCTGCTTTTGGGGAGGGGTGCTTTTCCCATATTCTCCCCTCCCCCAGGCTCTGTCCTCTCTCTGGCCACAAAAGTGGTTCCCGACCTTCCATGGCTTCTCGCTCCCCAAATTCACCTCTCCATGCCATGTACCTGATGAATTCTGTGGTTCAGGTTGTGCAGATTGTTGTGTTAATCCTCCAATCAGTTTTCTAGGTGTGTAGGATGGTTTAGTGTTGGTCTGGCTGTATTTCATGGACGCAAGACACACAAAAAGCTTCCATGCTGTTCCGCCATCTTGGCTCCTCCTGTGGATGTATCTTTTTTGTGGTATAAATTGTTTTTCAAAGAAAGTATTTTATAAATAAGTATGGCATACTCAATGATTCATATTAGTGACTGAAAGCTAAAAAAGAGCATTTTAAAGTAATGCTCTTAAAATCATTAACAACAATTTTTCACAGATGCAAAATAAAATGACATAAGTGTTTATAATTGTAAAGAAAAAATGCTTGTTTTATGTATAGGATGATTTTAGACCAAAACATTAATTCATTTCTTTGTAATGCCTTTTGGGATGTTTATAAAATCTTTTTATTGAACTCTTACTAGGCCCTGAATAAATATTTTGCTGTATTAAATTGCATAATGCCCATAAATTATGAAGTGAACATAAATAGTATCACTACTGTCATGTGTAAAACTGACATATTGAGATAGTGCATCTGATTTGCCAAAGGATACCCAGACAGTATTGGAGAAGCTCAATCAGAGCCCACGCCTCCTTGATTGAGATCCTCACTTATCCTGTAAGCCTTACACAGTAGGGAACTAAAGTCTCATATTCATGATCAGAATGGATTTGGAAAAAAAATCTTAAATTTAATTTCATCAGGTCCTTTCATTACCAATAGGGCCAGACTCAGGCACACTATAAATATGCCTAGAAACTGTTTCCAGGTGAGTATTTTACTGTACTCATTTTACAAACTTACTGCTTTGCCTTGTTCTGAATGCTTCCCCGTTGTTTTTAACTTTTTTTTTTTTTTTGCCTTTTGTATGATCCCTTTGAATGATGCTCTCCTCAGATTATGTGTTTCTGTTTCCTATACCATTGTCAGTTTCAGTGATTTGATAGAACTCACGGAATTCAGAAAAGTTGTGATACTCATGATTATGGCTTATTACAACAAAATAATACAGATTCAAATAAACAAGAAAAAAGATTTAGACATAGGTAGTAGTTGATATTGTGAACTAGTGGGGGAACTAGTCCACATCCCTTGAATACAGCTCGATAAATATCAAATCATCCTGAATACCCAAGATATTGATCAGAGGACTGAGGGTAAACTACACAGCTAGAAGGAGAAAAGAGGCACATCACGGAAGGTAGGGGCTATGGAGATGTGGATCTGGGGAGAAAAGAACTATAGGTGCTGTGGAGGGGAGGAAGCACAGATCACAGAGACAGAGGAGACAGAGGGTGGATGGGGAGAGAGAAAAAGAGAGAGAGAGGTACACAGGGGATTGCACAAGAAAAACACTCCCCTAAAACCATTGACTAGGAAAATTAGAGGGGAATTCTTACAATCAGTGATGTTCAGCCTGAACTTTTAGAAGTCTGCTTAGTAACCAGGGTGGAGCCTGGGGACATAGCAGTACTCCTGTGGTGAAGGAGACCAGAGATCTGGGAGCAGACAACATGAGGGTCCCCTGAGATGCACTAAGAGAAATTCCCATTCTTGGAATGCATTTGGAAGAGGTAGCATTGCCTCTCAGGGGACCAAAGAGTCAGCGGGCACCATTGCACTGCCCTATTCATTAGCATAAGTCAGAGACACTTGCTGAGGATGGGCTTTTTGGTGCACTATACCATACACTCCAAGCCCCTGCACATTTGTGTGACTTCCCTTTAAAGACAAACCAGCACCAGCCACAGAGCAGTGAGACCCTGCCCTAGAATATCGGTATGGGTCCATGCTGTGCTTGATTCCTAAAATTTGGAGTTTTGAAGCTCAGCTGGCATGCCTGAGATAAAACACAGGTGCAATGCATTGTCAGGTGGGCAGACAGCCAAGACCTAGACAGGGTAGTGGCAGGGATCTGAGCTAGGACACGTGAAGGAAGTTTGTTTACTCCACTTTGGGGGCTTCCCAGACAACAGTGGACATGAACTCTTCTCTCCAGAGATGAGTGAGAGGGCAGATGCCATTATCCCCTTCTCAGCAGCACAGACCAACCTCAGTGAGCAGCACAGCACCCACAACAGAAACTTGAGCCACTTACATCAAGCCCTGTCCCACTGTGTTCTCTAAGTGCTTCTGTACTAGGGAAAGTGTACCTGAAAGCCAGAACAGCAGCGGGCCCTTCCCACAAAAGACCAGCACACATGCACCAAATCTACTGAGCAGACAGTGCAGCCAAGCTTCAGCTCTAGGGGAAATAGGATCTGGCCTCATTTAACAAGCAGACCAAAGCACTCCTAGTTAAAACTCACCACACACTGGACAAAGTCCAAAAATTCCCCACTGCAGAGGACTAGCCTGAAGGAAAGGGTCACCAAGACACAACAGCACAGTGGACACAGCATACACCAGAGACACTTACTGAAGCACAAGGCCCAGGATTGTATATGACCTCTTCTAAATAAAGCCATTACTCTCAGATTCAGGAAACATAATCAGCTTTCCTAACATGAAGAAGAAGACAGAGACTTAGACAAAATACCAAGACAGAGGAATTCATCCCAAAAGAAAGAACAAGAAGAGGTTATGGCCAGGCTTCTAATTAAAAGAGATATAAGTAATATACCTGATCCATAATTTAAAACAACAATTGTAAGGATACTGGCTGGGCTTAATAAAAGCACAGAAGACACCAGGGAGTCCATTACCACAGAGATAAAAGACCTAAAACTAGTCAAGTCAAAATAAAAAAAAAATGCTATAGTCAAGATACAAAATGGACTGGATATAATTACACAGGGATGGGAGTCAGGGAAACAAACAATTGATGTAGAAGATAAACTTATGGAAAATCAGATGAAAAGAAGAGAGAAAGAAAAAATATTGGATCATGAAGGTAGACTTAGGAACTCAGCGACTCCATAAAACATAATAACATTTGTATCATAGGAGTCTCAGAAAAAAGACAGGGAAAAGGGAGCTAAGGTTTATTTGAGCAAATTATAGCTGAAAACTCCCCTAATCTAGAGAGAGAAACAGACATCGAAATCCAGGAGGCACAGAGAACTCCCATCAAAATCAACAAAGCGGACAATACCAAGACATATCATAGTAAAATTTGCAAAGTACAGCTATAAGGAAAAAATCCTAAAAGCAGCATGGGAAAGAAATCCCTAACTTACACACACATAATGTGATACAACACATTAATAAAAGAAAAGATAAGAACCATATGATCCTGTCAATAGATGAAGAATATGTATTTGACTAAATACAGCAATCATTCTTGATAAAAATCCTCAACAAAGTAGGGATAGACAGAACATACCTCAAAATCATAAAGGCTATCTATGAAAGTCCCACAGCTAATATTATCCTCAATGGGCAAACACTGAGAGTTTTTCCTCTAGGGTCAGCAACAAGACAGTGTTGTCCTCTGTCACCATTTTTATTTAGCATAGTACTGGAAGTGCTAGACTCTGCAATCAGACAACAAAATGAAATAAAAGTCATCCAAATCGTCTAGGAAGAAGTCAAACTTTCACTATTTGCAGATGACATGGTACTCTATGGAGAAAACTTGAAAGACTCCACCAAAAATTTTCTAGAACTGATACACAAATTCAGTAGAGTTGCAGGAAACAAAATCAATTTACAGAAATTGTGGCATTTCTGTACACCAGTGATGAAGCAGCAGAAAGAAATAAAGGAATTGATCTCATTTATACTGCACCAAAACCCATAATGTACCTAGGAATAAACCTAACCAAGGAAGTAGACAATCTGTTCTCTGAAAACTGTAGAACACTTATAGAAGAAATTGAAGAGGATCCTAAGAGATGGAAATATATTCCATGCTCAAGGATTGGAATAACAAATATTGTTAAATGTCTATACTACCCAAAGCAATCTACACATTTAATGCAAACAATATCAAAATACCAACAGTATTGTTCACAGAACTGGAACAAACAATCTTAAAATTCATATGGAACCAGAAAAGAATAGCCAAAGCAATCTTGAAACAGAGAAGCAAAGCTGGATGCATCCCAATTCTGGACTTCAAGTTATATCACAAAGCTGTAGACATCAAGACTTTATGATATTGTTTCAACAATAGACACATAGATTAATGGAACAAAATAGAAACCCCCAAAATGGACCTACACCAAATGGTCAACTAATCTTCAACAAAGCAGGAAAGAATATCCAATGGAAAAAAAAAAAACAGGCTTTTCAACAAATTGTGTTGGGAAAACTGGATGGCATCATGCAGAAGAATGTAACTGGACCACTTTTTTGCACCATACACAAAAATAAATTTAAAATGGATGAAATACCTAAATGTGAGACAGGAAACCTCAGAATCCCAGAGGAGAACAGAGGAAGCAATTTGTTTCTAGACACGCCTTTGGAGCCAAGGAAAACAAAAGCAAAAATGAACTATTGGTACTTCATCAAGATTAAAATCTTCTGCACAGCAATTAATAAAACAATTAATAAAACCAAAAAGAATGGGAGAAGATATTTGGAAATGGCATGTCTGGCAAAGGGTTAGTAGCCAAAATCTATAAAAAACGTATCAGAGAATAGGAAGATGGCGGCATATGAGGATGCTGGGCTCACCGCGTGTCCTGCTGATCACTTAGATTCCACCTACACCTGCCTAACTAACCCAGAAAACCACCAGAAGACTAGCAGAATGGAGTCTCCGGAGCCAAGCACAGACGAGAGGCCCACAGAAGACGGTAGGAAGGGTGGAGAGGCAGTGCGCGCTGCAGGGACTGGTGGGAGGGAGCCGAGGCAGAGGGGTGGCCCGCCAGCCAAACAGAGCTCCTGAGTCTGGCTTGCAAAAGCGGAGGGGCCAGACAGAGTGTGTTCAGACAGCAAGCGCGACTTAGCATCTGGGAGGTCATAAGTTAACAGCTCTGCTCCGAAAGCGGGAGGCTGGAGGACAAAGGGAGGGAGAGTTGCTGAGCCCCGGGATGACAGAGCTCAGTTTGGCGGGGAACAAAGGTCCTCGCCAGCGCCATCTCCCTCACCCATCCTCCAGCCAAAATCCCAAAGGAAACCAGTTCCTGCCAGGGAACTTGCTCGCTCTGCAAAAACACCCAACGCTGGGCTTCTGCGGAACCACCCCTCCGGCAGCGGGTCTGACTCCCTCCCGCTGCCACAGGGCCCCTCCTGAAGTGGATCACCTAAGGAGAAGCGAGCTAAGCCTGCCCCTCCTACCCCCGTGCACCTTGCCTACCCACCCCAGCTAATACGCCAGATCCCCAGCACCACAAGCCTGGCAGTGTGCAAGTAGCCCAGACGGGCCACGGCACCCCACAGGGAATCCCACCCCTAGGAGAGGGGAAGAGAAGGCACACACCAGTCTGACTGTGGCCCCAGCAGTGGGCCGGGGTCAGATGTCAGGTCTGACTGCGGCCCCGCCCACCAACTCCAGTTATACACCACAGCACAGGAGAAGTGCCCTGCAGGTCCTCACCACTCCAGGGACTATCCAAAATGACCAAACGGAAGAATTCCCCTCAGAAGAATCTCCAGGAAATAACAACAGCTAATGAACTGATCAAAAAGGATTTAAATAATATAACAGAAAGTGAATTTAGAATAATAGTCATAAAATTAATCGCTGGGCTTGAAAACAGTATAGAGGACAGCAGAGAATCTCTTGCTACAGAGATCAAGGGACTAAGGTACAGTCAGGAGGAGCTGAAAAACGCTTTAAACGAAATGCAAAACTAAATGGAAACGACGACGGCTCGGATTGAAGAGGCAGAGGAGAGAATAGGTGAAGTAGAAGATAAAGTTATGGAAAAAGAGGAAGCTGAGAAAAAGAGAGATAAAAAAAATCCAGGAGTATGAGGGGAAAATTAGAGAACTAAGTGATACACGAAAAAGAAATAATATACGCATAATTGGTATCCCAGAGGAGGAAGAGAGAGGGAAAGCTGCTGAAGAGGTACTTGAAGAAATAATAGCTGAGAACTTCCCTGAACTGGGGAAAGAAAAAGGCATTGAAATCCAAGAGGCACAGAGAACTCCCTTCAGACGTAACTTGAATCGATCTTCTGCACAACATATCATAGTGAAACTGGCAAAATACAAGGATAAAGAGAAAATTCTGAAAGCAGCAAGGGATAAACGTGCCCTAACATATAAAGGGAGATCTATAAGACTTGTGACTGATCTCTCTTTTGAAACTTGGCAGGCCAGAAAGGATTGGCACGAGATCTTCAATGTGCTGAACAGAAAAATATGCAGCCAAGAATCCGTTATCCAGCAAGTCTGTCATTTAGAATAGAAGGAGAGATACAGGTCTTCCCAAACAAACAAAAACTGAAGGAATTTGTCACCACTAAACCAGCCCTACAAGAGATCCTAAGGGGGATCCTGTGAGACAAAGTACCAGAGACATCACTACAAGCATAAATCATACAGACATCACAATGACTCTAAACCCGTATCTTTCTATAATAACACGGAATGTAAATGGATTAAATGCACCAACCAAAAGACATAGGGTATCAGAATGGATAAAAAAACAAGACCCATCTATTTGCTGTCTACAAGAGACTCATTTTAGATCTGAAGACACCTTCAGATTGAGAGTGAGGGGATGGAGAACTATTTATCATGCTCCTGGAAGCCAAAAGAAAGCTGGAGTAGCCATACTTATATCAGACAAACTAGACTTTAAATTAAAGGCTGTAACAAGAGATGAAGAAGGGCATTATATAATAATTACAGAGTCTATCCACCAGGAAGAGCTAACAATTATAAATGTCTATGCGCCGAATACCGGAGCCCCCAAATATATAAAACAATTACTCATAAACATAAGTAACCTTATTGATAAGAATGTGGTAATTTCAGGGGACTTTAACGCTCCACTTACAGAAATGGATAGATCATCTAGACACACGGTCAATAAAGAAACAAGGGCCCTGAATGATACATTGGATCAGATGGACTTGACAGATATTTAGAACTCTGCATCCCAAAGCAACAGAATATAGTTTCTTCTCAAGTGCACATGGAACATTCTCCAAGATAGATCACATACTGGGTCACAAAACAGCCCTTCATAAGTATACAAGAATTGAAATTATACCATGCATACTTTCAGACCACAATGCTATGAAGCTTGAAATCAACCACAAGGAAAAGTCTGGAAAAACTCCAAAAGCATGGAGGTTAAGAACACCCTACTAAAGAATGAGTGGGTCAACCAGGCAGTTAGAGAAGAAATTAAAAAATATCTGGATACAAACGAAAATGAAAATACAACAATCCAAACGCTTTGGGATGCAGCAAAGGCAGTCCTGAGAGGAAAATACATCACAATCCAGGCCTATCTCAAGAAACAAGAAAAATCCCCAATACAAAATCTAACAGCACACCTAAAGGAAATAGAAGCAGAACAGCAAAGGCAGCCTAAACCCAGCAAAAGAAGAGAAATAATAAAGATGAGAGCAGAAATAAACAATATAGAATCTAAACAAACTGTAGAGCAGATCAACGAAACCAAGAGTTGGTTTTTTGAAAAAATAAACAAAATTGACAAACCTGTAGCCAGGCTTCTCAAAAAGAAAAGGGAGATGACCCAAAGAGATAAAATCATGAATGAAAATGGAATTATTACAACCAACCTCAGAGATACAAGCAATTATCAGGGAATACTATGAAAAATTATATGCCAACAAATTGGACAACCTGGAAGAAATGGACAAATTCCTAAACACCCACACACTTCCAAACCTCAATCAGGAGGAAATAGAAAGCTTGAACAGACCCATAACCAGCGAAGAAATTGAATCGGTTATCAAAAATCTCCCAACAAATAAGAGTCCAGGACCAGATGACTTCCCAGGGGAGTTCTACCAGACGTTTAAAGCAGAGATAATACCTATCCTTCTCAAACTATTCTAAGAAATAGAAAGGGAAGGAAAACTTCCAGACTCATTCTATGAAGCCAGTATTACTTTGATTCCTAAACCAGACAGAGACCCAGTAAAAAAAGAGAACTACAGGCCAATATCCCTGATGAATATGGATGCAAAAATTCTCAATAAGATACTAGCAAATCGAATTCAACAGCATATAAAAAGAATTATTCACCATGATCAAGTGGGATTCATTCCTGGGATGCAGGGCTGGTTCAACATTTGCAATTCAATCAACGTGATACATCACATTAATAAAAGAAAAGATAAGAACCATATGATCCTGTCAATCGATGCAGAAAAGGCCTTTGACAAAATCCAGCACCCTTTCTTAATAAAAACCCTTGAGAAAGTCGGGATAGAAGGAACATAGTTAAACATCATAAAAGCCATTTATGAAAAGCCCACAGCTAACATCATCCTCAATGAGGAAAAACTGAGAGCTTTTTCCCTGAGATCAGGAACACGACAGGGATGCCCACTCTCATCACTGTTGTTTAACATAGTGTTGGAAGTTCTAGCATCAGCAATCAGACAACAAAAGGAAATCAAAGGCATCAATATTGGCAAAGATGAAGTCAAGCTTTCGCTTTTTGCAGATGACATGATATTATACATGGAAAATCTGATAGACTCCACCACAAGTCTGCTAGAACTGATACATGAATTCAGCAAAGTTGCAGGATACAAAATCAATGTACAGAAATCAGTTGCATTCTTATACACTAACAATGAAGCAACAGAAAGACAAATAAAGAAACTGATCCCATTCACAATTGCACCAAGAAGCATAAAATACCTAGGAATAAATCTAACCAAAGATGTAAAAGATCTGTATGCTGAAAACTATAGAAAGCTTATGCAGGTAATTGAAGAAGATATAAAGAAATGGAAAGACATTCTCTGCTCATGGATTGGAAGAATAAATATTGTCAAAATGTCAATACTACCCAAAGCTATCTACACATTCAATGCAATCCCAATCAAAATTGCACCAGCATTCTTCTCGAAACTAGAACAAGCAACTCTAAAATTCATATGGAACCACAAAAGGCCCCAAATAGCCAAAGTAATTTTGAAGAAGAAGACCAAAGCAGGAGGCATCACAATCCCAGACTTTAGCCTCTACTACAAAGCTGTCATCATCAAGACAGCATGGTATTGGTACAAAAACAGACACATAGACCAATGGAATAGAATAGAAACCCCAGAACTATACCCACAAACGTATGGCCAACTAATCTTTGACAAAGCAGGAAAGAACATCCAATGGAAAAAAGACAAGTCTCTTTAACAAATGGTGCTGGGAGAACTGGACAGCAACATGCAGAAGATTGAAACTAGACCACTTTCTCACACCATTCACAAAAATAAACTCAAAATGGATAAAGGACCTGAATGTGAGACAGGAAACCATTAAAACCCTCGAGGAGAAAGCAGGAAAAGACCTCTCTGATCTTAGCCGTAGCAATCTCTTACTTGACACATCCCCAAAGGCAAGGGAATTAAAAGCAAAAATGAATTACTGGGACCTTATGAAGATAAAAAGCTTCTGCACAGCAAAGGAAACAACCAACAAAACTAGAAGGCAACCAACGGAATGGGAAAAGATATTTGCAAATGACATATCGGACAAAGGGCTAGTATCCAAAATCTATAAAGAGCTCACCAAACTCCACACCCAAAAAACAAATAACCCAGTGAAGAAATGGGCAGAAAACATGAATAGACACTTCTCTAAAGAAGACATCTGGATGGCCAACAGGCACATGAAAAGATGCTCAACGTTGCTCCTTATCAGGGAAATATAAATCAAAACCACACTCAGATATCACCTCACACCAGTCAGAGTGGCCAAAATGAACAAATCAGGAGACTATAGATGCTGGAGAGGATGTGGAGAACCGGGAACCCACTTGCGATGTTGGTGGGAATGCAAATTGGTGCAGCCACTCTGGAAAGCAGTGTGGAGGTTCCTCAGAAAATTAAAAATAGACCTACCCTATGACCCAGCAATAGCACTGCTAGGAATTTACCCAACGGATACAGGAGTACTGATGCATAGGGGCACTTGTACCCTAATGTTTATAGCAGCATTCTCAACGATAGTCAAATTATGGAAAGAGCCTAAATGTCCATCAACTGATGAATGGATAAAGAAATTGTGGTTTATATACACAATGGAGTACTACATGGCAATGAGAAAGAACAAAATATGGCCCTTTCTAGCAACGTGGATGGAACTGGAGAGTGTAATGCTAAATGAAATAAGCCATACAGAGAAAGACAGATACCGTATATTTTCACTCTTATGTGGATCCTGAGAAACTTAACAGAAACCCATGGAGGAGGGGTAGGAAAATTAAAAAAAAGAGGTTAGAGTGGGAGAGAGCCAAAGCATAAGAGACTCTTAAAAACTGAGAGCAAACTGAGGGTTGATGGGGGGGTGGGAGGGAGGGGAGGGTGTGTAATGGGTATTGAGGAGGGCACCTTTTGGGATGAGCACTGGGTGTTGTATGGAAACCAGTTTGACAATAAATTTCATATATTGAAAAAAAAGGGGATGCTAAAAAAAAACTTATCAAACTGAATACTCAAAAAACAAATAGTTCTGCTAAGAAATGGGCATTTTTCCGAAGAAGACATATAAATGGCTAACACATGAAAAGATGCTCAGCATCACTCATCATTAGGGAAATACAAATAAAAATTATGATAAGATACCCCCTCACACCTGTCAGAATGACTAAAATTAACAACACAGGAAACAACAGATGGTGAGAATGAGGAGAACGTGGAACCCTCTTGCACTGTTGGAGGAATGCCAACGGTGTAGCCACTCTGGAAAACAGCATGGAAGTTTCTCATAAAGTTCAAAAAGAACTACTCCATGAACCACCAATTGAACTACTGTATATTGACCTAAAGTATTAAAAAATACTGAAGACTATATGCACCCTGATGTTTATAACAGCGTTATCAATAATAGCCAAATAATGGAAACATCCCAGTTATCCATCAACTGATGAATGGGTAAAGAAGAAATGGTATATATACACAATGGAATGTTCCTCAACCGTAAAAAGAATGAGATCTTGCCATTTGCAATGACATGGGTGGAGTTAGTGTGTAATATGCTAAGTGAAATAAGTCTGTCAGAGAAAGACAAATATACGATTTAACTCATAAGTGGACTTTAATAAAACAGATGAACAAAGGGGAAAAAAAAGAGACAGATGTAAACTATAGGAGACTATTTGAGGGCTGCTGGAGGAGAGGTAGGCAGGGGATGGGCTAACTGGATGATGCTTGTTAAGGAGGACACTTGTGATGAGCACCGGGGTTATATGTAAGTAATGAATCCCTAAATTCTATTCCTAAAACTAATATTACATTTTATGTTTATTAACTAGAATTTAAATAAAAACTTGGAATTAAAAAAAAATGTTTTGAGGACTGAATCCATGAAAGCAGATACAAGATTCCAGTTTTCCTCCCTCATTTGAATTACATGAACAGCACTTAAATCTCTCACTAGTGGAGTATGACAATACATATGGAGTACCGCCAAGCAAGGAAGCCTGCTTGAGACTCCGTGCTCAGGAGTTTTATTGGTGGGTGGTCACCTAGGCATGTACCTGTATGACTGACATTAGATAATGAGTCTCCAACCCCTCCAGAGATCAAGTTAATACTACTGCATAGCTCAAGGACCCAACATAAAACACTTAGTGAGCCTAAACTCTCTGGTGTAGCCAAAGGCACCAGATGTACAAAATATTTTCATTGAGTAAGATACTAAAGGGGCTAAGTGGTTATTTCCCAGAAGTCAATCAAAGGTCAGTTTATTTGGAATGTGCAGTGTTGGAACACCTAAAATGTGCGATGTCAACCTTTTACTGCACAGAATGTCTACTTCATTCTTGTCTGTAGGCTTGATCCCTGGATACCTACAACATTTCATGTCTTCTCTGATTCTCTACTGTGCATTATTTGCAAGATGGCCTCACCTTTACTCTTTTACAGTTTTTGCACAAGGAACCACAGTCTGTGTATAAAGGGAATTGCAGTGTTATAATTATTTCTTCATTTTTATGGATGTGAAATCAAGAAAAATGAGAATATATCACTTTCCAAAAATATTGAAAAACTATTAACAAATAAGCTTTTATAAATTGAACACATATATAAAACTTCTGGATAGTTATGTCTACCTTCATCATATCTTTTTATTAAAAAAATAATTTATGTTTACATGACTACCTGCCCTTCCTTTGACTTATGCTTTACAAGATCTATTTGGAAAAAAAAGTTGCTCACATTATTCTCTTTTTATTTTGTTTAAAGTTGAAGTATTTATAGTGATGTTATTTGCATCTTTATTATGATAAAATATACATAACATAAAATTTATCATTTTACTACTTTCAAGTGTATAATTCAGTGGCATTAGGTACATTTACATTATTGCAAAGCCATCATCACTGTCCATCTCCAGAATTTTTCACCTTCCCAAACTGAAAGTATGTACTCATAAAATAGTAATTTCCCATTCCCCATGGTAAATACTGCTTTCTGTGCCTGAATTTGACTACTCTAGGTACCTCATGTAAGTAGAATCAAGCAATATCTGTCCTTTGTGTCTGCCTTATTTCATTTAGCATGATGGATTTTTTTTTATCCATTCATCTATTGATGAACATTTGGATTGTTTACATCTTTTAGCTACTCTTGTGAATAAAACTACTATAAGCATTCATGTACAAATATCTGTTCGGGCCCCTCTATTCAGTTCTTTTGGGTATCTCACTAGAAGTGGATGGTAATTCTATGCTCAATTCTTTGAGAAACCGCTATACCATTTTCTATAGTGGTTGCACCATTTACATTCCCACCAACAGTGCACAAATATTCCAAACTCTCCATATTCTCATCAACACTTGTTATTTTCTCTTCTTGATAATAAACATCCTAATGAGCATGAAGTGTTATTTTTTGTGGTTTTTATTTGCATTTCCTGAAGACTAGTGTGATTGAGCATCTCGTCATGTGCTTGTTGCCCATTAGTATATGTTCTGTGGAGAAATGTCTATTCACATCCTTTGCCCATTTTTAAATTGTCCTGTTTGATTTTGTTCTTGTTGATGATGAGTTATAGAAGTTTTTTATACATACTGGACACAAATCCTTACCAGGTATATAATTTGCAAATGTTCTCTCCCATTCTAGGGGTGCCTTTCATTCTCTTGATAGTATCCTTTGATACACAAACTTTTATTTATCCTAATGAAGTCCAGTTCATAATTTTCATTGTTGTTGTTTCCTGTGCTATTGGTGTCGTATCCAAAAAAAAAAAAAAAAAATCATTGCCAAGTACAATATCATGAAGCTTTTCTTGTGTGTTTTCTTCTGAGAGTTGTATAGTTTTAACTCTTGTGTTTGGATCTTTGATTTATTTTGAGTTAATTTTTATATATGGTGTAAGGTAAGGATCTAATTTTATTCTTTTGTGGTTATCTAGTTTTCCCAGCATTACTTATTTGTCTTCAGACAGAATATGGAAAACACTGATACCCTCCCTGTACAGAGTAGAAAATATGGAGAGCTAGGCTTATTTCCATTCCCACATGCTACAGAAGTTGAAATTGTCCTATTAGTACAAATGACAAGCCAAAGACAAAAGGACCTACAGATGCTGGATTGCTTAGTGAAATGATGTGATCTGATGATGCAGTGTTGGTCCGGCATAGCCACAAACCTCATCCTCTTCCTTCCAAATACAAACATACAATGACTTATCAGCTAATGAAAAACCAAGTAAAAACATACATTTGCATAAAACTCTAACAGGAAAGAAAAATAAAACAAAACAACAAAAAAAGATTACCTAGAGGAAAATAAAGACAATACAAGAAGTATAATATTTCTTAAAGATTTATTATCCTTACAAAGAATGAAATAAAGAGATAATTCAGATAATAATAAGAAACTGTTCTTAAAAATAAAAAAAATAGCACAAATTAAATAAAGTAACTAAAAAGAAGAGATTAGTGCAAAAAATCCAATATATTAATTGCCACTGAAAAAATGTAGAAGAAAAAGCTGTCAAAGGACTACAAATATTTTTCACAACTCAAGACATATGTTTCCAGAATTAAAGGTTTTTATAGATATCTAGTAAAGTGAATGAAATAAAGAATAATGTAATGAAATTTCAGAAAGTACTTGTAAGGAAAAAATTTTGCTTCTAAGCATCTGAATAGCTTTGCACTTGTAGAAAGGTAATTAATATGAAAGATGAAACGAGGTCCCCAAAGTTTAACGATAAATGATTAGCAACCTATAAATATAGTATCCAACCGTATTTTAATTAAAAATGATAACTAATATACATATACATATGTACACAGATATTTATACACAGAGTTTTGTCACACATACATATACATGTCATAGACTCTAAGTTTAAAGTTCTCTTTTGGCCAACAAAAGAGTCGGAGGCAGGATGAAAAGTGAGAGATGGCTAATGTCCAGGAAAAGAAAGAACACGGAATAAGTGTCCTTGTCCTGTATTTATTAAGATCAGAAGGCTTACAAACGTGATGGGCGTGCATAAAGAGACAATGAATCGGTGAACATTAACTCATGGGCATGAGGAAAATGGGGTTTTGAAGACATAAGGTGTTTGGGGTTTCGTTCAATATAAAACAAAATCCTGGCACCGGGCAGATGGGCAGATGGTTGTTAAGGCAGACAGGAGGTGCTATGTCTGTTTATCTTATCTAGCCTAGGGGATAACCTCAGGGTTAACAAGGCACCTTTTCTTTTGTTAATCGTCTCCACTCTGGACAACTTCACCTGCAGCACAGTGCAGCAGTCTATAACCCAATTTACCTGTTTACCTGACTTGGTTCTTCCCTCCTGTGAAAGCAGATTTCTGCTATAGTACTAAGTTTGGGGGGTGCTTCTGCCCTGAATACCTAATCTTGTTTATTTCATATACCTATGTTCTATATTTGGGCCTTTGCCCCTCCCTATTATGGGTGCCTTTGCAGTTCCTTATTCTGGGGGCTCCAGCCCCCCCTTCTCTATCCTTATTCGCCTAGTCTTGTTTACCCAAACTCAGGTGTGACCATCCTATGGCTTTCTACTTCTTTATGCCTTGTTAACCTATTGGTGTAAGCCTGAGGGATTCCTAAGCATATTCCCCACACATACACATTCCCATAAACATGTCTGTAGCACATCATCAGATATTCATATATACACACACTCTTGGGACCTACAGGAAGATATGCTCCACTAAAAGAGAAAAGAAGGCAAGAAAGTGGAAGTCATGGTATCCAGGAAACAAGATTCAACATGACAAATGTAAAGGGAATCTTTAGGATGGTGGTGGCAGAACCCCCAGGATGTAATCTAAGCAGCTAGCCCTTTAAGTTTTAGGGGCAAGATAAGTGCTTTGAATGAGTTATCTATAAGCATATAAAAAGAACTGATCAAATAGCTGATGAGTTTAAACACTCTGCAAGAATTGGGAAGAAATTAATATGACTCTGGTAGCCATTGAGATAAAGGCAATTAATAACTCAAGAGAAACAAAATACATTCAGAAAGAGCAATGTGAAACAGTATACAGTACATAGTGGGTATCACATGCTTTGTTAAGATAATATATACCTTCTATTTATATAGCTCCAAACTGTGACATTGAGAGAAAGGAGACTAAGAGTTCGAATCCCAGTGTTGTGATTAGGATAGTGACTGCAGATATGCTTTTGGTTTTGGAAAAATATAACAAAGTTGAATACTCGGCTTCCATAACAGAAAATTAACAAATAATATCTAAAACTAAATAAAAAAAGAGAATTATAGCTGTAATTAATACTAACAATAAGGAATTAAGTACTAGAAAGAAAGACAAGTGCAACTAAAGGTAAAAGCTTTTGAAGAAGAGAAGTTACTAGTGGAAATTTGGAAACATAAAATGTTTTTAATTAAGCCTTGTAGAATTATTTGACATTTTAAAACATGTGCATGCATTGCTCTGATAAAAGTAATAATTTAATTTAACTTGGCATTAATCTTCCATTATATTTTTCTGAATTATGAAATCTGAGTAAGAGATTTCTTATTTTGTTCTAGTGAGCTGGCCCATAAAAATAGTCCTGGTCTTGCCACTTGCCATTTAAATATGCTTTTTAACACTAAATTAAATCAGTAACAGTGGTAGGCCTGAGTTCCAGTTAAATAAAATCATGCAGTATTATTTCAGAATATGAACCTACATGTACAACTATTGGATTTATGTGTTATATACACTTTCTTGTGTATAGTAACTCTTTTAAAAAAAGATTCCTTTTGAGTTTAATTCAAATATCATAAGGAAATTTACAATTCTCAAAGGAAAAAACATAGTCCTGTTGATTTGTTTAATATTATTTTAATATTTATAATTAAGTCATTCCTTTTCTCAGAAGAAAAGAAAAATCCTAAAATAGTAATTATTGCTATATCCCAGAAGAAAGCTACTGAACTTTCTAGAGAAACATTACTTAATGGGATTACTTTTTATTTTCTAATAAGCACTATATTTAATTTCATGGAGTCCCCCATGTTAGCATAGTATGAATTATTTTTGAAACCAACTCTACTTTTATACAAGCAAGTTCTATGATCTTTTTTTTTTACCGATGATAGGATTTGAAATGAGTAAATATTAAAGAAAAATCAGGTATATTCCTTTCATTTTCTAAAAATTTTGGTAGCTAATTATTAGAGTTATTTGCAATTTTTCTTGTGCAAAGTGACATTAAAACGTTTCAATGATCCAAGGATTCACTAGGATGCCCGAATGAATACATGCAATTGAAGACAAGAACATTACTCTTAGTTAAATTTTGCAGAAAACTAGAAGTTATTGTGGAAATGTTAGAAACAATTCTTGACCTTCTTATTTAATGCTTAAGCTATCTCATTCTGATTATTTTGACTCAGAAATTGAAGGAAAAAAGAGATGATTAATAAATTTGTTCTTACTCTCAAAGTCTACAGAGTGACAACTGTTGCAGTATTCTTGCTGAATGGAGCACAGAAAATTGAGTTGATATTTTTACTGAAACTTTTCCTTAAGGAAGTCATTGACACAATGAAATGCTCATATCTAAGAACTAATTTATCATTGAAACATAATTCTCACTTCTGCTGTAGCAATCTTTAAAGATATACATCTGTGAAATTCAAAGTTCCTCTTCTCTTACTAGCTGGAGAGGAACAAAATGAAGGTAGTGAGTATTGGTTCAGCAAGATGTAGTTGCCATGATACATATGCTACAGCTAAGGGAGCCATTTTTAGGCCTAATTGAATGCTGTAGATTTCCCCATAAGAAAAAAAGCTTTTGCAGGGAACCAACATAACCAAGTCATGGTACAGGAAAGAGCAAAATAGCAGCTACGATCAGTCATGTCTGTCTTAAGAGAAAAGAGTGGAAAGTGAGAACGTCCTTCCCCGGACAGACCTGGACGAGATGGCCACTGCTACTATTACTACTTCTATTACCGTTACTACTGTTACTACCACTGCTACTGCTACTCTTAGTGCTATTGCTACTTCCTACCTTCCTAAAATAACAACTAGTCGATGCAAGCTTTAATGGGTAGTACGTTTTCGTCTTTCTTTTTCCCTTGATTCTTCTGGCTAGCCCAGTGACTCACTCCTCATCACATAACACTTGAGCAGCCTAATGGTTGACACTTTTGTAACAGACCATGGTGTAAAAATTCTGGAACTCAGAAAAATTCCATGTGGGAACATTTGGATTGCATATTGGCAAACAGTTGTTCAGTTTTACTGAAGATCATTAATACTGTCAGGAATCTCAAACTGTAAGGGTGAACCAAGGACAAAAATAAAACCTGGGGGCTGATGATTATAAAATTAAGGTGCTAGCCTTTCTAAAATAAATTACAGCACCTGTGTATGTCAATGGCCGAGAAATCAATACTTGTTAGCATTCTCAGTGGGGAAAAAGGCTTTGCTGCTATTCGTCTGTGAACACATATTGTACAATCATCAGTCATGGGACTGCATCCTAATATATGCGTGCTGGAGGTTGAGCTCTGTATCTGCATTTTTGAATTAGTCCCAGCATGACAGAAAGCAATCCCTGCAATTTGGGAGTAAGAAGAAAATAAATACAGGTAGGATAAACATTACTGGAGGGAAAAAAATATGTAGATCTTCTCTCTGATGATGGGATACAAAAGACAACATCCAACATTTGAAATGCACTGTGCACTTGCCTATACAGGTATTTTTCCCTTTAAAATCCATTGGGTGGTGGGGATGAGCAGCGGTACCTGTAACTGCGGAGGCTTTCCAATCCTCACAGCTGTCAGGAAAGCCTACACTAATGTGTCTTGAAAGAGTGATTAATAGGTTTTGACAATATCATTGCATTGCATATTTAATCAGATTATACATCTGTTAGAAATGGTTTGCCTCTCACATCTGCAGTCAAAATCCACAAACGGTATTCAGATCATCACTTTAGCAGAAGCATGAAACCACTATCTATGTCAGTCTTACTGTTGACAAGTTAAAACTGCATGCCAGAAACAGATGAATCATGACATTTTCTTGATTCACTTAATGATTTCTTAAATATTTCCTAGAAATTTATCTGTGCCGAAGTTAATGCTCATTAGCAAGGAAGGAGACAAATATATATAATTGTAAGCTATACTCTCAAGAAGCAGATGTACAGTGGCTTAATGCCACCCTAAAGTTGGTACTACTTGGTTATAATTTCAAAAACATATTTCAAATGATAATGCTAGGCTAGGAAGATAGATAAGACAGATTTTCAGATTACAAAATTCAACATGACAACTTGTATTTTCATGTGATTAGGTATTATATAAAATGTTGAAGAAAGAAATGTATTCAAAATTGCAAAAGTAAGATTTAGAATTATGCCTTATTTTCTTCTCAGTATTTATTCATTTCCCTTATGTGGTTGGAAAACATTCCTTTTAAACAAGATACCATTTCAGCACTAGTCTTTTTCATTTTAATTTTCACAGTAACCTTGCCATAAAAAGCGTCCCCCTATATCTTCCATAACTTTGTCTGTATCATCCCACTGACCACCAAATTATATAACTTTCCTGTATGCTGTTTCTAATATTCATTCCTGAAAAACTGCAAGTGGCTTTGGACTGAACAGTGGAATAATATTTACCTTGCCAAGGTTATCGGGTGACATCTAGTTACCAGCTCAAATGGTTACTTTCTTCACTTATTTGATCACATTCTACTATTTAGCAATACTACTTACTGCATTCTTAAAACTTTGTTTTTTTTTTTTCTTCTGGTGATCTGTGTATGCCCATTTTCTTTCTGATTCTTGGGGTACGTCTTCTTGGTTCGCTGTGTCCTCTTTCTCTGACATCCTTAATTATGATATGCCAGGTACTTTTATTGGTCATCTTTTCTATTTTCAGTAAAGCTGCAGTAAACATTTTTGTACACTTTGATAAGAACATGTCTACTTTTGTTGGATAAACGCATAGGATTAGTGTTGCTGGCTCATTTTCTTCTAACAACACATATATGTTACAGCTATTTATCTAGAGAGAGGGGCAGAGAAAAGAATTGTTTTAACAAATTATTGTCCAATTTTACCTTCCCGCTAGCAATATATTAGGTGTCCTGTAACTCCACAATCTCACCAAAATTACTATATTCAGTTTTTTAAATTTGAATTACAGTGTTTCTAGTTGGTGTTTAAAGGTAGCTTGTAACTCATTTTTTTAATATAAATATCTTAGGCTATCATTTTCCCTATAAGCACTGTTTTAACAGCAAAGCCAAAATTTGGATACATTTTCAAAATTTTTATTTAATACAAAATATTTCTAATTTCTCTTCAGAATTTTAAACCACATATTATTCAAAATATTTTTTTTTAATTTCCATTGATTTATGGGCTTTATGAATTAATTCTAGTTGTCCAGAGAATATGTCGTGCACTATTTCTGTCATTCTGAATACACTGAGACTTATTTACTGGTGCAACAAATCATTTATTTTGTTGAATGCTACATTTGAACTTAAAATACGTTATTTTTTGGTGAGATGTTCCATAAATATTATCTAGATCCAATTTAAATCTGTACATCTCATTAATTTTATATCTACTTTTTTATGATTAACAGAAATATTGAAATTGCCAATATAATTGTATATTGTATATGTCTATTTTACTCTTCAGTGATCTCAGTTTTAGCTTTGTTATTAGGTGCATATTTTAGCATTATTATTTCTTCTTGATGAACTGTCCCCTTTGACAAACTCCTGTTTATCCCTGGAAATATTCCTTACTCTGAAATCTAAATATTTGGATACTGATATAGTCATTCCAGCCTCCCCCTCCCCCCCCTTTTTTTTTTTTTTTTTGGTTCATGTTTGGTTCTTGTTTGCATATTATATCTTTTTCCATGATTTTCTTTGTACCCCCCTCGTTTTGATATTTAAAGTAGCTTTTCTATAGACAACATCCAGATGTGTCTTGATATTAATTCAACCTGTTAAGGTTTCTCTTTAATCAGAATGTTTAGATAATTTATATTCAATGTAATTATTTGAACTTAAATCTTCACCTCACTAAATCGTCACATCTGTTTTTTGTTCCTGTTTTCCTCTTTGCCTTCTTTTGATTTGAGTACCTCTGGTAGTCTGCTGAGAGCCATTTTTGTGAATATTGTGGTGGAGTAGAGTCATGATTATTTTTATATTCTTCCAGCTGGCACCACAGATTCAGAAGACCACTGCTCTGAAGTGCCATCTTTGTAATGAACCAAATATCCACAGATTTTCAGACCTGTTTCTGCGCTTTGTATCCTGTTCCACTTTATCCATTTTATAGCAAAACAACACAGTCTTATTACAATAGTTTTGATAACTGGTACTGTGAGACCTCACACTTTGGCTTTCTTTTTCCTTCAACATTATTTTACCAATATTTGGCTCTTTCTTTCCATGTACAGGTTTATAAATAGTTTTTGGTTATATATAGAAAAAGGTCATAATATTTTGATGGAGACTGTATTCAATATGTAGATTCATAGATTATTTTAGTAGAGTATTTTTTAAATTACTGAATTTTCCAATTCATGCACACATTTTACTGCTCCAATTATTTGGGGACTCTAAGTTCTTCTAATACTTATTTGGTACGTATATTTCCAGACACTTTCCATCTGTAGATTATTATTGGAAAAACCGGAGATGAGCTAGAAGGCTTACAGGAAATAGTTCTCACCAATATTTCCTAGTTAATGTTTGAGAGGCTGTGTTAGGTAACACATTTGGTCTTCAAACTGAGCTCGTAGGTGCTTCTCTGAAGAGAGAGAGAAATAATTTGTAAAGATGTCATTGTGAGTCTCCTTTCCTTTGCAGCAATTAGAGCCATCCTGCTTTTATTAGAGCAACTTTCATGGATCTGCTTCCATATGAGTCTACTGAAATAAGAACTACTTTTCTTAAATCCTAAGCATAAAGTTTATTAGCATTGCAGTCTAGAAAGCCTGAGTTTGAATTCTAATTATTTTATTTACTAGAATTGTGTTGCTGAGCCATGTACTTCACCCTTTCACACTTTAGTTTGCTCATATATAAAATGGAAACAATAAAAATTACTTACAAGTTTATTCAATATAAAGTATATAGCATGTGGTAGACAGTGGGAATGTAGCAACTTTATTTTTACCATAAGGTATGACTAGTAGGAATTGCAGAAATCACGTATTATAACATATTCACTCTGCCATTGAAAAACTGAAACTCATTCATGCATTCATTCAGCAAATATATAGGGTGACTTACTATGTGCTAATGGGAATAAAAAGTGACAGGCAGTGAAGATGCTATTAAAGAAGTGGTGCTCAGGGAAGAACTTTGGGAGGAAAGGCACGTATTAGCAGAGACTTCAATGAAATGATACAGCGAATTATGCAAATAGCTAAAGAAAGATCAGAAACAGAAAAAAAAAAAACATGTATGAAAATACCCTGGGGAAGAAATAAGCTTGACAGATCCAAGAATCGGCAAGAAGACAGTGAGCTGATTGTGGATTAAGCTATACCACGTGGAAAGTAGCATGAAATGAGTTTAGAGACATAAGCTGATGCCATATACTAAACGTGGTTTAGGTTATAGTGGGAAACCACTGGAGAGTTTTAAGCAAGGAAGTGAAATAATTTGATTTAGAAGTTGTTTTGTGTTTAGTCAAAGGGACATAAAACATTCTCCCTCTCCTTTTAAATGTAACATAAAATTTATCAAGCTTAAATATGTGAATTATAATAACAATGTTATTTCTTCAAAACTAGTCTTGAATATAATGTTCAGTGCATTGGAATGACACTAAGACTGCCTAAAACCTACCTATTAACAAAGTACAAAATGATCCTGCTTGCTTGTAAAATCAATACATTCTGCTTGTTGGTATCATAGCTAAAATGTATCTGATTTCTTATAATTTACCTGAAAAGGCGAGATTAAAATGGAACTTCATTATAGGTCTTATTTCTCATTTAATTAGTATTTTTTGGTATTGATATATATTGTTCTTGATGTACATTTGAACTTTTATTCAGATATTAATATTTTCTGTTTATCAATTTTAATTCATTTTGCCTCAAAATTTTATTTTAATTGAAATAAGTGATTTTACTGAATTCACATGGATAATATGTGGTTATCAAATTGTAAAAATTTTAAATTAGAACATTGTTAGGTTCTGCCCTAACCAAATTACTGGCCAGTGTTACAAAAGCTTATATGTAAGCTTTACCTCAGCCTCTTCTCAGTAAGGTAGGTTATTGATAATATCTAGTTCCAAACCTACTTCATACTAATAGTGTATTAGATGTTACGATGGTAAAGTGTACTTTAAAAACAGTAATCTAAAACACTTAGTAGAGTCTAATATTGAAGGTAGAGCCTATTCACAGCATGCCCTAATTTTGTAATTAACAATGAATCAAAAGAAGCTATTAAGCTTCTGTGGCATATCTATTCTTAATAAACCTCCTGCTGCTTAATGCTCAAAATTCTATTGTCCTCTTAAAATGTTTATAGATCTTTATAGGATCAAATATAATAGTAAGTTTGGGCAATAATTATTTTCATAAAAATTTATAAAGAATTCTTTCAACATTTTTTCTCTTCCTGCCCATTATAACTATTTAACTTTCTGAGTTCCAAGCATGTTTTCATAGAACTAAAATATTGTCCAGCAATTATTGAACAATTTCAACGTGTATATTCTTTCCCAATATGCTGATCTGTTCAGCATATGTTCAAATTCCCCAGTTTTGTTGTTTATAGGCAGTCAATGTTTAATTTTGGCAGAATTCATTAGTTTTTTTATTGTACTGACTTTGTGTGTGTGTGTGTGTGTGTGTGAAGAACATCTATATTTACAGGGTAAGTATTTTCAATCATGCAATGAAAATGCTGCTCTATTAAATTCATTCTAATGCTATCATGTTATTTAAATGCAAATGCTGACACCATCATAATGCAGTAAAATTTTCCTGCTAAGAAAATGATACATATTAGAATAGAGAATTTGGCTAAAGTAGGTATACTTTAAGAGATAAAAAATGATTACGTCCATTTCTCTACCCATTAAATTAGGGGAAAGAAACTGATAACTCCAAATGTGTGTCATGCTGTGCTTAAATTGGCATATACTTATACTGTTGGTGACTTTTTAAGACATTACAAAAACAGAAAGGCAGTATGAAACAGAGACATAATCATTTAGATAGCCTTATCTTTTGACTCAGGAATTGCACTGTGAGAAACGTAAGTTGAAAAAAATACTTGAACCAAAGTCAAAACAAAAAGAAAAACCTATAAAAATATACATGTGACATTTTTTGATTGATTAAAAAATGGAAAGGGGGAAGAGGTTATTAAACTGTGATACATGTGACATACCATTGGTCAGCTATTGTAAATGATGATTATTTAGACTACATTGCCAGCATAATATTTAATAATATGGTATTGAAGGAGAAGTAGCCAAAACAGAAAAGAAGCACATGTAATATGAGCTTAAATACCTTTAACTGAGCACATATATAAATTAAGATTGGATAGCAGCGTGCCTGGGTGGCTCAGTCAGTTGAGCGTCCAACTTCAGCTCAGGTCATGATCTCATGTCTTGTGGGTTCGAGCCACACATGGGGCTCTGTGCTAATAGCTCAGAGTCTGGAGCCTGCTTCAGATTCTCTTTCTCCCTCTCTCTTTGCCTCTCCCCCACTCGCACTTTCTCTCTCTCTCTCTCTCTCTCTGAAAAATAAATAAACATTAAAAATTTTTAAAAAAAATATTGGATAGCAATGTATAAAACTAGAAATAGGTGTTTTAAGTTGAAAAAGTATGGACACTTCAGCTTATTTAAAATATTTATTAATATTTTGATGTGTAATTAATTTTAAGTAATTAAGTAAGGTTACCATGGAAATATTTAAAGTAGTTTATACTGTGAATAGTATATGTTCTGTATACTTTAACAAGAGAATTAAATAATACAATTTTGACATTACAACTTAAATTATTTTCATTATCACAATATAAAACATTGCAAATTATTTAATCTAATGAATATGAAATATGTTCCATTTTATGCTTTTACAGTTCAGCAAAAAATTTTTAATAAAATTAAAGCAATTCAATTGTAACATTTATTTTGAATAATGAATTATTTTCTAAATTAAAATACAACACTGTGATTTTGTAATATATACATTTCCAATTGGTTTTCATGTAGACATCCAATATTTAAAGTTACTCTAGGGGTGCCTAGGTGGCTTAGTCAGTTGAGCATCTGACTTCGGCTCAGGTCTTGATCTCACAGCTCAGGGGTTTGAGCCACCTGTCGGGCTCTGTGCTGACAACTCAGGGCCTGAAGCCTGTGTCTGTGTCTCTCTCTGTACCTCCCCTGCTCACGCTCTATCTTCCTCTCAAAAATAAATAAACATTAAAAAATTATTAAAATTATTCTAACTCAAGAATTCTGTTTTTCCCCAAAACTTTCTATTTAAAACGGATTATATTTTTTGCAGTGTTATTTCTAATAGCCAAGATGTGAAAGCAACCTAAATGCCCACCAATGGATGAATGGATAAAAATATGTGCCATAAACATAGAATGGAATATTATTCAACTTTAGAAAATAAATCCTGTCTTATGGTACAAAATGGATAAACCTCGAAGACATTAAACTTAGTGAAATAAGCCAGTCACGGAAAGACAAATACTGCATGACATCATTCATGTGTGGTATCTGAAATAGTCAAACTCAGGGTGCCTGAGAGGCTCAGTCAGTAAGTGACCTGACTTGATTTCGACTCAGGTCATAATCTCACAGTTTCTGGGATGTAGCCCCAGTTCGGGCTCCATGCTGACAGCACAGAGCCTACTTGGGATTCTCTCTCTCCCTCCTTCTCTGCCCCATGTCTCCCCCTTCTCTCTCTCAAAAGATATAAGCTTTAAAAAATAAAAAAAATAAAATAGTCAAATTCAAAGAAGCAGAGAGTATAAGAGTGGTTGTCAGGGCTGGTGGTGGGGGTGGGAGCGGAGATGGGAGCTGCTGTTCAACAGGTATAAAGTTACAGTTAGGCAATGTGCATAAGGTCTGGAGATCTGCTATATAACATTGTGCCAATAGTTAACATTACTATATCATAAACTTAACAACTTGCTGAGAGAGAAGCACTCATATTAAGAGTTAACAATAAAAACAACAAAAAAAGGATGACAGGTTAGATATTCTTTATTGCCTTTGTATGTTGCAAGGTGTTCAATCTTTGTCCAAATTAAAACTTTCTTGAAGCATTCTGCATTATCATAGAGTAATAATTATTCATTCACTTCTCATTTCCCCATATACTCCATATTTTTTATAATTAATACCAGTACTTATTTTAAATATGTTTACATATTGTCTATATAATTATATATATATTATAGCATGCTGCAGAATCTTATTGATTGAAATTTGTAATAAAAGGCCATTGTCTATAGTATTTAATCTTACCTGGAGACTCCAGGTCTAATTAACGTGTGCTAGAATCTCAACAGCCACACCTCCAAGAATCACAACCACGTGACAAGTACACACAGCACTACCAATGCCACGTCTCCCCTATGGTAAATATTGTGCCAAGATTAGTGCATGTCGAAGTTCTATAAAACCCTGCCAATTACTGTATGGATTCAATATTACTATCTCTGTTTTCCAAATGGGAAAATGGAAGATCAAGGGAATGCTAAGTAACTGCCTCAAAATGAACATTGAAAAACACAGTACCGGGCACAATGAAGGTTTTCAGATTGATGGAGACATTTGCCCTGCAGAATGAGGCTAGTACTAAAACATGAATTCAAGTATGCTACCCTGGCTATACATCTTCTGGCTGTTTGTGAATGTTTTTTTTTTTTTTGTTTGTTTGTTTATTTGTTTTTGCATCTGAAGATTAGCCATGTTTGTTGAAGGTGAGATGAGCTGATAAGAGTCCTAAATAGATAATTTTTCCACTATTTTTGTGGCCTCTTTAATCTAATAAACTATTATTAAGGGATAAATATCCGAATATTATGTGGCATATTTGTTATATGGCGTACAGGAAAGTAGTGTCTCACTCAGATAAAATATTAGAGATTCCACATTATTTTTTAAAAATATGTAATATATTATAATGGTTTGATATAGCTTGTAAAAATAGTTGGAGAGGCTGAAGACATACACCTAAGCTGATCTTCCAAGAATGATACCCAGACTTTCACTGTAGCTCTGTGCTGCCACGATGTTGACTGCCACAAGAACTACCAGAAAGTGGCAGATTCAGGAAATTATCACCACAGCAGCATGGTATTCCTGCCACTACCACGAAGCCTTGTGCAAAAATGGAAAAATGCTGGTACAGATGTCAACTCCAGAACTATGCTGCTTCTGTTCCAGCATTCACAAGCAAAATAAATGCTCACACACTGCCTCTGGAGGCCTTTAAAGCAAGAGAATGGGCACCAGGACCTCCGATAGCTACTGGGAAGGACTGGGATGGGGAAAGTGAGGCAAATTCTATCGCTGTTGCAGTTGTGAGAGTAAATAGCAAAAGTAGCAGATGTTAGGCAGGCTTCTACCTTGCAGTGTTCTATTTCTGCTTTCCAAATATTTTGAAGATGAATTTGATGGGTGAAACTTCAAACATATCTGTGAATTGAGTCATAAGCTTTCTAGCATCTGGTCTCTGTAGCATAGAAATGAATACTCGAGGAAACTGGAATGGATGCTGAGTCAGCAGATTGACAATGTCTGCCAAAAGAACGTTGCTGAGGAAGTTGGCCTACACTTGCTTTTGTGGGATGGCATACTCTGAGAGAATTTGTTGGCACATAGTTGAAAATTTTGTATTTGTAGCAAGCACAGAAGACACCTAACTGTTTTTATCACCTAAGAATTATTCTTCACTATATGAACGACTCAGTGAACTATGATTAATGGTTAGTTTGGGTACTGCAGAGAGAACAAATAAATTTTTTTTTGTATGAGTCTTTGACTAGAATATACTAAATGAATGTCAAATATTGAGAACTATGCTGTTTAAACAATGCTACACCAATGGTTGTATCTTTGGAGTGTCCAGTTTATTCATTATTTACAAAAATATTTTCCACATAATCTCAGAATGTCATAAATTATATGGGAAAGAAGAAAATAATCATAGTACTTAAATCATACATCACATTGTAAGAAACACATTCTTTCACTTTATAATCTCAGGAGTGGGGTACCTGGGTGGCTCAGTCGGTTAAGTGTCCAACTTCGGCTCAAGTCATGATCTCACAGTTTGTGAGTTCAAGCCCCATTGGGCTCTGCTGACATCTGGGAGCTTGGAACCTACTTCAGATCCTGTGTCACCCTCTCTCTACCCCTCCCTCACTCATCCTTTGTCTCTGTCTTCTCTAAAAAATAAACTAAATTATTATTATTATTTTTTTTTTAATTTTAGGAATTGATGGGCATCTGGGTGGCTCAGTGGGTTAAGTGTCTGCCCTTGGCTCAGGTCATCATCTCATGGTTTGTGAGTTTGAGCCCCTCATCAGGCCCTGTGCTGATAGCTCAGAGCCTGGGGCCTGCTTTGGATTCTGTGTCTCTCTCTTTCTCTGCCCCTCCCCTGATGGCACTCTGTCTCTCTTTCTCTCTCTCAAAAATCAATCAATCAATCAATCAATCAATCTCAGGAATTGATATGCATCTTAAATATATTTAATGCGATCATCATTTATGATATAGATGTCTCTGTCCCTGAGCACAAACTTAAAAATAGTCGTTTAAACTATTATTTTTACCTCTTTTGAGTTTTATGCATTATTATATAGTATTTGAATTTTAAATGTAATGGACATTTAAAAATGTCTTTCCACACTATCCAGAAATTTGATAACATTGGAGAAGCATTCATATTTTAGTTGTGACAATGATATTAATATTATGTAGTAAATATCTTAAAGATGTACTCTAGAGATATACATTGAACTATACATATATGTTGAACCATAAACAAATTATATAATATTTCAAGGAAAAAGGAGAGAAATGAACAAAGCTATAAATGACTTCATAATTATTGAAACTGAGTGATAGATACATTGTGATTCACTATACTTATCTCTCTACCTTTGTATATATTCAAACTTTTACACACACACACACACACACACACAACTTAAAAGTTTGGAACATGTTTTCATCTTGAAAGCAAAATTTATAGTGCTTTCAGAATGGAACAAAATAATTATGAATCATATATCAAAAATCAATGTCTATGTAATTATAAAGAACTGTCTTAATAAATAAGATAAAAACAAATAAAATAACACAACAATAAATTTGAACTGACAAGAAAGAATTGTCCTATTTCTACTGTCAGCATTTTATTCTTTTCTAGTGGCACCTAAAATAATGGTGTCTTATATAAAATAAAGCATATAGACATGATTTCCGTTAGTAACACAGCTTTTACAAAGTACAACACTTCACTAGCTATCTAGATTTAAATTTATCATAATGGATTATTATAATAAAAATGTAATGTGGATAAAGTATCATTTTTATAGAATGTACCAACCTCACAGTATAGTCTGGGATTATTATCCTCATTTTATGTATATCAAGGGGCTGAATTGCAGGCTCAATGACTTGTTAAGAGATTACACAATTTGAGATTGAGCTGGGATTAAGACATTTGAATTCAGACTTTTTCCAGAGTTCAGCTAAGCTTGAAGGATTTTACTTAACTATTTACAACAGGCTTATGCGGTATTTTTGTTTTCTTCATTTTCTTATAGATTAGTTTAATTCACATTTCTTAACCTTCTTACTTCCTTATGAAGTATTGAAATGTCAGTTGCTTTAGAAGAAAAAGCATCTGCCTTATTTGATTGTTATGAATTAATTCGCCATTTTAACATCAGCTGTCATCTTAATATATGATAAGCAGAATACACATACTCACTATTATTTTTACTGCTTTTGAAAAATTCCATTATAAAATTTTATTATTCATATGAGAAGCATAAAAAATATGCACACACTTTGCAGATAGTACAATTTGAAAGAAACTATTAAACTAGAAAATTTTGTGACAAAATAAAAATGAAAAAAGTATAAAGGAAAGCCATGTTTTCAACTATACATATGTTATCTTTAAGCCATGTTAGTGCCCCCTTGGATAAATAGATCAATGTGCCATCTTCATTTATAAAGGACTGGTCTTGGGATTCTGAATAAAGTATTATTGGTTACATGTTCATTGTCTCTTATTAACATTCAATACTAAACTGTTGATACTTTCAAATATATTTTATATCATTTTTGTAGCTTCATGTTCTCAGCTTCATCTGAGGTCACAAACTGGCCTGGACTAAGAATGAGATTTACTTATGCTTTTATATCATTTCATGTGATCTTTAGGGAATTAGATTGCTGATTATATCATTTGCTAAAATATTACAAAAGTTACATGAAAAAAAATGAGTGGGTAAGTTCACATCATATTCCTTGGCTTGTCACTAGCCTGAAAAAACCACTGTTGTGACATAAAAACATGTGACTAGGGGGACACAGGAGATCATACACCCATCCTTATTATCTTCAGGTAATGGTACACCTAAGCCATTTAAAAGTAAATGATTTGATCATGAAACCTTTACCAAGACTTCCAGAGAATGTAATCCAGCCCCTTGGTAAACAAGCAAAAACTTTTTTGACTCTTACTTTTTTTCCTTAATGTTTCAAGTTTTTATTTAAATTCTAGTTAGTTAACATATAGTGGAATATTGGTTTCAGGAGTAAAATTTACTGATTCATGACTTACATTTAATAGCCAGTGCTTGTCACAAGTGCCTTCTTTAATCCCCATCACCCATTTAGCCCATCCCCTACCCACCTCCCCTCCAGCAACCCTCACCTTGTTCTTTATAGTTAAGACTCTCTCTTATACTTTGCTTCCCTCGCTCTTTTTTAAATTCCTTCTCCTATGTTCATAAGTTTTGTTTCTTAAATTCCACATGTGAGTGAAATAATATGTTGTTTGTCTTTCTCTGACTGACTTGTTTTGTTTAGCATAATACACTATTCACATCATTACAAGTGGCAAGATTTCATTCTTTTTATGGATGAGTAATATTCCATTAGATAGATGATATAGATAGATAGATAGATAGATAGATATGTATATGTTACATCGTCTTTATCCATTCATCAGTAGATGGACATATTTGGGTTCTTTCCATAATTTGGCTATTGTTGATAGAGCTGCTATAAACTTTGGGGTGCATGTGCCCTTTCAAATCAGTGTTTCTGTATCATTTGGGTAAATACTTAGTAGTGCAATTTCTGGGTTGTAGGGTAGTTCCATTTTAAACTTTTTGAGGAACCTCCATGCTGTTTTCCAGAGTGCCTGCACCAGTTTGCATTCCCACCAACAGTGTAAGAAGGTTCTCCTTTCTCTACATCCTCTCCAACATCTGTTGTTTCTTGTGTTCTTAACGTTGACCATTCTGACATGTGTAAGGTGGTATCTCATTGTAGTTTTGATTTGTATTTCTCTGATGATAAGTGATGCACAATTTTTTGTGTGTGTGTGACCCTTACTTTTAAAGAAACTGCCTTCCTTCCTAACTAAACTGCCTTCTACAGTATCTGGATTATAGTCTCTCTATTAGAATTAGAAAATCTTATTATCATCTGCCATAAAAAATTCTCCTTCATACAATCTGATTTGTTTTCTTCTCTTGCAGTCTGAAATGGTATCAGTTAAGCTCTGTGAGATCTGTGTTTTCTGATATATTAGTTTGACATTCTTCATCTTTGAAATCTCTCTGGTAAAATATAAAGGTCAGAACATTTGAAAAACTTTAAGTTCTACCACAGTAATGAGATGGTTGCCTGACATCGTCAATAGACTTCCCAGTTAGATTTTCAGGTGAGGCTCTTCAGTGTAGGTGATTATATTATAACTTTCAGAGTCAATATTACTTTTTCAACTGTGTCCAATTACTTGCATTATTTTTTCTGAATGTTAAAATTTCATGAAGTCTAAAATGGACATCTGGGGCACCTGGGTGGATCAGTCGGTTAACTGTCCGACTTCTACTTAGGCCATGATCATCATAACTTGTGGGTTCGAGCCCTGCATTGGCCTCTGTGCTGACAGCTCAGAACCTGGAGCCTGCTTCAGATTCTGTGTCTCCCTCTCTCTTTGCCCCTCCCACTCTCTCTATCTCTCTCTCAAAAATAAATAAACATTAAAAAAATATTAATGGATGTTTGGTAAATAATCCAGTACTACACGAAGAGAGATCATAATCAGAGTCTTAAATTGGAAGTTTATAATATCATAGCTTAGATTCATAAATTACCTTTCTCCCGTCACAACATGTATGTTACAGACCACTAAAATTCAACTATAATCTCATTTAAAGCATTAATATAGGGAGAATGATTGTTCAACTTGAAGATTTTACTTTTTTTTTCCAAAGAAGATTTTTATTTTTCCAAAGAAGACATACAGATGGTCAACTAACACATGAAAAAGATATTCCACATTACTAATCATTAAGGGAATGAAAATTAAAACCACAGTGAAATATGACCTTATACCTGTCCGTGTCATAGAATCTTAATACTTTAGGAAATGTGATAAATGTTGGATATATTATACATGCCTTTAAAAATTTAAATACTGATGTGCATTCACTAAAGCTAAATATAAATAGTAGAATATTTTATTGAGTTTTATAGGTTGGTCTTTGTATAGCAAGTCAAATGGTCCCTTTCTAAAATCCTGTAGAATACTGTAGAATCCAGTTCTGAAATCAGAGCTGTAAAAAATAATAGTTTTATGTGATGCAAAAGGATTATAGTTTTTTTAGATTTGAAATCTGGATGAGGTACCATTCATGATGCTGAAACTTAAGGTGACTGTTTTGCAAACATTTAATGAGTATACCTGTTGTGCCTTGGTGATCCTCGATGGATGGGTGTCTACAAGATAGATGGGAACACTAGCATTTGCCTGTTACTTCTAATCTATCAAGTTGAGAGACACCAACATTTTTTTTAAAAAAAGAAAATTGGTGTAGAGAGATGGAAGACAGCAAGTATAAATATCTTCATCAAGGTATTTTGCTTTAAGAGAGAGTAAAGATAAGTGATAACTGGCAGTCAAAGTGGAGTCAAGAGATGTTAGGAAAGAAAATCTAAAATGCACGGTTTTTTGAGCCCCTCTCATAAGATTGGGCCTTAGGCCTAGAACAATTTTTTACCAAGAGATGAGCTCACACAGCCTGGATCAGGCTTACCACTTGTGTGGCAATATCTCTCCCTGTTTCAGGGTCAGTGAGTATTATTTTGCCTAAACATATACATCAGTTACCTTAAGGCATGCCCCAGTTTTCAGTATTTTAGACTGCAAAGGGGAAGGGTCAGGTCTTTCTGGAGCATGAGAAGGATATGCATAGGCTAATTCCCTTACATTGGCTGCAAGGAAGGAAGTTGGTACTCACTGGGGATGAAGGGAATGACACATTTTTGGAGCTGATTTTGCACTCTCTCTTTATGTGAATAAAGTGTTGTTATATCCAGCGCTTGACTTCATTGTGTTTTGCTTGGTGACTTTGATACCAAGATGTGATAAGCAAAAGCATTCGAAATCCTTTCTGGGATTCGTAAGCAGTACAGTATTCCGCTGCCCTGAGATTCATTACAGAAGCATGATATTCGGCTGGACAAGAGATGGTTTTCATGTTGAATACATAATGTTAGATTCCATGGTGTGCTGCTAAGTCTGGGTGCATTGGAATACTGTACTAAGATGATTGCCAAGCACTCAACTCATTTTACTTAAAACTATCATGTTCCTTATTTCCTGTTAAGGGAAGCTACTGCTTGAACAGGAAAGGCAAATATAATACAGTCTTTAATTCCCCAACAGCAGTGAAGGAAAGTCATCTGGCTCTAGAGCAACCTGTTCTTAGTTTAACTAATAATGTGTGAGTAGGACTAATAAAAATGGTCTCTTGATTTTATTAGAATTATTATTTATTGGATTGGTGATTAGTGATAGACTTCACCTGGACAAACCTGATTCTTCCAGTCAGAAATTTAGACTGAATAAGAGCTGTCAGAAGAAAATTTTACATACCATTAATTGAGGATTGCCACTTTTGGTCTTATTTGTCCCATGAGCTCTGTGTTTTCAGACATTTCTGGTTTCATTTTTAGAACCCATCACAATCCTTGCTTTTACTCCTAAAACAGTGAACCTAGAACATAAAGAAATTAATACTGGTAAGACTTAGCAAGGAATAGATCCCTAACTGGAACATAGAGCATTTCAAAACGGTTATGATGAAGTGAAAGGGTGAAGGCCATGAGAATTTCATTCTAGTGAAGGATTAAGTAACCTACACTCTGCGGGCCATTAGGAACACAAACCATGTGCACTTGAGTTGAGGATATTAGGACACATGATAATATATGAGAGAAGGACAATGGGCCTGATGATTGCTTGCTCAGCCTTAAGTAGAGTGGGAAAGAAATATTCTGATACCACATTTCCTAGTTCCAGGCGCATAAGCTGTGAAATTATGACAGCCCTGTTGAAGGATGGCCTTTAAGTGCCCTAAGACTGATGAAAGCTAGGTTACAAAATATGTTGCTCATAATCTCAAAATTCAACATCACATAAATTTTCAACCTGGTTTATTTCCATGGCTAAAGTTGGAGCTCTTATTACAAAAATTGGGACCATGTCACCAGAAGGTAGCGTATCTGGGGGAATCGAACCAGTTCATCATCACAATCACTCTCTACCTTATCACACTCTGTTATTGTACTCACTGTGCTTATTTTCTGAAACTATCAAACAGATAGATAGATGGTAGAAAATAGATAGTAGATGGATAGATCATTTACTCCTCATTTTCACTATACCCATAGCAGTGCGCTGTCTGTAGCAGCAAGAGCCACGCCTAACACCTGGCAAAACCTGAGCAAACACTGAATAAATACACAGATGTAAGACTAGAAAGAAAGCAAGTTGTTGCTGTAAAAAGTACATAACATATGCCCCATTGGAAGCAGTTTTCACTGCTTTTTTTTTTTTAACTGAATCTTTAAGCAACTTGCCCCATGACTCATGACTAGGGTCCAAATACACCAGGGGCCTGATGGAGCCAAACAAAATCAATTTACATTCAAAATTCCAAGAATTACCTAGGTAATAATGACAAATTTTAGCAGGTATGGTATCAATATGAATTTGTAGATGGTTGTCTATAGGGTACAAAGCATAATTTTAATGTTTGCCATATTAGTTGCTTAGGGAACATCCCATGAGTAATAGGTTTAAAGAAACTATGTGGGTAGCAAGCTGTTTCTCTGTTAACTGAATAGGCTGAGACAAACCTGAATGCAGAATTCACCCTTTCAAGCTAAGTTTATAGAATGTGTATAAAGGTATTCAAAGATTGTAGAAAAAAGAGGATCTATTTTGTATATCTAAATTTTGATCTCTGAAAACATTCTTATCAGTTCTCACAAGACCACTCCTTTGTTTACTGATTATTAAATAGGAAGGGATGAAATAAACAATGCTGCACTTTACCAAAAGAGATAAAGACCCCCAAACTAGGGAAGAAACCAAGGAAGGTCTAGCACAATTAACAGCTGGAAAGAGATCCAGGATCTGACCAGTAACACTCTACACAATCGATATTAACTATCTTTACATTTATATAACATATTTAGGTAAAAAAAAAAAAAACTCACTATTTTCCATTTCTTCCGTTTTTGACAGGATATGAATTAGTAAAAGTGTTTACGAGGTTAATATGAAATATGCTGTCATGTCATAGGGCATCCATTTCTTAATTTTTTTTTAATGTTTATTTACTCTTGAAGGAGAGAGATAGAACGTGAGGGAGGGTGGAGCAGAGAGAGAGGGAGACACAGAATCTGAGGCAGGCTCCAACCTCTGAGCTGTCAGCACGGAGAGAGGGCGTCCATTTCTACAAAGTAGTAAAATTGGTAAGGACATGATGTTTAATCCACATTGCTTTAGAAAAATAGATAATTAGAAGTTTATTAGGATACTGTACTGATCATTGTTTAAACAATATTCAACAGAGGAGATAATTTTCACATTTATGATGAAAAGAGGTTAGTGGTGTAACTTGATGGACCCTGAGATAGACCTTTGTCAAATATATCTTTCATTAATGTCTAAAATTCAATAAGTAGGAATTTATTTCTGAATACTAAATATTTCTCTTTTCTTATGTTTCTTTTTCCAGTGCAAATGTCTCTAAAATGGTACTTGCACTACATTCCTTGCACTTTAGTAGCCAGTGACTCTTGAGAGAGGTGAAGCAAGTTAAACTACATCAAAATTAATAGGGGTTTAAAAAAAAAACTATACCAATCTTCCTGTCTACACTATGTATCTTAAACCCATTGTATTTATTTTACCTTAGATAAGAGGTTTAGTCTCCTGAGAGAACTCCCTGATAAACTTTCCTGTTGATGGAAGGGGAGGGATAAGGACACAGAGTGACATCACAGAGGACTCGCCACAATTTGCCTCTCTATTGGCTCACATGTCATTTTTCACTAGGTTGGAATCTATCATCAGACACCATTGAAATGTTTATATATCTTTGTTTATATTTAAAATTGGGGTGGGTAGGAGAGAAGAGAAACGAGGAGTTTTAAAGATATGATGTGTGTTTAAAAGGATGTCATGAAACATCTTGTGATGTTTTTTAATCTCTGAAATCTTTCTTTTTTTAATGAAAAAGTCATCAGGTTTTAAATTACAAATAAGATCCTCAATTATTACAAAAATTTTCTACTTGGTGATAGTTCAGAGGAAAAAGATGCCTCAAATATCACATGCTTTCTTTCATTAGCACCAAAAGAGTTGAAATAAAAATTTTCTGTCCAAATATAGTTCTTTCAATTATTTGCATGATCCTTTCTATTTTTAATGCCAATTAGAAGCCAGAATGCATATTTGTACCTGATTTGGAGATCAAATCAAATTAATTGGTCGTATTCCTTGCTAACAGCAAGCATATAATTGAGATACTTAGTCTCGGTGCACAGCATACGTTTGATGTTTTGTTGCAGCCTGAAATGAGCCGGGATTTTACCTTATGAAATTGATAGACAATTCTCAAATATCAATAGATGATACATTTTATTTGAAAACATTGTATGTGTTTAAGAGCCCCGCTTAAAATTTGGAAGATTAGCAATTTGTCAGTTACGTGCTAATGAAACAAACACAAATTAAAGTGTAGAACTTATATGAATGGAATAATCTTTGCTCTGTTTAATATTTTGACCTGATATTGTCCGGGATTGTGTTCCCGGGAAAGAGACTATCAATCTATTATAGGTTGAGTTGCATTGGGAAAGTTTATCAGGGAGTTCTCTTAGGAGACACACTTGTGAAGATCCTGAAGCAGAGCTGGGGAGGAGGGAGAGCTGATCCATCATGTACTGGGAACTGAGGCTTCAGCTAATCCTAGGATCCAGGAGATCCTACTGTCAGCAACTGGTATCTACTCTGAAGAATGACAAAGAGAGATATGTTTGGTGGTGAGGACAATCACCAGGGTGTCTCTTGGGGCTCCCAGTTTAAGCAGTAAATTGGGATGCAGCAGTCATGGCCTGAGAAAGACATAGTCACCACTGGATTCCTGTTCTTGATCATCCCATCAGTTCCTTTCTGAGCCTGAAGGGATTCTGGAATTGATGGTGGGCAGTGAAGATGAAGAGGATCTCTTCTAGCATTTGGTCAACTGCAGCACACAAGCAATAATTCATTTATTTAACCTTAACTTTATATTTCCCCGAAAAACAATAACAAGTCAAGGTCCTAGAGAAGCTGTAATTCTACTGTAACAAGCAAGTGGATCTGGGCAATGCAGGAGGCAGACCAGAAGACTTTAGGAAATAAAACAGTTTAGGTATAAGAGAATTGAGATATCAAATATTTTGGTAAATTGAGGAGCTTGTAGGTGATTTGTATATTTATTTGAATAAACCACCTCCTTTAAGAGGTAAGGAAACTACACTTAGAAAAACTAAGTGACAAAGATATACTTTATAATAATTGCAGAACTTAAACGAGAGTCCAGGTTCTTTGATTGTTCATTAATAGTTCTTACCTCCAAATATTCCAATAAGGAAACGATTTCAAAATGATGTAAACCACTGTAATTATACCATTTTTAAAGTAACAATAAACTTAAAAATACTTTAAATTATATCATCATTTTATCTATATTTGTGTTACATTACAACTTCAAAGAATATATTATTTTGTATTTTCTTGCTTATTTTTTTCAGGCATATTTATGGTGCCAACTAATACACTTTTATAATAAGAACGTTACATGTAGAACTTGTTCTTTTTACATTACATTTGACTATATTGGATGGTATTAGAAATAATAATTTTAATTTCCTAAAAATCACTATCAACCTTTATGGTTAGAGTGATAGGATAGCTATGGTCTTTAGTGAGAATTTAACACTTAATGCTGTTCTTCTAAAAACGGAACAAGTTAGATCAACATCAAAATGCAAAGAAAATGGAAAAAAGTTGGTTTTGTACTATGTTACATTGTGAGATGTGAAAAACCAAACACCTTGTCTTCCCATCTCCTCGTCGCCAATCGTGTATGTCAGACCTGCACAGTGATACTTTTCCTCCTTTGCTCTTGGGAGCATGTTTTGTTTTTTCTGAAAATGTGCTGTGGTCCCTGAAAACTGAGTTGCTACGAGCTGCATAGGACACATTCACCCTTGTTTTCTCTCTGCATCTAGACCTTTCTGCACAGGCAGCCTTGCGACTTAAGAGGTTCACCAAGTCACCCCCTTTGCTACTGCATTATATTCAGGCCATGCTCTGCTTCCTGTGTTTTAATAATAGGAAGCTGGCTAGTGATTTGTCAAGTTATGAATCAATGCCCTAATTTAGAATTCAAAACTAAAATATATTTTGTTTTTATTTCTTATTACAAAGTGCTCATTTCCAAAGTGTTACTTGGTTGATTCTTTGAAAAGCCTGGGTAAGAAAATCCAAGACAGTTGCATTGTGCATGAAGAAAATTCTCCTTACTCAAGAGTCCAGAGTCCTAAGTCCATGAATTCTCTGTTGCTTAGGAGACTAAAAAAGTGAAAATAGAGTTTCGGTGCTGATTGTTTATCAAGTAGCAAAGGTGTCATTATATGTCATCAAGAGAGAAAGAGAATTGGAAAGAGGGAAATATTTGTGCCACTTTACAATCAAAGTAGGACAAGTTTCAGATTTCCCTAAACAACATCCGAATTGTATCACTTTTTGAGGTATGCTGTTTAAAGCGGTAATAGCGTGTGTAGACGCTCCAAATGTAACTGCTCTGTGTGTGCCTCCGAAAAACCATAGTTTACTCTTGAGGTTTTTGCAAATATTTTTTTTTCTTTGCCAGCCGAGTAACAGCTTCAATCAATTTCTCTTTTAGCTTTTGTAAGAGATAGTGATTAAAATAAGGATGATTCACAGATGGAACATGAAGCACACTGTTCCCCCTGGATATTAAAGGACAAACAAACAAGGTCTCTTCAGACTTCAATTTTCTGTCAGAATGATCAGAGAACGGTAACTGAATGGCATCCATTAGGGAGAATTCAAGGCCAACTACAGCAATAGGTTTTGGTAACTGCCTGAGAGTATCTCATGGGAACTATGAGACTCTGACAAAACAGGGCTGTCTTCTTGTCATGTCAGGCATCGAAATGATGGCCTTTATCTGGGACTGACATTTGGGTGATTAACTATATTTTGAACTTTTGTACTTGTTCTTTTTTGTCATATTCTCGTTCTTAGTCGAAGAGAGGTAACACCTTGCCTCTTTGATGTGGTGTGTAGCATTTAACATCTGTTCCAGACTTTCTTCTTGACTACACCTGATTCTAGATGGTATAACATACTAGGAACCTCTGACCTTTAGTCCTAATCAATTGTCAAGGCTTAATCACCACTATTTCTTTAAACTTTTTAAGTAGCTCTTTCCCTCTGCCTCTCCTCCCTTTCTGCCTCTCCATCTCTCTGTCTCCTTGTCTCTGTCGCTCTCTCTCATTTCCTTTGAATTATTTTAGTTTATAACCCTTTATAACCCCATGTAACCTGAATTATGTCGAGAGCCTCCTATCTGGTCTCTCTGCCTTGGGCTGCCTCCCCCACAAGAGGTTTCCACACTGTAGTCAGAGGGATCACTCAAAATTTCCACTTGGGTTGTGTAACCCCAATGCTTGAAACATTTCAATGACTGCATTATTTTTGTTGTTGTTGTCTTAGGTCTGACTCCTTAAAATGATGTGAAAATTCTTGATTCTTTGGTCCAGGCTTGCATCTCTAGCTTCACTTCTCATTATTCTCTCTGCTCTGCCTCTTGCCCTACTTAATGACTTGTGATTCCACAAACACAACACAGCCTGTCTCACCGGCTCATTTACACAGGATGTGAGTATCTACTTAAAATTCCTTTCTGCTTTGAAAACTCATATCTGCTTCAGACTTATTTTTACATTTCATTTCCCTGGGGATTTTTTTTTGTTGTTGTTATTTTTCCAAGACTACATGGGTGGCGTTCCTGTGGCTACCTAACCCTGTGTTCTGTGTTCGTCCTTATAGTGGACTGCTAGCAAGTTGTACTGTAATTGCTTTCTTGCTGTCACGTCTATCCAGCAAAGTCCCTCAGAGTAGGAGGTTAGTGTGCTAGAGTTGAGTGATCCAAGCGAGTATGATAGGAAATGAGATCTGTGTGATAGCAGGTAGGGCCTTGTGGTCTGTGGAAATTTTTCAGGTGAGATGGAAACTGTTGGAGGGTTTCTAGTAGGAGAGAGGACTGGAGCAAGAGATGCCCATATGGGAGTCAACGATATATGCTGATATGTAAAGCAAAGTAAATAAAAGAAAAATAAATTGATCCAGACACATTAAGAGAACATTCAGGACATAAAAAAAGAAAAAACACTCAAGCAACGGCAACAAAAAAAATCAAACATTATCAGAGAAGAAAAAAGGACAACACACAGAAACAATAATTAAAACAAAACTGATAATTAAAGAAATAAAATTACATTGACACTCAAATTTTGTTTAGTAATAGTAAATACTAAAAGACATTAACTCATTTTCTCTTGTTAAATTGTGTTTGCATAATTTGCTCACGATTCAATGTTATTTTAATGTAGTTTTGGTCTTGGTGTTCTGCATTCTATATACTCTAATAAGTGAGATTGTTGTGTAATTTTCTTTACTCGTGCTATTCTTTCTTTTTAAAATATCAATGTTATTCTCATGTCATAGAATGAAGTAGTAAGTGTTCCTTATCTGTGGCCCAACAGAACTTGTGTAAGAAAGAATTTTTACTTCCTTGGGGCGCCTGGGTGGCGCAGTCGGTTAAGCGTCCGACTTCAGCCAGGTCACGATCTCGCGGTCCGTGAGTTCGAGCCCCGCGTCAGGCTCTGGGCTGATGGCTCGGAGCCTGGAGCCTGTTTCCGATTCTGTGTCTCCCTCTCTCTCTGCCCCTCCCCTGTTCATGCTCTGTCTCTCTCTGTCCCCAAAATAAATTAAAAAACGTTGAAAAAAAAATAAATAAAAAAAAAAAAGAAAGAATTTTTACTTCCTTAAATATTAGAATTTAATAAGGGATGCTTTCCAGATCATTCTGAATTGTTTTGTTAAGTGATATATTTTGATGATTTTGTCCATTACATCTAAATTTTAAAATGCTTTTGTTCATAATATAAAGAAAATATATTTGTTCATAATATCAACTTATCTTTTTAATGTTTGCAGAACATATGGTAATATGCCCTTATTTTTATTATTGATAATGATTACTTTCTTGATCTGTCTCACCAGATTTATGATTGTTTGTTTTATTTTATTTTGGTCATTTCAAAGAATCTGTCTTTGGCTTTGTTGATGCTCTTGTATGTTTGTTGTATATTTCATTGTTTTCTTCTCTTAAGTTTATATTTTCTCTTCTATTGAGGGATGATTAGTTAGCCGTTTTTCTTTTCTCTTACTTTGTAATATAATGACTTACCCCATTAGTTGTCTTAATTACCTATTTAAGGCTATACATTTCTATTGAAGCACACCTTTGGTTGCAGTTAATATTTGGTGTGTAGTGATCTTATTGTTTAATTGAGATACATTCTAATTTCCACTGGATTTCCTTTTTTTGACTCACATAATTTCTGTTATTCTGAAATGTCTTTCCTATATGTGCTTGAAAATGTTACATTTATGGTTTTTGAGCATAGGGTTCTATAACACAGTAATGATGTTCTGTTATTAATGTTATTAAAATTTATCTAAAATGAAATTTTATCCTTTCCAAGTACTTGCTGAAAGAAGAGAGTCAATTATTGCTTTGATTATAATTTTTGGTTTCTCTTATGACTTTTTAGTATTTTATTTACTTTTGAGATCATATTACTAGAAGTATAAAACCTAATATCATTTTGAAGTGACTCTTGAATGCATTACATGATTTATAGCAAAGTATTTAAAATTTTTTTAAATGTTTATTTATTTATTTTGAGAAACAGAATGCAAGTGAAAGGGGCAAAGAAAGAGGAAGAGCAAGAATCCCAAGCAGGCCCCATGCTGTCAGGGTGGAGCCCAATGTGGGGCTTGATCCCAGGAACCACGAGGTCATGACCTAAGCTGCAAGCAAGAGTCAACTCTTAACCAATTGAGCCACCCAGGTGCCCCAAAATATTTAAATTCTTTAAAATGTTATTTGATTTTCCAAATTTACAATAAAACTATTTCAAAATTAATTTGAAATTGGTTTGCTAAACATTCTTAGTTCCTTTTTTTAATTTAAATTTTAGTTAGTTAACATACAATATTGGTTTCAGGAGTAGAATTCGGTGATTCATCACTTACATACAACACTTACATACAACATACAACATCACAAGTGCCCTCCTTAATACCCATCAACCAACTAGTCCATTTACCACCGACTTCCTTCCATCAACCCTCAGTTTCTTCTCTATTGCTGAGAGTCTCTTGTGGTTTGTTTTCCCCTCCTTCCCATATGTTCATCTGTTTTATTTCTTAAATTCCACATGGGTGAAATCATATGGTATTTGTCTTTCTACGATTGACTTATTTCACTTAGCATAATACTTTCTACCTCCATGCATGTCATTGCAAATGGCAAGATTTCATTCTTTTTGGTGGCTGAGTAATATTCATATATATATATATATATATATATATATATATATATACACACACATATATATATATATACACCACTTCTTCTTTATCCATTCATCAGTGATGGACATTTGGGCTTTCTCCATAGTTGGCTATTGTTGATAATGCTACTATGAACAACAGGGTGCATGTACACTTTCAAATCAGTATTTTTATCTTTTGAGTGAATACCTAATAGTGCAATTGCTAGATCATGGGGTAGTTCTAGTTTTACTTTTGGAGGAACCTCCATACCATTTTCCAGAGTGTTTGCACCAGTTTGCATCTCCATCAACAATGCTAGAGGGTTCCCCTTTCTCCACATCTTCACCATCCCCTGTTGTTTCTGTGTGGTTAATTTTAGCCGTTCCGACAGGTGTGAGGTGGTATCTCATCATAGTTTTGATTTGTATTCCCCTCATTATGAGTGATATTGAACATCTTTTCATGTCTGTTAGCCACCTAGATGTCTTCTTTGGAAAAGTGTCTATTTATGTCTTCTGCCCATTTATTAACTAGGTTGTTTGGTTTTTGGGTGTTGAGTTTGATAAGTTCTTTACAGATTTTGAATACTAATGCTTTATCAGTTATGTAATCTACAAATATCTTCTCCTATTCCGTAAACTGCCTTTTTGTTTTATTGTTTCATTTGCAAAACATGTTTGCTTTTGTTTCCATTGCCTTCAGTGATGTGTCTAGTAAAAAGTTGCTCTGGCCATGGCCAAAGAGGTTGCTGCCTATGTTCTCTTCTTGGAATTTTGTGTTTCCTGTCTCATATTTAGGTATTTCAACCTTTTTGTATTTATCTTTGTGTATGGTGTAAGAAAGTGGTCCAGTTTCACTCTTTTGTGTGTCACTGTCCAGTTTTCCGAACACCATTTGTTGAAAAGACTGTCTTTTTCCCATGGGATATTCTTTCCTGCTTTGTCAAGATTAGTTGACCCTATAGTTGTGGGTCCATTTCTGGGTTTTCTATTCTGTTCCTTTGATCTATGTGTCCTTTTTTGTGCCAGTAACATACTCTCTTGATGACTACAGATTTGTAATATAGCTTGAAATCCAGAATCGTGATGCCTCCAGTTTTGTTTTTCTTTTTCAGTATTGCTTTGGCTATTCAGGGTATTTTGTGATTCTATACATATTTTAGGATTATTTGTTCTAGCTTTGAGAATAATGCTGGTGGCATTTTGATAGGGGTTGCATTATATGTATAGATTGTTTTGGGTAGTGTAGACATTCTAACAATGTTTCTTTTTCCAATCCATGGGCATGGAATGCTTTTCTATGTCTTTGTGTCCTCTTCAATTCCTTTCATAAGTTTTCTATAGTTTTCATAATTGGAATTCCACTGTACACCAAAGATAAAAAGCAGGGTAGTTGTGGTGCAAGGTACACTGACTGCCCTTGTTATTCTGTGAGGGCTTCCTGAATAGTGGGAGATGTCAGATCCCCTGTCCAGGAAGGAGAGAGTGGGTTGGCGCTATTTCACTCAACACCAACACAGTGGGACTTCAGAGAGAAACACAGCAGCCTACATTGGAGACAGGACCTGGTTACACTAAACTGTGACCCCCTGTGCCTGGCAACTGCATATTAACTGGGGCTGGACTGACTCTGAACCAGCACAGTAGATCTCTCCTCTAGAAAACCAGCACAGGCAGAATCCCACATGCACCAAGTATACTCGTCTTAGAGTACTTTAAAATATTATGGCAGTTCTGGTGGAAACGGGATCAGGCTTACTTTTTTTTTTTTTTACCCCCTTCTTTTTGTTCCTTTGTTCTCAGACGTTTAGTTTAGTTTTTTGTTTCTTTCTTTCATTTCCTCCCCCTTCTCTCTCTCTCTCTCTCAGAATCAGCATTCTTTATTTTTCTTTTTCCCCCCTTTCTTTTTCTTTGAAATAAGGCTTATAGTTTTTTTTTAATATTATTATTCCTTTTCCTTTGAGATCAGCTTTTATTTTTCTATCTTTTCTGTTTTTCTTTTTTCCCCCATGTTTATTTTAACAAAGAAATCAAAGCACACATAATTAAAGGTCCAAGCACTTATCACTGCAAGCAAGGGGGAGCTCTACAGAGCACTAACCAGTGAGAAAGAACAGCCAAAATGCCACAGCAGAATGCACACCACATATACCAGAAACACTTTCTGAAGTGCCAGACCCTGGACAGTGTATGACCCCTTTTAGTATAGTAGTACTCTCAGGTGCAGAAAACATAACAAGCTTTGAAAACACACAAAAGACAGAAACATAGCCAAAATGACAAGATGGAGGAATTCTCTCCAAAAGAAAGGTCAAGAAGAAATCACAGCCAGGAACTTGTTCAGAACAGATGTAAGCAATGTATCTGAACAAGAATTTAGAGCAACAGTTGGAAGACTACTATCTGGGCTTGAACAAAAAGTAGAAGACACTAGATATCAAAAACCTAAAAAAATGCTATAACTGAAATGCAAAACTGACAAGATATAGTCACAATGAGAATTGAAAAAGCAAAGGAGAGAATAGGTGATATACAAGATAAAATTATGGAAAATAATGAAGCTGAAGAGGGAAGAAAGCTTACAGATCACGAAGATAAATGTAGGGAACTCAGCAATTCCATAATGCAAAATAATATCCATAGCATAGGAGTTCCAGAAGAAGAGGAGGAGGAAAATGAGAGAGAAAGTTTATTTGAACAAATTATAGCTGAGAACTTCCTTAATTTGGGGAAGGAAATAGACATTCAAGTCCAAGAAGTACAGAGAACTCTTCTCAAAATCAAAAACAAGTCAACACCATGACATATCATAGTGAAACTTGCAAAATACAAAGGTCAAAAGAGAATTCTGAAAGCATCCATGGACAAAAGGTCCTTAACCCATAAGGGCAGACACATAAGGTTAGCAGCATACTTGTCCAGAGAAATTTGGCAAGCCAGAAAGGAGGAGCAGGAAATATTCAACCTGCTGAATGGGAAAAATACGTAGTGAAGAATTCCTTATCCAGCAAGACTGTCATTCAGAATAAGAGAGATAAAGATTTTCCCAGACAAACAAAACCCACCAAACCAGCGTAGCAAGAAATTTTAAGAGGAACTCTGAATATAAAAAGACTAAATGCTTCGATCAGAATACATAGGGTATTGTAATGGATAAAAAAAAAGATTTATCTATATGCTGCCTACAAGAGACTTTTATTAGACTTAAAGACACACGAAGATTGAAAGTGAGGGGATGGATAACCACCTATCATGCTAATGGATGTCAAAAGAGAGCTGGATTAGCCATACTTCTATCAAATAAACTAGATTTTAAAACAAAGACTGGAACAAGAGATGATGAAGGGCATTATATCATAATTAAGAAGGTCCAACAATTGTAAATATTTATGCCCCCAACATGAAACAACTCAAATTTATAAATCAATTACTCATAAACAGAAATAAACTCATTAATAATAATAACACAATGATAGTAGGGGACTTTGATACCCACTTACAACAATAGACAGATCATTTAAGCAGAAAAACAACAAGGAAATAATAGCTTTGAATGACACACTGGACTGGATGGACTTAATGGATATAGTCAAAACATTTCATCCCAAAACAGCAGAATACACATTCTTCTGGAGTGCACATGGACCATTTTCCAGAATATATCACATATTGGGTTATCAATCAGCCCTCAACGGATACAAAAAGATTGAGATCCTACCATGCATATTTTCAGATTACAATACTATGAAACTTAAAGTCAACCACAAGAAAAAAAAATGGAAAGCTTTCTAATACATGGATATCAAAGAACATCCTACTAAAGAATGAATGGGTTGGGGCACCTGGGTGGCTCAATTGGTTGAGCATCCTACCTGGCTTAGGTCATGATCTCACAGTTGGTGAGATCGAGCCCCATGTCAGGCTCTGTACTGACAGTGCGGAGCCTGGATACTGCTTCAAGTTCTGGGTCTTCCTCTCTCTCTGCCCTTCCCCTGCTCATGCTCTGTCTTTCTCTCTCTCAAAAATACATAAACATTAAACATTTAAAAAAAGAATTAATGGGTCAACTAAGAAGTTAAAGAAGAAATAAAAAAGCATGGAAGGAAATGAAAAGGAAAACATATAGTCCAAAACCTTTGGGATGTAGCAAAGGCAGTCCTATGAAGAAAAGTATATTGCAATTCAGGCCTGTCTCAAGAAGCAAGAAATGTCCCAAATACACAACTTAAACTTATACCTAAGGAATCTAGAAAAGGAACAGCAAATAAAGCCTAAAGTCAGCAGAAGAAGGAAAATATTAAAAATTAGAGCAGAAATAAATTATATAGAAAAAAAAGAGTAAAATAGATCAATGAAACTAAGAGCTACTTCTTTGAAAGAATTAACAAAATTGATAAACTCCTAACCAGACTAATCAAAAATACCCAAGTAGATAAAATAACAAATGAAAAAAGTGAGATCAAAACTAACACCACCAAAATACAATTATAAGAGAATACTATGAAAAATTATATGTCAACAAACTGGGCAATCTGGAAGAAATGGAGAAATTCCTAGAAACTCACAAACTACCACAACTGAAACAAGAATAAATAGAACATTTGAACAGACCCATAACCAGCAAAGAAATGGAGTCAGCAATCAAAAATCTCCCAACAAACAAGGGTCCTGGATCGGATAGCTTCCTAGGAGAATTCTACCAGACATTTGAAGAAGATATAATACCTGTTCTTCTCAAACTGTTTCAAAAATTAGAAATGAAAGGAACACTTCCAAACTCCTCTATGAAGACCTTGATTCCAAAGCCAGACAAAGACCTCACTAAAAAGAATTACAGGCTAGTATCCTTGATGAACATGGTGGCAAAAATTCTCAACAAGATATTAGCAAATCAAATTCAACAGTATGCTAAAAGAATTATTCACCATGATCAAGTGGGATTTATTCCTGGGTTGCAGGGGTGGCCCAATATTTGCAAATCAATCAACGTGATATACTACATTGGTAAATGAAAGGGTAAGAACCATATGATCCTGTCAATAGATGCAGAAAAAGATTTGACAAAATACAGCACCTATTCTTGATAAAGACCGTCAAGGTAGGGTAGATGAAACATACCTCAACATCATAAAAGCCATATACCAAAAGCCCACAACTACCATCATCCTCAAAACTCTCAGTTTTTCCCCTATGATCAGAAACAAGATGAGGATGTCCACTCTCACCATTACTGTTTAACATAGTACTGGAATTCTTAGCCTCAGCAATCATACAACAAAAAGAAATAAAGGGCATGCAAATCAGCAAAGAAGAAGTCAAACTTTCACTATTTTCAGATGATACTCTATGTAGAAAACCCGAGGGACTCCACCAAAAATTGATTCCCCCCAAAACAGAACAAAAACATGAATCAGCAAACTTGCAAGATATAAAATCAATGTGCAGAAATCTGTTCCATTTCTATATACCAATAACAAATCAGAGAAAAAGAAATCAAAGAATTGATCCCATTTTCAATTACATCAGAAACAAGATGCATAGGAATAAACCTAACTAAAGAAGTAAAATATCTATACTCTAAACACTATTAGTTTTTGCAGTTCCCACAAGGAAGTTTTCTTAGCTCACACAGCCTTCTTAGGCAGTATATCCAGAAGAATATTGGTCAAAAACCCCAGCTTGGTAGCATGCTAACATTAGGCATAACTCTTCGTAGAAGTTTTTGAGGAAGCCATTCAGCAGATAGCTCAGGTACAAGGAGGCATAATTCAATATCTTCTCCTTTGATTTAAAAAAACCCATGCTTCTCAGGATGTAATATGTGTAACTACTTTATACGCATGGGTAGGATCCCTACAATAGTCATGTCAATTACAAGAGTTACTGCACTTAGGGAAACCCAAAGTTCAGAGTCTTTCTGATAGCCGGGAGGCAATTCATAAATCACAGAATATTTTTTCATATAAATACTCCTGCTTAATATATAACTCACATTTTATATTTCTCATCAGAGAGAGTTAGCCAAATGCAAGAGAGTTAGCCAAATTATGAATTTTGCCAGCAGACACTAGGGTTTATTAATTCCTGTCTACTTATGGGAACCCACTAGCTCATGTTGGACTAAAACTATTGCCTCATGTTGTTCAGGTCTCAAAAGCCCATGGCTAAGGGAATAATAAATTATCCCGAGTTTGGGTAATTTCATTCATTCATTTATCCAAAAAATAGCAATATTGAGCATTTGCTGAAACACTGCATTCTTGTAGAAAACAAAATAAGAAGCTTGTTGAGAGAAAAATGAGGTGGGGTTTCTGGAATAGATCATTTATAGCTGCTGATTAAACATAGGGAGGGGTTTATGTAAATTCTTAGAGACAAGGATGTGGAGCCAGGAGTTCACAGAAATTGAAAGGTAAAAGAAGGTGATAGAAGATCCTGTGAGCAAATAGGAGAATGTTTTGAATTCACAGGAAGTGCTAGCAGGGGTTTTCTTCTATTCTGGTTCTTAATATGAGAATCATGGCAGATAAATTCTGACTGAAAGGCCACAAAGAGTAGACAGCCATGCAAACACGCTTACAGAAACCTAGATACAAGCATGCTTCCTTAGCTGCCCACGTATGTATATGGCAAAATACATATTGAAATATTGAAATAGCAAAATCATCACATTTCAGGTAAAGAAAAAAAACACCCTCAAAAAAAAAGTCTTTTGATTTTAACATCTATATAGATTTACAGTATTTGATTAAGAAAAGCATTTAATGTTAAAGGGATCAATCCAACAAGAAGATAGAACATTTGTAAATATTTATGCATCCAACATAAAGCACTTAAATATATAAAGGAAATATTAACAGACCTAAAGGGAGAAATAGACAGCAATACAATAATAGTAGGGGACTATAACACCCCACTTACATCAATGCATAGATCATTTAAACAGATAATTAATGAGGAAATATCAGCCTTAGGTGACACATTAGACCAGACTGACCAACAGATATTTGCAGAACATTTCATCCAAAGCAACTGAATACACATTCTTTTCAATTGCACATGAAACATTTTCCAAGGTAGATAATATACTAGGTCACAAAAGAAGTTTTAATAAATTAAAAAATGATTGAAATAAGATCAAGTCTTTTATCTGACTACAGAGTTATGTAACTAGAAATTATTTCCATAGGGGCGCCTGGGTGGCTCAGTCGGTTGAGCGTCCAACTTCGACTCAGGTCACAATCTCGCGGTCCGTGAGTTCGAGACCCGCGTCAGGCTCTGGGCTGATGGCTCGGAGCCTGGAGCCTGCTTCCGATTCTGTGTCTCCCTCTCTCTCTGCCCTTCCCCCGTTCATGCTCTGTCTCTCTCTGTCTCAAAAATAAATAAACGTTAAAAAAAATTTTTTAAAAAGAAATTATTTCCATGAAGAAAACTAGAAAATTTACAAATATATGAAGGTTAATCAACAGGCTACTAAATAGGACAAAGAAGAAAACAAAAAAATAAATTTAAAAATGCCTTGAAATAAATGAAAATGGGAATGTAACATACCAAAATGTATGGGATGCATCAAAAGTAGTTCTAAGAGGAAAGTTCATAGTGACAAATGCCTACTTCAAGAAACAAACAAACAAAAAAATCTAAAGTAAACAACCTAACTTTAAAGAAAATATAGGCCAATATCCCTAAAGAACATAGATGTAAAACTCAAAGTTAGTTAGAAAGACAGAGATAATAAAGATTAGAGCAGAAATAAATAAAATAGAGACTAAAACAACAATGGAAAAGATCACTGAAACTAAGAGCTTGTTCTTTGAGAAGAAGAACAAAGTGGACTACCTTTAGCTAGACTCATCCAGAAAAGAATAAAAAAAGAGAGGACTTCAATAAATAAAAATAGAAAAATAGAAATGGAGAAAAAGATATTACAACTGATACCACAGAAATACAAGGGATCATAAGAGACAGTTACAAAAAATTATATACTAACAAATTGGACAACCTATGAAAATTGATAAATTTCTAGAAACATGTAACCTGTCAGACTGAATCATGATGAAACAGAAAACTGAACAGACCAATTACTAGTAAGGAGATTGAATCAGTAAACCTCCCAACCAATAAAAGTCCAGGACCAGATGGCATCACCGGTGAGTTCTACCAAACATTCAAAGAAAACAAAATATGCTGAACAGCTAAAGCGGTATTGAGATAGAAGAACAAATCTGGAGGCAACACAATCCCTGATTTCAAACTAAATTACAAAGCTACGGTAATTAAAGCAGTATGTTATTAGCATTGAAACACACATGTAAGTCAATAGAACAGAATAAAGAACCCAGAAATAAATATATGTATATATGGTCAATTAAATTACAAAAAAAGGAGCCAAAAAGATACGATGGGGAAAGGAGCTAATACCTAAAATATATAAAGAACTCATATAACTCAATAGCAAAAAAGGCCCCAAGTGATCTGATGAAAAAATGGGCAGAAGATCTGAATAAACATGTTTCCAAAGAAGACATACAGATGGTAAAGAGACACATGAAAAGATGTCCTGTGTCATTTATTATCAGGGGAATTCAAATCAAAACCACAAAAGATATGGATTACCATCAAAATGGTTAGAATGGTATTATCAAAAAGACTAGAAATGAGTGTTGGTGATGATGTGGAGAAATGGAACAATTGTGCATTGCTGGTGGGAATGTAAATTGGTGCAGCTACAATATGGAGGTTCCTCACAAATTTGAAAATAGAACTACTATATGATCCACTAATTCCATTTGTGGTAGTTATCCAAGGAAAATCAAACCACTAATTTGAAAGTATATATGAGCCCCCATATTCATTGTGGCATTATTTACAGTAGCTAAGATATGGAAACAATCTAAGGGTCTATTGATGGGTGAATGAATAAAAAAAGACATAAAAAAGAATAAAATCTTGCTATTTGTAACAACATGGGTAGACCTTGAGGCATTATGCTAAGTGAAACAAGGCAGACAGGGAAGGGCAAATACTATATGATTTCTCTTATATGTGGAATGAATGTGTTTATGTATATATATATATATATATATATATATATATATATATGTGTGTGTGTATATATGATAGATATTATATATACACATATATATATATGTTGTATATATATGTGTGTATATATACATAGGTATATGTGTGTGTGTATATACATGATACAGATATGGGATATTAATCCCATTTTTTAATGAATACAGATACATATATATATATCTGAGGAGTAGAAAAAATGGGTAATCTGGTTTTGTATGGTTTACATTTAAGAAAAAGGGAAATAAAAGGAGCACCTGGGTAACTCAGTGGATTAAGCTTCTGACTCTTGATATCAGCACAGGTTATAATCTCATGGTTCATGAGTTTCAGCCCCATGGTGGGCTTTGTGCTGATAGCACAGAGCCTGCTTGGGATTCTCTCTCTCTCTCTCTCTCTCTCTCTCTCTCTCTCTCTCTCTCTCAAAATAAATGAACTTTAAAAAATACTATAAGGAAAGTAAGACAACTTCTGAGCAATTAGGGGAATCTTTCATTAAAAAAAAATGAGGTTAAAGCCACTGTTACTAACTATATAGAAAGAATCCATTCATACTTAAATTCTTTCTAAGTCAGTCATAAGAATTCTAGAAAACAAAGTGTTTAGATATCATTAAGACTACATATTCTAAATTTGTAGAACTCTCACAGATTTCTATGACAGGACCCAACACTTCTAAACTATTGGAATATCAAGGAATTCTGTACAAATGAGACAAACATTCTCTATATTCCAAAGATTCGGTGTTAATTTAATACACAGAGATTGAATTTAGTCACAGCTTGAGTGACAGAGTTCAGAATGTGACCTGAGTATTAAAAAGCTTGACCTTCATTCTGTAGGCTGTAGACAGCCACAGAATATTACAAATGGGTGGATAATAGGATCAGACTTACATTTTTGAAAGATCCCTCAGTGAACAGTGTCAAAGAAGAATAGGAGGTGGCAAGACTACAGACTAGAGCACAATTCAGTGCAATGAATCCATTAAGAGATTGTTCCACTGAAAGAATGGGATCTTGAGATAAGATGCAAATTATCAGGATAGAATAACTTGAGAAGTGTAAGAAAATATTAGAAAGGTAAAATCAATGAGCGTTTCAAAGGGAAGATTCATCAGTTAGATTTGAGAAGGAAATGTATTTGGTAACAACAGATAAGAAAGCAGGACTATTTTGGAATGTTTCAATTAGGGAGTATAGGTGCAGATTAAGTACCATGGGTTGGAACCTGATGAGGTAACTGAAGTAAAATGGTTGAAGCATTTTACCATTCGGGCTAAAAAAAATAAAATAAAAATAAAAAAAAATAAATAAAAGACAAGAAAAAGCAAAAGTGGTAAGGAATTTTGACCGAAGGGGAAGTTCTATAACTGGAGGTATCTAAAAAGTTAAAAAAAAGTTATTGATTCAGAGTAGAGAGTATTTGGAAAGACTGAAAATAGGTTACAAACTCAGGTGTTAACAGTGGCCATTCTGATAATGTATAGTAGGACTTTGCTTATTTTAAGAGAGATAATGTGCTTATATCCACAAAGAAATATGTATATTTCTTTATTCCCATTTATATTTATTCATATTTACATTTATTTATATATTTATTTTTATCCATATATTGCTTTCCTATTTACATTTATTCATATTTTCATATGTATATGGGAAGTAGAAATGCAAGCATAGTTTTTCTGACCTCTGTGAGAGGATATAATCAAGAGTAGTGGGGACCATGGTGAGCTGCTCAGGGAATGACATATCTAAAAGAAAATGGAAGCACTTAAATCCAGCCTGCTTTCATCATGGAGAAGTTACCTCAGCGGGGATGGAGAGTAGGAACTCTACATCCAGATGAGCTGTATGGATGCCTGTCTGTGCCCTTATCAGGATGGCAACCTCTAGCAAATCACTGAACCCCTTTGTGTCAGTTTCATTGTAAAATAGAGTTAATAATGTGTCCTACCTATAGTGCTTTGATCACTGTTAAATTTTTCAATTCACTGTAAGCACTTAGAAATGAACCAGGTGCCTAGTGGGCCCTCATTAAACAAATACACAGTTGTTTTGGTAAGTGAATTTTTCTTGTGAACCAAAACTGAAGTACAGGGAGTAGTTACTTGGAACTTTGCATTAGGAAGGTTTGGATACTAACTCAAAAGACCCAAGAAGGGATTTTAGAACAGCATATAAAATTCCAGAAGTTGGAATTTTATGAGTATAATATAGTTCAGAATATGGCCATTTGCTTGATTTGTTGAAGTTAATTATAGGTAACATTTCAAGGAATTTCAGAACTACATTTTGTCTTCTATATGGAAGTAGAAGTTGCTCATGATCATAGGCTATCTTGTGTGTGCATGTGAGTGCACGTGTGTGTGTGTGTGCATGCATGTAGTCCCTTGTATTGCAGAATGCATTTTTAAAAAATCAAAGACAAAATAAATAGTTCAAGTTTCCAGTAAAAGGCAAATTAACTTTAAAAACATATTGTTTGAGGGGCACCTGGTTGGCTCAGTCAGTTAAGCATCTGACTCTTTATTTCAGCTCAGGTCATGATATCACAGTCTGTGAGTTTGAGCCCCGCTATCAACATGGAGACTGCTTGGGATTCTCTCTCTCCTTCTCTCTCTGCCTCTCCCTCTCTATCTTTCTCTCTCAAAATAAATAAATAAACTTAAAAAATAATAATAATTGAATTGTTATTTTTTTAATTTTAATTTTTATTTATTTTTAGGAGAGAGAGAGAGCATGAGCAAGTGAGGGAGGGGCAGAAAAAGAGGGAGACAGAGAATCTGAAGTGGGCTCTGTGCTGACAGCAGAGTGTCCGATGTGGGGCTCGAACTTAAAACCTCAAAATCATGAGCTGAGCCAAAGTCAGACACTTAACTGACTGAGCCACCTCAATTGAAGGAAATGACTAAAGAAAAGGCTGGCTGATGTTTAAGAAAATCACTATAACCATCAGTTACTGGTGTCAGTTGACAACATATGATGGTTTACTGCTGTCATTATCCATGCCTACAGATAATTTATTTTGTATTTTTGAATAAAAAGACATCTGTACATCCCTGATAACTGAAAAAAAAAAAAAAAGAATTGTTAGGTTGTTTATTAAACGGGATTTAGAATTTCTTTTTTTTTTTTTTTCAGATTATAAACTTAAACTCAAGAGAAAAAAAATCAGAAATACCTCAACTGTATCTGAAAGAAAAATTTCACATATACGGTAGAAACAATGACTTCTTGATATCAAACTGGTTGAAATTGCTGTTGAAACTGAGAAAGCAGGAAAACCTAGTTTGGTTTTCATCTTGCTTATATATGCACTGCTCAACAATCATGACCAACGATTACCATATTGTTAATGATCTTCAGAAAGAATCAGCCTATCCAGGCAGTAAACTATTTGACAACCATATTACAGAAATGCTGGAACAAGCAAGTTATGTAATTCAGCAGGAGATTAGCTAAGACTTAGCATTATAGGCTGAGTTGAAGAAGACTCATGATTGTTCAGTTTATTTGAAATAGTTTTCATTTTCCCTGTATATTAATCCCATTTTTTAATGAATTCCAGTAGCTGCCAAGTATAATGTTTTAATATTTCAATTACAACTTCCCAGAATCAAAAGTAATGTACAAAGTTATTTTAATCTTCTCAAATCAATACGATTACCTTTTAATTGAATATTTTAGTTTGTTGAGCTAATATGTATTTTAAAGTATGTATTTTTCTCTTGCAAAATGATTGAAGCATTATAGGGATTTTGAAGCTTAGTGTTCTGTGTTCCATTAACTGGCCATATTTAGTGAAGTGCTGAGTAATGGAATACCTTTTTTTTTTTTTTTTTTTTTTTTAGTTAAATATGCAATTGCTACTGGAGACTAGCTACTTTCAAAGCGATAATATAATCACTGCTATTTTGGTTTGATTTCCATGTAATCTGAATTTTAATACAGAAAGTAAGAAAGCTTGTTAGCTTTTAATAGGAAATACTATTTTGAGGCATTTTTTTTCTCATTAAATTAAATTTAAGAATGTACCTTTTGAATTTTTTTTTTTTTTTTTTTGTAGATGAAATTCATTATCCTAACTCGGCTTCCCAAAAACTAGTCTCTTCAGAAATTTGCAATTGTTTATTAAATTGAATTAAAGGCAAAGCTTTCCACTAGTCTGTACAACTGAATAATACTAAAGCAGCATGAATATATCAGAAAAGTCTAAATATAAAAATAAAATTTCTATCATAAAAACCTCTGAAATATCCTGAAACTACATATTGTTTTATATTATTTGTGTGATAGAGAATTGTCCTGAGCCCTTCTCTGTGTGTTTCAAAATGCTAGAATGAAAACCTCATTTCTATTATGGAAGAACTTACCAAGGTATCAAGCAAGTGCATATTTTTTAAAGGTAAACTTTTCCACAAAACAAGTATGTTTTCCATGCAGCTAAGGCATCAGATGGGAACTGCAGTACCAAGCATGAATTACTTAGTTGCCAAATAATGATCCGTAGACTGTGATGTTGCCAAATTCTGGCTACCATATTGAGAAAATCAAGACAAAAAGCTGGGATTGCTTTATTTTCGAGAGTGCTGGCAGAGAAAACACAGTTGCCATCTGGTAGATATTTGTTCATGACTACCTATTTTCATGAAACTTGTTCATGACACACTCTCATGGGTAACAAAAATACTGAGTATTACTTTGTTAAAGAGGAAAGGATACATATATATATGATAGATATGCATGTATAATATACATATATCATGTATATCTATCATATATATGTATATATAATATATATTTGTTATGCACGTGTATATACATGTGTGCATGTACATATATAAATATATATTCATATATATGAATATATATATGAGATTTTTTTCTGAATAAATTGATGAGTGAACCTACATATTTCTATGGTTAGGGATTAGGAAACAGTCCACAAACTTTGGGATGGGTTTGCCAGCCACCCAGGCTCTAGTTAACACTTCAGTGTCCCATACGTATCTGGTTAATATGAATATTAGTGTAAAATGACCTCATTTGGGCCTGGAGATACTAATTATGCAGGCTGTAGGCTGTAATCATTTTTCTTTCTTTCTTTCTTTCTTTCTTTCTTTCTTTCTTTCTTCTTTTTTTCTTTTTTTTTTCAGAGTTGACATCTTATCTTAGATAATGCTTTCAAATTCAGAATGAATTTTGGGCTTTTCATTAACTGCTCTTCTAAGGCATTATTTTAAGCACTCCATTACATTTCACTGAATATCTGAAATAAGATTCATTTAAGTAACATTTTACCTTTAGAATTTAGATTGTTCTGCTTTCCTACAATCATAAATAATACACAATGAATCAATGAACCAATATCATGGAAGGTTTCTTCAGAACACATTTTTGGAAGCGTAACTACTGATCATAATGTAAGTTTATCTAATGTTCTTGATACATGTTGTTCTGTTTCTTTATCTTTTTTTAAATTGTTTTTTACATTTCTTTTAAGTTTTTACTTAAATTCTAATTAGTTAGCATATCATGTAATATTAGTTTCAGGTGTAGATTTTAATGACTTATCACTTACATGCAAACCCAGTCCTCATCACAAGTGCCCTCCTCAATACCCATCACCCATCTAACCCATCCCCTGCCCACCTCCCTCCATCAACCCTCAGTCCTCTATAGTTAAGAATCACTTATGGTTTGCCTGTCTTTGTTTTTCCCCTATGTTCATCTGCTTTCTTTGAATAGTAAAAATTTATAATCTGACACATAGTATATCAGAGTGACTCTTACTATATCCACACTGATCCTGGACTGTTTTGTTTACGTGTGTGTGTGTGTGTGTGTGTGTGTGTGTGTGTGTACTGTCAATGTATAAATGAAAAATTTCATCTCCTTTGTGACTAAAACTGATGTAACCGTTTTAATATCACTGGTTTTTGGCATTTCTTTTCACACAGTTTTAGTTATTCCCTTCTTTATTTTTGATTAGGTGGTAGAAACTATTTTTTAAAGATGTTAATAATTTGCATGACGTGTGTTTTATGTCTTTTTTTCCATTTGCTTTTACTTTGAATTTTATATAGAAGTTTACTGTTTTATCTAATCAAATGTATAAAAATTTTCTTTTATTTTACATTTACCTTTTATTTAAAAATATATCTAAATTATATTTTAAAGTATTTTATGCTTAATTTTCATCTTTAACATATTCAGAATTTAATTTTGTATGTGGTATGAAATAAGCATTAATTTTAATTTATTTTTTTCCAAAGAGTTAACTATTTTCTTAGAGGTATTTTAACCTTCTTGATATGAAGCCCTTGGTTATTATCATATTGTATATATTATATAATATTTGTATTAATATTTATATATAATACATGTTACATATACATGTCATATATATATACATACATATGTATATATATAATACCAGATACACACACACACACACACACACACACACACACACACATAAACACATGCATGAGTTATTTTGGAGCCTCTACCTTGTTCCATTTCTGTTTATTAATGCTTCAGAATAACAGTGATTCAAATATTTTAGACTTACAATGCTCTTTAATCTTTGATAATGCTAATGTATCCTTTTATTCCTTATATGCTTAAAACTTAAAATCTCTTTGTCAATGTCTGTTTTCCCATCCCTATGCTTCAATTTCTTTGGAATTTTTATTGTGGCTGTGTAAAACTTTAAGAAGATTGGTGGAAACTAATATCTCAATAGTGTTTGATACACGCATGCACAATGCAGTGCTTATATTTATTAAAATTATTTTTATGATTTTTTAACAGTTTGAAGTTTTGAATTTATATTAAATTAAATTTCTATTTCTAATTTAGTTCTTAATTGTCTTGGCAATGTCAGCATCCATACCACTTGCCTGCTCCAAGTTCATGAAGATTATTTTTATTTATATTATAACCAGAGACTTTTAAAACGTTTTTAATTCTATTTGTTTTCTAATTGATTATAATTATTTTTTCAATTAGACAATGCATGTGGCATAAAGAGTAATAATTGTCTTATTTATAATTATAAAGTCATATTTACTATCCTAGGGCTTCTTAATAAGAAAAAGTATGCTAGCCATTCTTTTCTTTCAGAATTAATATTATTAGACAGGGATTATTATTTTAATACTTTATTGGGGACAGTGTTCCACCATTACTTTAAGTCTGTGCACTTAGGACGATGGGCTGCTCTGTTCATTTAAGGGTTAACATGGGACTTGGGCCTGGACAATCAGTACATCAAATCTCTCTCACACTGTGAGTGGGTCAAGGATAGCCACATGAACAATGCTTCACTCATCATCTTATGACATTACTTATATGTCATCTTGTCTGCTTTGGGTTTTGACTCAGAATTGGATATAATTCAATAATAAAACATTGATTTAAAATGTGTCGAGATAATTTTTCTCCATCATAATTCAACATGGGGATATGCAAGCTGGAAGCTACTAGGTTAATCTAGGCAGTAAAAACTTGCATGAGTCAAATCATTATCCAAAGTGGCCAAAGTATAGAGGATGAGTTTCTCGAACCACAACTGCTTACAGGGAAATTTCTCGAATGAGTGAGTTTTGTCTACGTATCTCTGGAATGATTGCATGATGGCATGCATGGAAATCTGTGAGTTCAAATAGACATTTTTGAATTATTTGTCAGAATATGCTAGGATATGCAGATATAAAGATTTATTCTGCAACCTGCGAGACATCCCTCTTCCATGCAGTGACATAAGGATTCAGGCCAATTCTATCTACAATTTTGCCACCTCAGCCCATTTTCCCTATTCTCTCTTCACTGGCTCACAAATCTCAACTTGAAGTATCACGTGTCATTTCTGCTTACATTTAACTGACTAGAAGTGGTAACATGGTTTATCTGGCTTCTAGGAGCCTGAAAAGTCTGTTTCTTCTAAGCCTAGAAAATGGAAGAGAACAAGGTAAGGGTAAATGGTATTAGTTTCTCTAAGGAATTGATTGTTTACCTGTTTACCTATTCTTGGAGATGAAAGAATAATTCCAGAATTTGTTCTATGTTAAATCCAATGTACTTCCTCTGATTCTTACATAGGAACATCCCACAATTGAAGTCAAGGCTGGAATTTTGCAAATTGATAATAAATATGTAACAAAGAGAAAATGTATGGAAATAAGAAACACAAACATGCCTGTTTGGGAATTTACTATATTAAAAAAAAAGACATTTCACATCAATAGAGAAAAATTCCCATTTAATATTTCTGAAATGCATTTCATATTACAGAAATGTATAAAATTTATATGAATTGTATTACTTTTTATTCAGAGAAATAAAAACAATTATTCAAAAATATAGCTAACATGAACTAATATTATCACTTTAGAAGAATTTCTAATCTAAAATTACATGGGATTTATTCCTGGGTTACAAAGGTGGTTCAATATTCACAAATGAATCAGCAATGATTCATACCATCAATAAGAGAAAGTATAAGAACCATATGATCATTTCAATAGACACAGAAAAAGTACAACATCCATTCATGATAAAAACCCTCAATAAAGTAGGTTTGGAGGGAACATATCTCAACATAATTAAGGCCAGCTATAAAAAACCCACAGTTAATATCATCCTTGATGGGGAAAAAATGAGGGCTTTCCTTTCAGGTCAGGAACAAAACAAAGATGTCCACTCTTACCACTTTTATTCAACATAGTACTAGAAGTCCCAACCACAGCATTCAGACAACAAAGAGAAATAAAAGGAATCCAAATTGATAAGGAAGAAGTAAAACTTTCACTATTTGCTGATGACATGATATTATATGTAGAAAACCCAAGAAACTCCATCAAAACCTGCTAGAACTGTAAATCAATTCAGTAAAGTCATAGGATACAAAATCAATGTACAAAAATCTGTTGCCTTTCTATACACCAATAATTAAGCAGCAGAAAGAGAAATTAAGAAAATAATCCTATTTATAGTTACACCAAAAATAATAAGATACTTAGAAATAAACCTAACCAAAGAGGTGAAAGACCAGTATTCTGAAAACTATAAAACACTGATTAAAGAAATTGAAGATGACACAAAGAAATAGAAAGATATTCCCTGCTCATGGACTGGAAGAACAAATATTGTTAAGGTGTCTCTGCTACCCAAAGCAATCTACAGATTCAATGAAATTCTTATCAAAATACCGACAAAATTTTTCACAGAGCTAGAACAATCCTAAAATTTATATGGAACCACAAAAGACCCTGAATAGCCAAAACCACCTCGAAAAAGAAAAACAAAGCTGGAGGCATCACAATTCCAGACTTCAAGTTATATTACAAGGCAACAGTAATAGAAACAGTAATGTACTGGCACAAAAATAGACACATTGATCAATAAAACAGAACAGAAAACCCAGAAAGAAACACACAATTATAAGATTAATTAATCCTTGACAAAGGAAGAAAGAATATCCAATGGGAAAAAGAGACTGTCTTCAACAAATAATGTTGGGAAAACTGGACAACAACCTGCAAAAGAATGAAACTGAACTACTTTCTTACACCATACACACCAAGAAACTCAAAATGGATTAAAGACCTAAATGTGAGATCTAAAAGCATAAAAATTCTAGTAGAGAACACAGGCGGTAAGTTCTTTGACATCAGCCTTCGTAACTTCTTTCTAGATATGTCTCCTGAGGCAAGGGAAACCAAAACAAAAATACACTATTGGAACTACATCAAAATAAGAAGATTCTGTACAACAAAGGAAATAAAACTAAAAAGCAACCTACAGAATGGAAGAAAAAAATTGCAAATGACATATCTGATAAAGGATTAGTATCCAAAATATACAAAGAACTTATAAAATTCAACACCCCCCACAAAAATAATCCAGTTAAAAAATGGGCAGAAGACATGAATAGAAAGTTTTCCAAAGAAGACTTACAGATGGCTAACAGTCACATGAAAAAGCACTCAACAACACTCATTATCAGAGAATTACAGATCAAAACTACAAGGAGAGAACAACTAACACCTATTAGAATAGCTAAAATTAACAACACAGGAAACAACAGATGTTGGTGAGGATGCAGGAAAAGGGAAACCCTCTAACACTGTTGGTGGGAATGCAAACTGGTGCAGCCACTCTGGAAAACAGTATGGACGTTCCTCAAAAAGTTAAAAATAGAACTACTTTATGATCCAGCAGTTGCACTGCTGGGTATTAATCCAGAGGATACAAAAATACTGATTTGAAGAGACACGTGAACCCCGATGTTTATAGCAGCATTGTCAACAATAGACAAATTATGGAAATAACCTGAATGTCCATCGACTGATGAATGGATAAAGAAGATGTGATATATACACATATATACAATAGAGCATTACCTGACCATAAAAAAAGAATGAAATCTTACCATTTGCAATGACATGGATGGAGCTGGAGAATACTATGCTAAGCAAAATAAGCCTGTCAGAGAGAGACAAATACCATATGATTTCACTCATATGTGGATTTAAGAAACAAAATAGATGCGCATAGGGGAAAAGAAAAAAGAGGGGCAAACCAGAAAAAAGACTCTTACTGAGAAAAAAACAGAGAGTTACTGGAGGGGATGTGGGTTGGGAATGGGTTAAATGGGTGATGGGTATTAAGAAGGGCACTTGTTGTGATGAGCAATGAGTGTTGTATGTAAGTGATGAATCACTAAATTCTACACCTGGAACTAATGGTACACTATATGTTAACTAACTGGAATTTAAATAAAAACCTGAAAAAGAAAAAAACAAACAAACCTATAAACCTGGGTAAGTAGAGTACTGGGAGGAGAGAAGTAGGGAAGGGAACAGAGGCAATATTTAGAGAAAGAATGATCTATCCTACAATCTTTTCTCCCTTATTCCTGAAGTCATCATTGTATCCTGAAATGACAATTTTTGATCAAAGTCTGATTATCTGGTAAACATTCTCTTATATTTTTGAATGCCTATTGTCTTAGCTTGAGCTTCCATAAAAAAAATATCATGATTGAGTGGTGTAAACAACACACATTTATTTGTCACAGTTCTGGAGGCTGGAAATTCCACAATCGAGGTACCTGCCAATTCAATTCCTACTAATGATCCTTTTGCTGGCTTGTCAATCAATCCTTGCATTCTCATTGTGTCTTCATATAGTAGAGGGAAAAAAAGAAAGCTCTGATCTCTCTTTCTCCTCTTACAAGGACACTAATCCCATCAAGGAGCCCCACCCTTATGACCTCATCTAAACTTAATTGCCTCCCAAAGACCCCACCTTCATATACTATTGAATGGCAAGTTAGGGCTTCAACATGTAAATTTGAGGCTGGTGTGGTGGGGGGGGGGGGGGGGGGGCACACACATTCAGCCCATAACAGCTGCTATATGCACTGTGCAAATAGAAGAACTGAGTTTGAAGGACAGGTCTGTCTTAAGCCAGAGTTTAAAAATTGCTCTTTGCCTGCATTCTGCTGCATACCTCCTCACCCATTGGTCCTCAGTCCACTATATTATCCACTAATATATCCACTATATTATATACATATTATATATCTATGATATATATTATATCATAAAGGTAAGCAAACTATAGCCTGTGACCCAAGTCTAGCCTGCCACTAGCCTAGGTCCTCTCCTCCCCTTCCCCACAAAAAAGGAGAAAGTACTTATAAAACTCAACTCCTGGGCACCTGGGTGGCTCAGTCAGTTATCATTCGACTTTGGCTCAGGTCATGATCTCACAGTTCGTCGTTTCGAGCCTGCATTGGTCTCTGTGCTGACAGCTTGGAGCCTGGAGCCTGCAGCCTGCTTTGGATTCTATATCTCTCTTTCTCTCTCTCTGTTCCTCCCCCACTTGCACGCCATCTCTCTGTCTCTCAAAAATAAATAAACATCAAAAAAAATTAAAACTCACACCCCAAAAACCAAATTATCCAGTTAAAAAATAGGCAGAAGACATGAAGACATTTCTCCAAAAAAGACATACAGATGGCCAACAGACATATGAAAAGATGCTCATCATCACTTTTCATCAGGAAACTGCAAATAAAAACTACAATGAGATACCACCTCACACCTAACAGGATGTCTAAGATCAACAACACAAAAAACAGCAGGTATTGGTGAGGATGTGGAGAAAAGGAATAAGTTGTGCTCTGTTGGTGACAATGCAAAGTGGTACAGCCACTATGGAAGACAGTATGGTGTTTCCTCAAAAAGTTGAACATAGAACTACCTTATGTTCCAGGAATACTACTGGGTATTTAAACCAATAACACAAGAACACTAATCAAAGGTATATATACACCCCTATGTTTATAGCGGTATGATCAACAATGGCCAGGGTATGGAATCAGGCCAAGTGTCCATTGATTGATGACTGGATGAAGAATATTCCAGTGTGTGTGTGCTACATATTATACATGAATGGAATGTTGTTCAGCCATAAAAAGAATGGAATTTTGCCATTCGCAACAATGTGGATAGAACTACAGAGTATAATACTAAGCAAAATAAGTTAGAGAAAAACAAATGCCGTATGATTTCACTCATATGTGGAATTTAAGAAACAAAACAAATGAGCAAAGGGAAATAATAGGAGAGAGAGAGAGAGAAAGAAAGAAAGAGACCAAGTTCTCTTGTCTATAGAGAACAAACTTATGGTTACCAGAGAGGAGGGGAGGTGGGGGGATGAGATAAATAGGTGATGAGGATTTAGGAGTGCATTTCTGGAGATGAGCACAGGGTGATGTATGGAAGTGTTGAATTACTATATTGTACACCTAAAACTAATATAAGTTGGTATGTTAACTAAGTGGAATTAAAGTAAGAACTTAAAACATACATATGCAAAATTGGTTGCAAAACAAATCGGGGGCACCTGGGTGGCTCAGCAAGTTGAGTACCGGCTTCAGCTCAGGTATGATCTCACAGTTTGTGATTTCACAGATCACAGCCCTGCATCAGGCTTGCTGCTGTCTGCACAGAGCTTGCTTTGAATCCTCTGTCCCCTCTCTCTCTGCCTGTGCACTGCTCAAGCTCTCTCTCAAAAATGAATAAACATTTATAAAAATATATATGTACTAAAGCAAGTATGCATGAGTGCATTCACATACACAAACACAAGTATTTCAATAACTCAGACTGTGCAGCATTTTTCTGTACTGGACAATGTGGTTTTATTGACTACAGATCTAATATACATATATGTTATTTATATACATTATTTTTATATTACATATTTTTATATTGAACATATATTGTATATATATTATTTTATATTGCATATGTATGTCAATACTGAGTTTACAAAAGTCTTAAAATTAGTGGGCTTTAACTGCTTATTTGGTATTTAGAAGATCTTGAAATGAAGCAAGTTTAATTTAATTATTTTCCCATTATTAGAAATGTATAATATCAAAAGTTGTTCAGATAAAGTTAAAACAGTAATATGAAGAGAAAGGAGTTGGGGAAAAGCCGACATGCAAAAACAGATTCTACAAAATGAAGGTAGTTAATATGAGCATTTTCAAGGAATATTAAGATGTGATTCTTATATTTCTGTAAAAATGGATTAGATTTTACTTTGTGTCTATTACTGCCTAATAGTTCACGTTTGTTAACTTTTGTGACTATTAGAAGAGTTTTTAGCTTAGAGATCACACGCAGATGGACTGAATGCAGGATGCCTAGTTGTCTGATTTTAGGAACTGGTTTTTAGAATGCTGATTATTTCCAAGTGTTTCTCAGTGTGCTCACATATAAATGAGCTCTTGTACAAAAGTTGTAGCTCATTACAGATTCCACATCACAAGATTTAATAAAGTAAAATACATTTTAAATAGTAAGGATTACAGGAAAAAATACTGAAATTATGAAGATAAAGGAAACCCTTCTTAGAACACTTAAGCCAATAAGTGGCATAGGGAGAATACATAAATAAATCCTGACCACAAATTTCCAGGAATTAGAATAATGCAAATGATATCAATAATATCATTTTATATATTAACTGATCTTATTTACAGAAAAAAATAGCTCAAAGCTGTGATATAGTACTAAATACATGGAATATATAAATATTAGATGAAAATAATTTAAAGTTCCAGTCTCTCGTGGCATGGACTATACTTAGTGTTACATAATTTTTAGAAATATACCGAATATGCATCATTTGCACATTGCTAAATTATCTTCTGGAATTTTACTTAAATCACCATAATAAAATGTATTCATGATATAGTATAATAGCATTGGAGGTGCAAAAAACCACATGAATAAGCATTATTGTTTTGTCTCTATTCATCACCAATTTAGTCTTTTATAAACTAAAGAAAAATAGGGAAAATGAGGAGAAAGCTCTTAGGCCTGTCAGGATTAATTGCAGTGCCAATGTTGTTAATCTCTCTCTATTCAAAAGAGTACAAAAAAACAAGCCCCTAAAATAAAATCTGATGAAAACATAGTCAAGACTCCTAAAAGTACTAATACAGTTATTGATAAAACCCTAATAGCCACTCTTCAGGGGCATTTTTTTAGCATTTAAATTTCAGAGTATCCTGAGAGGAAGGGTTTTTGGAAGCAAACTGCAGACATCTGGAGCCAGTGTTCTGCATTTGCAGTGTAGGTGAAGTGTGGGTGGGTGTTAGCATCTCTTTTCTTTAAAATGTTTTGGAATGCAACTGTACAATACCCTGCAGAACAGGCAGATTCCTGTAATTATGGCACACAAACCCTCCCATTGCGGGCAACCGAGATTTTACACACAGAGCAAGTGAAAGGCTGTATTTTCAGGAAACGTTTCTTCAGTGAGTAACAAGAGTGGCAAAATAATAGGGTCTTTTATTTATAGAGTTCCTTAGTTCAAAGAGCTCAAAGGAAGCGGTAGTCATGATCTCATTAATGAGCAAAGCAGCTCTGTGAGAAAACATAGAACCAATAACCACATTCTGCATATAGGGAAACGTAGGCTTAGAAAGTTATATGTGAGACCCAATTATCTTTATATCTCTATGTGATGAGAATAGTAATGGGAATACAACACTGTGAGACCTCCACCACACAAAGCAATACACTCAGTGCCTCCTAGGAGTCTCCTGCATGTTGCTCTATTACACAAGGTGGCTGCAGTCGGCCTTGGTTTTCTTCCTAGCCCACTTCCTAATCCCCAAACACTCATGGGGAGTTCCTTTGTGTAAGACCCAATCGTAATCATTATAAATGTGCTAAAGGTGGTTTCCATACAGGCTTAAATGTAAACTCTCCATTAAGGAGATGTTTTAGTTGTATTTATGTTGCCTAAGATGAGTTGATGCTAGGACTTTGATTGGGTCAACAAAATGGTGGTAGTATTTTGCTGCAGTTACAATAAACGTCAGGTTACGATACAATCAAATCTCTGAGAGAAAGAATTAGAGAGGCATTTAGAAAATGTTGTAGCATATGCTTTACTGAGAAAATCCAAGTTCATTCACTTTCTGTATATTTAGGAAAATTATTGTGAAATTCCAAGTTAAGAGTATCCATGAAGTCCTAAAGATAAACATCAAAGATAAAGTGTATTGATAGGCAGTTGCATTTGCAGAGAAGTCTTAGAGAAGAAGCAAAAACTGCCTTCAAAGTAGATCAGTCCATGCTGAAATTTCCTGGGCTTTTTTGTGTACATTCTCCTGAACGAATTTTCACAAAGTAACAGTGATTGGGTACTATTTCTTCAACATTCACTGCTGTGCTTCCTGGAGAACCCTGACAATCATAACTACTTAGGAATTTCAAATGGCTAATTCTTATATCTAAGAGATTAATGTATAGACTTTAAGATGCATCTCTATTTTAGCAACAATTATTTTTCATCACTTGAAGAACTTGAGAATAATGTCCATGTTTATGACTCAATAGTCAGTATTCTAAATTTATGATTCAAACTGTTTTGCTAAGAGCACTTGAACTTACATGTCATCAACCATGATACTCAGATGCTATCGTTGAGTTTGAACACCAATTTTAGGGTTCTTTGTCCCTGGAAAATTCACAGTATTTCCTCAGTTTTTCTAAGTTATCAAATGAAGATATTTAACAAGTTTGCTTCACCAATAAGCCAACATTATTAAAGTGATTATTAAATACTAGCATTCTAGCACTTATTGGTAACTTCCAGTTTTCATGGAGAAAGCATAACAATGATTGGTTGGCAAAAATAGTGAGAAGGAAAATGTCTAACTTTCCTTAGTGATGGGAATAAAATTCAGTTTATCAATTAAATGACATTCAGCTAAAAATAGCCTAAGTGATGAACTTGTCTAACCCTTTCTCTTCTACTTGAAAGCCATTAAATAGACACCAGTGCATCACAACAGAGGTTAAATGATTTGTTCACAGTCACATGCTGCCATATATCAGAATGAGGGAATCAGGTTCCATTCTCTGCACTATGCACTCAGAACTCTATGCTTAACATGTCATTTACAAGTTGAGAAAATTATTTAAATCTTATTGCAAATAGAATCTCAAGCATTCTCTAATGTCTGAGATTACGGAATTTTCTTTTTTTTTTCTTTCTCCTTTGGGAGGTGCCAGAATTGTCCTTTCATTTGCTTTACACATTAAAGTGAAAATAACTTAAGGTCTTTATTTACACCATGTAATGTTTATAGATTAATGTCTGTGGTTACTCTCCATAGTTGCCCAGTGCAACTATGAAAATCTTATTAAAATCTTACTGAGAGAAGCTTCATTCTCAGGAGGTTATTCCAATATGTATAGGAACCTTTATTCTCCTCTCATTCTATTAGAACAAAGAATGCAGATTTGAGGACAAAACAAAATAAAACAAACAACAAAAACTCTGGGTGATATAATGTATCCTTTAAATTCAAACCTACTTTTCCTCAAAGAATATTAATATGAAATAAAATGTTAGCAGATGCCAATAAATGTTAACCTCCCATCTCTCTTTTCTTATTTGTAGGAAAAGCTGGCAAAGTAAATAATAGCCCGAGAAGGGTCATATTGGATATACAAGTAGACCATTGTAGTTTACTAAAAATGATATAAAGTGGTAAGTTTTGGTACTAAAATTAATCTGCATACACAACTAACTGAAATCCAAGGTAGTTATTTAATTATTTAAAAAACAAGAAGAAAAATATGATCTATGGTTTTATCTAAAATAAAAACTGATATTTATACCATATGATTTCAAGTGAAATGTAATTTAAAAACTATGCTACCCAAAATGATTATATTATGGATCAAATTAAACTTAAAAGACTCAGTAATAACTAATATACATATTATTTTTATGAAATGTTCCAATTTAGGCTCCTGGCCTTGGATTTGAACAAACACACCAAATCCCTTCAGGTAAGTAATTTTATATATATAAATTTTTGCGAATACTTCTTACATCGGTTATCTATTGCTGTGTAACAAATTGCTATGCAACTTAATCACTGAAAGCAAAACATACACTTACACATAGATTATCTCAGATAGGCTTTCTGTCGGTTAGGAATCTGGACAGTGCTTATCAGGGTCCTTTGCTTTACAGTCACTCACAAGGGTGAAATCACCATGTGGGCCCAGGGTCTGTGCTCCCATCGGAAGCAGCAAGTGGAGGAGATTGTACTTCCAATTTTCACTCAGTAGCTGCTGGCAACATTCAGCTGTTCCTTGCCAGGTGAACCTCTCCAAAGTGGCAGTGTGCTTCCTCAAAGCCACTAAGAGTCTTCAGGCAAGATGAAGTCATAATCTGTTGTAATCTAATCAAAGAACGGGCATCCAAATTACCTTTATTGTATTCTATTGGTTACCTGTCACTAGGTCCAGCCCACACACAGATAGGAAATTCCACAAGGGCATATCCACAAGGGAATATCCTTGTGGGAATATCCACAAGGGCATAGGAAATTCCACAAAGAAATATCTTTGATAACTGCGTAAGGTACTTCTTTAAGGGGATACTTTAAACATGTTCTTTGTTTCCAAAAAATTAATTGAAAACTTAGAAATTTATGTTAGGTCTAAAAAATAATGTACAAAATTGAAGCATACTCTAGAAACAACACATCCTTGAGAGAAATGAATAGCTAAGACATTTATGACATAATTCAGACTTATGAGGTAAAAATTATAAAGCTAATAAACAATATAAGATTTTATTGAGATACTTGAGGATCTGTTGGAGCTTACATATCAAGGTTTTGTTTTGTTTTGTTTTGTTTTTTTTCAGGGAGTATATATGTTTTAAAATTTTATTTTGTTTCTATTTTTTTTCTGATTGCTGTAAATAAATCCCTGTATTTATCCACATCTGAGTACACATGCCCTGATCCTTCTTCTGTTCATATTTTGACTCCCCTATCTATTAGTTAGATGCCTTTGACCAGTCATTTAATTTTCTTTCCCTCAGTTTCCTCATCCTAGAGTTATAAGGATGTTTAAAACTTAATACACAAAATACATATTCCATGAATGATAATTATTATATCTTTCCCCCATATCTTAGATAATTTTCATCATTGATAACTGATTAATTTATATATCCATCCAATTAATAGCAAAGATTTATTAATGCTGACATAGTGCATTAGTTGCTTATATGCTATTATGTGCTGTGGATATTGAAGCTGGCACAACATTATCATTTTTAATAATATGATGATTGTCATATGAGAGACAGAAACAGGATGCTATAGGAGCACAGAAAAAGGCATCTGACCAAAACACCTGTATCATATCTAAAATGGTGAATCCAGTGAATTCTGGGGAAAATGGGATCACTGGTAGATAAAATAGCACATGAAAAGGTATCAAGTATGGCAACAATTCAGGAATAATAATCTGCTTCTTGTAAATGATGAATGAATTCTTATGGAGACTCCATAGCAGGTGAGTCTAGAAGGGTAGGAGAAATGGGACTTATGAAATGTTTTGTGTGCTTATCAAGTGATTGTATATTTTATTTTATAAAAAGGCAAAGATAGGTAAAATTTATATTTTCTTTAAGAAGCAAGGAAATACATTACTGTATTTATTAATTCAAAGTAATCCCTGAAATACTATAGAGGTATGTCTAAGAGGATATTTTTCTGATGTAGAAAGAAATATTAAACTGCTCTGATTTAGACGTGGCTGTAGTGAGCCTGACTTACTCTGTATACCTCAAGTAGAAGTTTTAGCTAAAGTAAGAAATGAATTTATAGGGTTGGATATAGGAAATGATTAATATTGTGTACTCTCAACTTTCTGAAATTTTAAAATATATGTTCAGTTCATATTTAGTCTATGGAAAAATGAAAAGTGATAAATTTAGAGAAAAGAAATTCCATGGTTTGTGGGATCGAGCCCCACATTGGACTTTGCACAGACAGTGTGGAGCCTGCTTGGGATTCTCATTCTCTCTCTCTCTCTCTCTCTCTCTCTCTTTTTCTCTGCCCCTCCCTTTCTTGGTTTAATAACCATAAAAATAGAAATTCCATATTTTAAAATTAGTTTAAGTATTAAGAAACCTTATTGAAAGAAAACATGAACTCTAGAGATAAAGAATTCTAGTTTATTTTCTAATAAATAAGTGAACATATAAAAATGATCACTTGTGTAATGAAAAGTGAGATAAAAACTTCACAGTAAATATGATTTCTACATGATAGGGAGAGCATACTCAGAAGTATGTGAAAGATCAGGAAATTAAATGCTCAAATTAGTAAAATTTCTGGTATGCATATTAAACATCAATAAGTATGCTTGAAAATGTATTAAAAATAAATAAAACTTGTGCACACATATCTTTTCTCCACCCCCCAAAAATGAGGCAAATGGAATACTTTTATAAAGATACCATAAATTTACCAAAAAAAAGTGGTAGGTTTTCCTTTCATCCAATCAATACGGGAGTATGGAAACTCTGGATCTTGGAACACCAGGAAGAGAAAGAGAGAAAGTGTAGAACACCTCATTTACCTTTGTCTGATACCAATTTTAGTTAGAAATGTATACACCCTTCTTTTTTTCTTTTCTTTAGCTACTCATGTCCCTACTCTTTGTCCATGTTCTTCTGATACACTACCCTTCCAATTTCTTCTTTGCAAGGGAGCTCAAGGTCTTCTAAGATAATAATTCTACCTAAAATGTACTTATTTTCTGCTATAATAAACAGAGAATATGTATATGTAAGGCATGACGTGTAACTGGGAATCTAGAATATGTGATACTGTTGCAAATGTTTAAGTTAAACTCATAGTGAAATTGCTTTCTATTATGTTGTAGACACCTTGTCAGAAATGATTTATTCAGTACTAAAGCAATAACGTTATATATAAATTTGAAACACTCTCACTTCCCTCTGGAATCAATGTCTTAAAAGACGTACTAACCAACGATGGCTTAGGAAATACTATGGCATTTTGTATGAAGATAAATTCATGCTTTATACAACGATAAGCTAAAATGAGTAGATTTTTACTTTCAGAAGCTATTTGATGAACAAAATACAATTTATAATGTGGTAAATGCCCAATTAAAGTAGAGGCTCCATTGCCAATCTCTTCTGTAAGTAGCCAACATTTTAAAACTATTAATTAAACATGTTAATGACCCATCATTTCCACAGAGGTCTGTAGGTGTTTGGCTCTCAGAAACACTCAAGTAGCATTAACTCACCATGGACAGTAGAGCTAAGGCAATTAATGAACTGGGTTTCTTGTCTTCGCAAAATCTACAGCTGCTGAGATGAAAGAATTTCTGAGGGGAATAAGAAAAGACATAGAATTCAAATGTGAGCAATTGACATTAATCCCTAATATTCCCTGAGTTGCATAGTTACATTAAAGTGAGGGAACAGAGTCAGAAGGAAGGCTCTCGTTTGTATGCTCTAATTCCTCAGTTTAGATCTATTGATAATGTACTACTGGAGTGTCACAAGCCAGCAGCTTCTGTCCAGCTTGAATTTCTCCACTAAAAAATCAAGATAATGCTCCTATTACCCAATCTCAGGAGATTAATAGGAGAAACATAGAATAAAAGTGATTATACAGCAAATGCAAATGTTCGTGTAAAATATTAACCTAAATTTGGTAACTGTCATAAGAAAAATCCATTTCAAAGGGAAATTTAGCTTACCTTCAACTTCCCTAAAGCTATAATGAGCTTTTGAATTCAATGTTAGGTTCTAATTTTCTTAAATAGAAAAGCTCTATGTAAAATCAATGTGAATTTTATAATAGAATGCTTTTATTATGTAGTCCTAGGCCAAACAGGAGACAGGGGCTAATTCCCTGCTCTGTTTTACTGAATGCAGTAAGAATAATAAGTGCCCACCATGAGATTTAAAAATCCACTTAGAGCCTCTTCCTCAAAGACCAGAGGGATAAAAATCAAGTATTCCCAGACATAACCACCCCTAAAAAAACCTTGCAGTAATTAGGAACCCATGATGAGAACATTTCATTGGGCAATAAGAGGGGCTGAGGGAAGAAGTGCATATAAACCTGTCCTGCATTTTAACCACTACTTTGGGCAAAAGAATTTAATGCTCATTACAGTGTATTTTCCTATTTATGTTACATGCTTCAATTCAAATATTTAGAATCTAATACTTGTAATGTATTACAAAAAAATTAATATATTTTGTGATATCAGTAAATGATTTGTGTTAAATTTGACAAAGAGAAATGCAGGATTTTTTGCTACTAATTTTAGCAAAAGTAAAAATATAACACTAAAATTTGTTGAAAGCTTTTTTTTATTGTTGTCTAGTCTTTGTATTTCCCCCAAACTCACACTATGTTGATCTTGTTGATAATATGCCTTTGCCTTTAATTCAAGTTAAATTTTAAAGAATGCAACATTAAAAAAAAAATATTTGGATTAGAGAACATTGTGAGTACTTATGTGGCAGACACTTATTTGGGCTTCCCATGGACCCTTTCCAGAATTCACTGCCCAGCTACAGGTGAGGGGTTAGCTTACAAACTCCACAGCCTACATCCTCAGTATGTGCCTCAGCTCATTGGTGAGGTGCTTCTCTTCTACGGGCACTGAACGGGTGATAGTATAAGAGCCTAACCATCTTTGCCAAACATGGCATTCCTCTAACAAGCAATATGTCTACATTGATTCCCTGGAGATGGATAAAACATATCTGGGCAATTAACAGGAAAATTAAAATAATGTGAGGTTAAGAGAGTTTTTTTACAAGAAAATCCCATTTTGTGCAATTGGTAAGGAGAAATTATGAACATCAACTCCAGGATTTACTAGAGTGTTGAACTTGCAAGATGATTGAATGCTTGGCCCAAGCAAATCAGTTATGCCAAGATCAGGTCTCTTACTCAGAAAAGTCAAGCCGCTAAAACTTAGGATAAGGATAACTCAAAGATTTTGATTCACCATATAGTTCACTCTCCTCTATGTGAAAAGCTAATAAAGAGACTTTTCTCCAACAAGATAAAAGGTGCCCCTTTCATGAGCTACTCCCTCCTCTTCTTGTGGATATCAGGCTTATAAACAGAGTTAAATCACATTCCAAAGGAATCTGGATCATCCAGACATTACAAGAAACATCACTTTGATCCACTATGTTGATGGCCTCATACTGATTATACAGAAGAACAAGAGGTAGCTACAGTAATGGAAAACTTTTGAGACTTGCCTGATTCAAAGGGTGGGATTAATTCTAACAAAGATTCAGGGACCTGACACTTCAATAAATTATTTAGAGATTTATTGGTCAGAAGCATGCCAGATATCCCTTTAAAATTAAAAGACAAATTGCACCACCTTACATCCTCTAAACAAAGAAGTAGGTACAATGCCTAATTGATCCCTACACCTTATGAAAATAGCATTTTATATATGAGAATGCTATTCTTACTCATATACCAGGTGACGGGAAGGCTCTGTGATATTCCCAGTTTGTAATCCAAGCAGTCTTGCCCCCTAGGTCATATGCTCCATCAGAATGTGATACTGTGTTGCATGGGTCATTATTGAAAAACATCCTGTGTGGTATTTATGGCAGGCCCTAGAGAAAGACTAAAAATAGGCCCCTAGAGCAAGGCTATCCAATTTGTAGTAGAGAATTATGTTTCTATTGAAAATAGCTACTGCCATGTGACCGAGCATTGGTAGAAATGGAATACTTGACCATGGGACACCAAGTGGCTATAGATCTGGAACTGACTACCATGATCTCAGTCCTTTTAAAACCATCAAGTCATGAATTTGGGCTGGTTCTGCAGCAATTATTCATCAGATACAAATGGAATACTCAATACCAAGCACAAATAGGGACAGAGAGTATAAATAAGCTACATGAGCAAGTAGTACTCCATGCCGCATGTCCTTCATGTGACCTCCATGTCACATGGCATGATTGCATAAGTGCCCCTCAAACTCCATTGGTGGTTCCACATGGAAAAAAACAAACAAACAAACAAAAAACAAAAACCTGATCTTTGTTTATACATGAGTTTCTCAATAAGTGTATATAAACCAAAAATGGAGAATGACTAGTTTATAGCGTTGCATGTAAGTAGCCTTGAAAGACAATGAATTAAAAGTGTTCATGGTGGGTGGAGCTTTGGAAGGTACATCTGATCTTTCACGCTGTGCAATTGGCAAAGTAATCTCAGAAGAAAATACATAGGGCCCCTGGGCAGTAGTGAGTAGCCTGGCCAGATAGAAGCCTGAAAGGAGCAAGATCGAAAGAACATGGGAAAGAAGGCCCACCTTAGAGGCATGTGAATAAACATATGAAAGTGAGCACAAAGTGCCAAGATCTTTAAATCACATATTAAAACCCACCAGAAAGTATCACATGCAAGGAGGCACAATGACTTAGCTAGTTGATATTAACTAGCATTTTTCAGCACACATTCCAGTGCTGACACAATGGGCACACAAACAAAATGGCCACAGTGACAGTGACAGAGGCTACGCATAAGCCCTACATCATGGACTCTCACATAACGAGGACAATACAACAACTGCTGCCTCTGGTTGTCCGGCAGCAGGTTATTGATTTCCCAGTATCATAGAATTCTTTGTGAAGAGAAACTAGCCAGTTGGTGGCAAGATGAGTTCTTTGAGATTCTTTCAACATCAAGGGTCACTGAATTGTTTTCACAGAAATGGGTACATATTCTTCATATAGATGTGACTTTACTGCCTTCAAAATCTGAGTTAGCATCACTCTCTTAGAATGTTCAGAGTGCCTGACCCACATGAAAGGAATCCTATACAATATACCATTTGAATAGAGAAACCATTTTACAGGGAATAAGGTGTGGCAGTAGATTCAATACTGTGGAATCTTTTGATCCTATCACACACAACATCACCCAATATCTACTAACCCGATTGAGCACTAGGAGGACCCATTGAAAGTAAAGCTAGTTTAGAGCCAGTACCCTTAGAAGATGAGATACCATACTCTAGGGCATGTGTCTACATTGGATTAGAGAACTGTACATGATGTTATGCCCCAAAGAAGATAGATACATGAGTCCAGGAACAAAGGAGCAGAAGCAGTAGTCAGCACATGTAGCATTTTTTCTAGTGATTCACTTGGAGACTTTGTGCCTCCCATCTCTCCAGCTCTGGGCTCTGCATGATCAGAGCTCCTGCTCCTCAAAGAATGCACACGCTCATGGCGGTCACCAAATTACCAGAAATAACTATCACCTGGTCGTTGTGAGATCCTTATGTCCAATCAGCAGTACACAAGAGGGGTCACTATCTTGGGAGGAGTGAATAATTATAATTTAAAGGAGGAAGTAGGGCTCCTTTTTTACAGCGGGAGTATAGATTATGTGCATAATTCAGTTAATGTATTTGGGTTCTCGTTGGTTCTCCCTGCCAATATGTGAATGGACAAGCACAGCAACTTTTATGTGAGAGGTTGAAGGGTATCAGGATCTCAGATCTCTCAGAAATGAAGGTTTATTTTACACCACTAAACAAACCAATAAAGATGGTAGCTGATGGTGAGCAAAATTTGGAAGAATAAGTCGAATAGATAGATGGCAAGTGCCATTTTAAGAATTTGAGACCAACTACAGTGATGAGCACTGAAGTTTATCCTACTAACATCCCACTTCTAAATATTCGCTCAGAAAGAATAATCACTCTAGAGGGGCTTTTTCTTTTTTTTAATGTGCATAGTGGATCTGGGTTATATAATTCAGGACCTGTTGCTCAGCTGCAAATAATATGCTTGATCTGGCAGTTTCTAGTTCTTAGTTCTTCAGTATTCAAGATAAGGCCATGATTTTCCAGGGACAACCTCTGGCCAATGACTGATCAAGTCGGTGGCAGACAATATTAAGCTCATCTTAGCGTGGTACCCATGCAATGGCTGACCAAGGGGGCAGTGCAGTGACACAGTCATCCCAGTCAACAGAACTTGTCTAACAGGCTTTTTTCTTTAGAGTTCATGGTTGTGTTGGTAGAGACTCTGTTAGGTCTATATCTTGATCTGACAGTACTTCTGTTTCTCTTTCTCTTTCTCTTTCTCCTTTTACAAGTTTATTCCTCAGTAAAACTTTTGCCCTACCAACTTTGTCTCAACATTGGCTTCTCAAAATGCTAATCTCAGTGGCCTACTATAATCAACTGAAATTAATGCTCATTACTTCTTGCAGATAGTTTTTATGTTATTTTTGCTCATTCATTAATTAATACATTATTTTTCCATAAATATCTAAATATATTTTGACTTTAGAATCCAAAGCATAAAGCTAGATTTTGTTCAAAGCAGTCTGTTGTATACATTGGTGATTCCCACAAGAATCTTGGCCTTAAAAAATTAACAGGATAATACACGCAGTGAGACAGATTTATGAACAAAAGAAATATGGTGATACATAACTGGTTTACAAGAACATAAAGTAAGAATCTAAACTCTTCTCCCATTGCCCCAGAAAAATCTTGGACAGTTCACTAGCTTGGAAGAAACTGTAATTGAATTAATCTGTGCTTTGTTTTCTGTATTTTATTTTTTATTTTTTGTGGAAAGTCTTTATTTTTTTTAAGTTTATTTATTTTGAGACAGAGCATGGAAGGGCAGAGAGAGAGAGAGTGAGAGAGTTAAAATCCCAAGCAAGTTCCACACTGTCAGCACAAAGCTGGATGCAGGGCTCAAACTTAGGAATGATGATATCATGACCTGAACCGAAATTGGACACTTAACCAACTGAGCCACCCAGGTGCCCCATGTTGAAAGTCTTTTATAGCAGAATTGATTCTTTTAATAGAAATCAGAGTATTCTAATTTTCCATTTCTTCTATCATCTTTATTAGGTTGTATTTATCTAGGGATTTGTCCATTTCATCCACATTGTCAAAGGTTTGCCATCCAGTTATTTATAATGTTCTTTTAAATATCTTTTGATGTCTGAAGATTTTTAGAAATATTAATTTCACTCCTGATATTAAATACTTTATCTTTTTTCTCATCATAACAGTCTTGGTAAGCATTTATCAATTTTAATAATGTGTTGGAGAACATTATCAAAAAAGATGTGGCCCAACTGACCTGTGAGCTGGACCTGGGCACTTTGGAGGTTCCTCACCCCTTCCCTTGTCCTTGGACAGTGGTAGCCTTTTCTACTCCCAGAGATGCTCCAAGGACACAGAGTTGAGATAGTAATGTGGTGTTAAAAACACCTGCATGGTATACGTGACTAAGCCAAGTTAGGGCCTCTTTCTAAGTGTTTAATATTTAGAGGGCAGGTGTGAGGATCCATTCCCCTTTCTGTCACCCTAGACAAGACTCTTATGTAAATCCCCCTGGTTATTATTAAAATTGCCACCTACCAACATGGAGTGGAAAGCTTCTCTTTGGTCTCTCCCTGCTCTAAGATGGCTGTTGTCATATTACACCAAGAAAGCTCCCAAGAGGGCTGTGAATCTACGAATGTTATTTCAAACAATCAAATGTTGGCTTCTTTCCTTTGATTTATGTTTGTTTTTATTTTCTTAATCTGTGTGTGTGTGTGTGTGTGTATGCATATATATAACTTTATATTTTCTACTTTTATAAGAAATAAAGACAAAATGCTTTTTTAGTTTAATGAATATGCTAATATGCAAGCATAAATTTTGAATACAAGTCTATAAGAAAATGGAAGGGAAAAAAGATGGATGTGTTTCTTCTCATTAAGAACACCTCTTTGGAGCGTGGGGAATGGGCTAAATGAGTGACGGGCATTAAGGAGGGCACTTGTGTGGAGCACTGGGTGTTACATGTAAGTGATGAATCACTAAATTCTACTCCTGAAACCAATATTATACTATATGTTAACTAACTAGAATTTAAATAAAAATTTGAAAAAATAAATATTTTTAGCATTAAAAAAAGAACATCTCTTTGAATCATATACTTTCCTATTTATATCTCAGGGACCAGATATTAATTAAATAATCTCTCCTATACAAGAAAAGTTAAAAAATGTAGTCTTTATTCTTTCACATTAGGTCCAACAAAGGATAAGCCAAAAGATGGTGAAAACACACATTGAGGTAAGCAGCAAGTGGTCTCCACCAGAGTTCAAAAGGACACTGAATAGAAATAGTTAAAAAGGATTACCTCTTGGTTACAGAGCATATGGGCTGGAGGTAACTGAAAACATTTACTTTTAATTATAATTTATAGAAAATATTTTAAGAGGGGCCCCTGCGTGGCTCAGTCGGTTGAGCATCCGACATTGGCTCAGGTCATGATCTCACAGTTTGTGAGTTCGAGCCCCATGTCGGGCTCTGTGCTGACAGCTCAGAGCCTGGAACCTGCTTCAGATTCTGTCTCCCTCTCCTTCTGCCTCTCCCCTACTTGTGCTCTGTCTCTCTCTCTCTCTCAAAAATAAATAAAATGTAAAAAAAAAATGAAAATATTTTAAGAAAACATCAATAAATGTTAAAATTATGTAAAATAAGGATATCCAATAATGTAAAAGATCATTAACAATATAGACATTAGAAGAATGAAAGCTATATAAAACAAAATAATCATCAGGCACTATTATTTTTTTAATTACACATTTGTGTATAACTATGCATGCATATAAGTAAACATGCATATAAAATGAGGATAAAATATATTAAAAATAAATTAAATAAATAAATACAACTTTAAAGTAAAATACAAAAGAAGCATGCACTTAAAACTTTTAAAAGGAAATATATCAAATGTCTCCTTTGTTTATTCAGGAATTTTTGCTCATTTGTTCTAAAATATTGTACTGTTTATATGAGTGTAAAAAATCGTGTGTGTGTGTGTGTGTGTGTGTGTGTGTGTAATACAGAAGTTTATGTAATATAAACCAATCACTTCATAACCAAATGTTAACCTGCATGATTCAAATAAAGATGAAAGGTATCTAGGTTGGTATTATTAGAGGAATTGTCTTCTTTTCTGCCTAAAACAATATTACACATTACATTTTTAAGTAGAATATTTCATTTCTGCATAAAAGAGATATTATAACTTCATGAAATATTTTTGAGGCAACAATGGTGATGAGTGACTTTAAATTTATTGTTCAAAATGTTATAAATAAAATCAATTTTAGTCTGTTTTTTATTATTATTGCATCATTAACTCCACCATATCCAAATGGTAATCAAATTGAAATATAAGAAAAATGATTAATTACCTCTGCTGTCTCTATATGATACACTGGTTGACTAGATAGACTAGTGAGGAATACAAAATGACCTGGTGAGAAGCCATCTGTACTTCTGTCCAACTCTTTAAAAGCATTTCTCCTGCTGATATTATCACAGTGTTCAATAACAATGTAACAGAAGCTTTATCACCAGGATATTATGGGGCATTTCATGCCCTTTTGCCATATTTCTATTACCTCTTGAAATAGGCAATAGAAACTGTCAGGGTTAATTGTCTTTATTAGGTCTATTGCCATATCTGGAACCCACTACACAGATTTTTACAAATCTCTAAAAAGGTGTCAATGTGTCAGTTTAAAACCAAGTCATATATGCAAAAACAACAACAACAACAACAATATCAACAACAATAAATGAAAAATACTGAAATGTTGCTCTGATTAGCATATGAACAAATCATCTGATTGTGATTATATAGCTTATTAGGCTGATAGATACATTACATAAAATCATTTTATTTTGCTATGCATGGTCAATCTCTATTTCAAATTTTTAAACATAATATCAAGCCATTTTAAATATATACACGTATAAACACTGAGGATGTTTATCTATTTATAATTTGCTTTCCTATATGTTTGGAATACATTATACAATTTAAAAAGAAAATGTAGATTATTTACAAAATAAGTTATTTAAGAATGGGGTGGTTTTGAATTAAACTACAAAGAGTTGACTACTTCCATGATCTTATATGTGGCAGCCAGCACAGATGGATTTCATAAGGTCCAAGAGGAAAATGCTACATGATGTTGTCACATAATCAATCAGTTGACACAAATTTATAGGCATTGAGCAACCCATCATTTCAGGTATACAGCAGAATGAAGGAATATATCTTCCATAATGTAACAAGTTTTCCTAATTAGCTGAAAGATGACCTTATTACATCATTATTTATCCAAAGTAAGAACAATATTACAGACAACTTTTCTTTCAGGCAATTGATTTTAACTTAAGGGTTTTGACACATAAATAGTTCTATGACTTTTTCTGTGGAGGCAGAAGTGATATGGCTATAAGGCAAAAGTGTCCTTACATATTGGGAAGCTTCCAATTCAAGGATGCAGGGGAAAATTATATTAAAAACTCCTGTTTATAAATTATTTCATTTCTGCCCAGAACTGTGCTGAGCACTTTATATACAAAACACAAAGCTAGTATAAATAGGAAGTAAAAGAAATTGGATTCCAAACCAGTTTTTCTGGATACCAAAGTCAGTACATGCCACAATAACAGTATTATAGGCGAGTTTAAATTACTTTCTCTCCCATTTAAATATTCTTTCTTCTATTTGTAAGTTGACATCATTTTTATTTCCTTTCCATTTTGTTTTAATTCATTAGTTACCTGTTGCTAATCCTCAGACTTCCACATTTGTATTTATTTTTCACAACTTGATTCACTTCTGGTCTGTTATTCTTAAACCCACCTGCTCATGTTCTTGTCCCATGCCACATTTACTGTTCTTTGGCTACTTGACTAAAACTTTAAATTCATTGTGTACATGTGTTGCTCAATCCTAGTCTACCACAAGTGGAATTTCTAGCTTTTATTCAAGACCATTACCCTTTGGTAGCTGGGTTTCTCTTTCTCTGACTACTTCCAAAGTCTAAATTTTTAGCCTGAAATATGGTATGAATGAATCCTGCACTTACTTTCAAGACCACGTATAAATTGTTCCTGATCTTTGTTTTTATGTTTATCATCTAGCTTTCCATATGACCACTTTGATCCATGGTTAATACAACATCTAGGTGTTTGCTTTTTTTTTTTTTCACCAAAGTGTTTCATTTTATCAAGTTGGGATTAAAGGATTCATATTGAGGGATAGTTACGATATTTGTAGAGGACTTGGAAGTTTTCTATAGGCCAGGGTAGAAGTTCAAGTGTGCGCAAGATAAATTTTACACTTAAGGAAATGGAACAGCTGCTGAGGCTTTTTAATTAAGGAAAGTAATGCAAAATCATTTTGTGAAAATTATTCTGAAAAAAAGTATTCACGCAATATTTTGATCAAGAGAAGAATAAAGTTTGGATCTCCTTTAATAAGCTGAATATAGGAAGTGGCAGAACGCTGAGCTGACTTTGTAGTGGTAGGAGTTAAAAGGCAAAAATAATTGTGGTTGATAATAAAAACATAATACTCTGGTTTACGATATCTTACTTGCTATAGGAGACAAAGAAGAGGTAATTATTAAGGACTGTTTAACATTTCTTGTCTGAGTGACTAAAGTGTTGTATTTGGAATGTCAGAAGGATAGGCATGAGGTGGTGCTTGGATGATTTCCATTTTAGATACGTTGCACTAGAATGTACTAGAAAAATGTTCACGTGGAAATGTCTGGTAGCCAGTTCAAAATGAAGTGAAAGTTTAGATGGAAAGGCAAGTTTAAAGATATAAGTTTGAAACTCATCCACGCGGATGTACTAGTTACTATTGTAAGAAGAGTTGGCTGTCTTGTAGAGAAGAGTTGATCAGAAACATAAACATAGGAAATGTTCACATCCAGAGTGGGAAGCAAGAAAGGAACTAGGGCATTACCTATTACATTATAGGAGGAGAGGGCATTACCTATTACAAAAAGTTGTTTTGACCATCTCTTACTTTCATGTAGAGACTTTGGGCATGTTATTTAGAGTTTTAAATAATATATATGTACATGGATGGCATATTGTCATGGGTTTTAAGACACGTTAGTTTAAATAAACTGAAGGTGCCAGGGCGCCTGGGTGACTCAGTTTGTTGAGCGTCCAAATTCGGCTGAGGCAAAGATCTCATGGTTCAAGCTCCACATCAGGCTCACTGCTGTCAGCCTGTCAGCCTGTCTGCCTAGAGCTCACTTTGGATCCTCTGCTCCCCTTTTTCTCTACCCCTCCCCTGCCTGCACTCTCTAGAAAGAAGGAAAGAAAGAAAGAAAGAAAGAAAGAAAGAAAAGAAAGGAAAAGGAAGGAAGGAAGGAAGGAAGGAAGAAAGAGAGAGAGAAAGAAAGAAAAAGAAACTGAAGGTGCCAAAAAAGAGTTAGAAATAAAAACAAGATAATGAGAATCCAGAGGAAGAGAATGTCCATGAATCAGAGCCTACATTGCAAATTCTGGCAGGGTGGATGCTAAGAAAATTAATAAAGAAAAGGTTGAGTGTGGCAATTAAGATACAATTAATTACCTTTGAGACCAGAATGTAAACATATTGAAATGCAGAAAATAGTTTATAAATAGTATTTCTCGAATTTATATCTGTAGCTACAAATAGTTCTCTTCCCTGTGGTTACTTTCATTATTTTGACATGACATATAAGTGTCACTAATCTTTTATCTTCCCTTTAATAATAGAGAAACTGAGGCAGAAAGTCAAGATACGTATTTTATAACTGTCGCATTAAAGGCTAGAATTTTAAACTTGCCACTGTTATTTTGATATCAAACTAAATGTTCTTTAATTGCCATCATGGCAAGCACTATTTTTTATGATGTGATCAGCTCATGCATGTAGTTTAATGGTATATAAACAACAATCAATTCAAATTAAATCATTCCATTTTTAGAAGTAAAACCTACCAAGGCATCTCATATCACATAATTGTATAATTCACTGTAATTACATAATGCTCATATGGTGCTAAAAAATTGATAAGCTGACATTAAAGCAAAATGACTTAAACCTATCTTAATTTGAAATGCAATGATCACATTGCTAATAATATGATTAGTTCTAAATTTTTGAATTGTATTCCCTAGGAGTTTATGACTTTCCCCTTAAATAATTTTAACAACCTTCAAGGAAACCCCAGGAGAAAATACATTAACAAAATGTCTATTTATTTGCCACATATTTTTAGTATTTCCTGATTAAAATTTCTTTATATCCAGTCTGTTGAGATTGTACATATATTTGGCCATAAATAGCAGCAATCTCTTTTGTAATTAGCCTCATATTTAGTGATTTATTCAGCAATAAAATAAGCCAGATTCTGGAATTTTGATCACTTGTTAGGGACTGAAATCTGGAATTACCAAAGGCTTGAGACTAAATGAAAAAGACAAAATTCTTGCTATCCTGATGCCTTATGTATTATAGCTAGAGTCAAAAGAGACTTCTTAATTTAGTTATAACCCTAAGATTTCAAGGCAGCGGTTGTGACAATGCTGCTGGCCCACAATGTATGGCTCTGAAAATATTGTCTTTAAGTACAGATTGTAAAGGATTTAAATAAATATTGCCCATGATACACATATCTGGAGACAAAGCAGCCAGCTTCTTTGAGAAAGTAAAAGCAATGTCATGGCAGGTTCATTCGCTGAGGAAATTGTGTATGGAGAATCAGACAAAGCGCAGTCCTCAAACTTCTTGGGCAACAAGGGGACAATTGGGAGTGAAATAAACAAAAAGGCAAGATTATCCTCCAAGGAACTTTCTCACAATCCTTAACTGCTACTTCTGGCAAAAGATTTTCATGTTTTTGTCAGAGCAAAAATAAATTTTAAGATTAAGTTTAAATTTTTTTTTTTTTTAACGTTTATTTATTTTTGAGACAGAGAGAGACAGAGCATGAACGGGGGAGGGTCAGAGAGAGGGAGACACAGATTCTGAAACAGGCTCCAGGCTCTGAGCTGTCAACACTGAGCCCGACGCGGGGCTCGAATTTACAAACCGCGAGATCATGACCTGAGCTGAAGTTGGCCGCTTAACCGACTGAGCCACCCAGGCGCCCCATGTTTAAATGCCCTTAAATGCTTAAGGGGCACCTGGGTGGTTCAGTCGGTTAAGCGTCCGACTTCGGCTCAGGTCATGATCTCATGATTCATGGCTTGGAGCCCTGTGTGGGGCTCTGTGATGACAGCTCAGAGCCTGGGGCCTGTTTCAGATTCTGTGTCTCCCTTTCTCTCTCTACCCCTTCCCCACTTGTGCGCTCTCTCTCTCTCTCTCTCTCTCTCTCAAAAATAAACATTGAAAAAGTTATTAAAAATAAATGCATACTTAAAAAGAGTTAATTTACTTGGTTTGCTTTTCTTTATTAGTGTTGCCTCAAAACACTAATCATACCTGGACTCACTCTATTTTCATCTGTGACCCTCAAAAATTTCCATTCTATGCAAATTGTCTGAGTTCAGTCTATGTCTCCAAATTTTACTTTTCTTTTTTATTTCTAACTTTCATTATGGAAAATTTCACACACATAACAAAATAGAGATACGAGTATAATGAATCCTGGTGGATCCACTGTAATTTTGTATAGTCTAATAACATCAAAGCCCTGTATATCTCCAACATTCCCAAATTTCAGACAGCATATTATTCCATCCATAAATATGTAAGTATACATATGTAAAAAATGAGTATTTTAAAAAACATAACCACAACATTAAGAACATTAATTAATATGCCCAGTGAGTTTTCACACTACTAAGACCATCCTTTAACTAGTTGTTTGTACAAATCAAGATAAAGTTAAGGTCCATGAATTGTAATTTGTTCATATTTTTTTTTTAAATCATTTGTTTTATAATGTGTAGTTTCTTTTCCCATCTCTTTTCCTCAAACTGGAAATTATTTTCCTCCAACTAGTTATTTGTCCTGCAGGATTTCCTCAAACCTAAATTTATTGATTTCATCTCATTGGCATCACTATTTAACGTTTTCCATGATCTTTATTTTCTATAAGTTGGTAGTTACAATAAAAACTCAATCTGGTATGGGTTCAATTTTATGGAAAGTTTGTAAGAGCTATTGCATATCTCCACCAGTATGTGATTAAACCTAGTTTTACTTTATTTTGGGTATACATTCATGTTTAGTTAAGAGATGTATTTTATTATACATGAACTAATAAAGCTTGCTTTTTTTTTTTTTTTTTTTTTTTTTTTTTTACCATAAAGGTGAAATATGTACCATTAGCTCTCAAACAATTTTTTCCGGAAATATACCCATGTTTTTGCCTTGTAATACCCAAGTTAAAAAAAAAACGATTTCCAAATATATGGCGAAAACCTGTCTTCCTTCTAGAAACAGCTTCTTTGGCTTTACCCACTCCCACAACTCTTTCTGAAAATCTGCAAACCATAGTAAATCTAAGAGCTGTGGAAGGAAAGCAGAATGAATTCAAAGTATGAGGAGGCATTGGGAATATTAGGGTTTTTTAAATTTATTTATTTTGAGAGAGACAGAGGTGGTGCAAGTTGGGGAGGGGAGAGAGAGGGAGATAGACAGAATTCCCAAGCAGGCTTTGCACTGCTAGCTGTGCAGAGCCCAATGCAGGGCTCAAACTCCAGCAACTGTGAGATCAAGCCCTGAGCCGAAACCAAGAGTTGGTGCTTAACCGACTGAGCCACCCAGGTACCCCCGGGAATATTGTTTTTTAAGACTATATCTACATAAACTAAGTAAATAAGCTAATTACAAATTGTAATATAATCAATCAATCAATACATTTAAATCAATATATTTTAATTTTTGTTCACAATATTTTATACAATTTCAAGAATCAACAAGACTTTTTTTTTTCTTATAAAAAGACATGAGTTAAGAAATTTTGAGGAACATGGCTTTATAATATTTAGTTGGGCTGAAATTTTGTACTGAATTCTATGACAAAAAATTTCCTGTGTTTTGGAGTCATCCTAGGTATATAATTACAAGTACATTTCTAACTCACAACATAATTCATTCACTGATTAAGAGGCAGGTCAATCAGTAAATAGCTTTCATTGACTTACCAGCAATTCTGGAGTTTTATTTAGAACACTTTATGACATTATAGGCACTCCTAATATAACTCAATAAGTACACATACCAAAACAAACTTCTGGTTTCAATGCAGTTATTGACCTAAACATAGTTTTTGAAATTGCCATTCTATTTCGTAAGTGCCTATTTTCCACTTACAAATCTTGCGTTAGTGACATTCATAATTGGTAAGATGCTTATAATTCCTAAATATTTGTTAATGTGCAGCAGTGACCACTCTGCCATGGGAAATCTTTACACTTTATGAAAAAAGAGAAAGTTCAATATACCTTCAGGTTGTGCTTCTCAAACTAAGGATTGTAACGATTTGTCAAGGAATGTCCAAAGCTAAAGAAATAAAAATGATGCATCTTCCTTTAGCATTGATTTTACCCTGAGATTCAGTTAAAGTATTTGAGCTTTTATTCTCTTTAAAATCATCACAAGAGTGGGCAGGTCAAATATCATATAATATGTCAGGCAATCTTATGTTTTATGTGGCTGTAAAATAATTTTTTCTATAAATTTACATGACTCAAATGATTGAAAATTTATATATGGTATGTGTTTGTTGTATGAAAATTCAAAATCTGATAATCTTAGGAAAGAAATATATTTGAAGTGGGGGGGGGGAGTAAGTTGGCAAATCACAAGGAAAAGTTATTCTATTGTCACCAGTGTCCTTAACTGCTCATTCTTTGTCAAAACAATCATAGCATCAAACTGGACACTTTAATATGTCAAATATCAGGTTTAAACAACCAATTGTGTAAACTGTGTCTAAACTGTTTCTGTACCATAGAGTTGGATGAGAGCAAGTAACATAGCCATTTTGCTGGTCTTTCTTATATTTAGAAAATAATGTCTGTGAAGACAAGTAAATATCACAATATTTAATGTTTCACTGGTGAGAATACTTTCAAGCAATATTGCAATTTTGTGTGTTTGTGTTTTTTTTCTAGTGCAAGTGATTTTGTGAATAATATGTCTTCTATAGCCAGATTACAAAATGGAAGACAGATTTGAGATGAAAGATGATAAAATCTGTAGTTAAATTCATTCCATTAGCAGTTTACTTTCTTCTTGAAAAACATTTTTCAGGAACTATTTCCTTGAAAGGCCGAGCAGTGAATGAGAGGTCCTTTGACCTTACAACAAGAAAATATTCTTTTTGAGATTTCCATCAAGAGTAACATGAAAGTGTGCCCCATGCCAACATTTCACACAATGCTATGCATCTCTTCTTAGAGGTCCTCTTGATATAGATCAAAAAGTAGTGAGAAACATATTTGTCATTTGTGTCCATTTATTTGTGTCCATTTATTGATACCAATATTTAAAAATTTTCCAATTATTGAAACTGACAAAATCTTTTTTTTAGTTGAACTAAACATTTAAAATTTGTAAACATGACACTGTAGCATTTCGTCTAAAATTAAACAAAACAAAAAAACAAAAAACAAACAAAACAAAACAAAAACAGGGGAGTTATTTTGCCTGCTTTCAGACATTGGAACTTCTGGTTCTTAGGCCTTTGGTCTTAGACTGAATTATATCACTGGCTTTCCTGGTCGTTCAGCTTATGTGAGCCAGTTCCTATAATAAATTTTTATATTGATTTTATTTCTTTGGAAAACATAATTAAACCACTTTTCTCCAAAGTTTTCACCCTTCATTAAGCTCTGGGGTGTTCATTCTGAAGCATAAGTAGTGGGTAAATAAGAACAATATATAATTCTAGAACTCATGCACTCCATTATTTTAGCAATTAAGTTAATCAGGAATAATATTAATTATAGAGAATATTCACGCCTTGTGGATTTTTTTTTCTCTAAACAAATGAATCACCTGTGTGGTCACTTAAATTAATAATCTAGCTGAATCTGTATTAGTAGCAACTGGTAGTCTGGAAATGATTAAAGAAATTTCTACACTTGTAGATAACTATCTTTGGAAATTGGCACAGACATGGTAGTATATTAGCTAAGCATAGGGATAAAAATACAACTAACTGTAACACTCATGCCACCAGTGATCAGAGTCACAAAAATAAGCAGGGTTCATCAAGTGATCATTTCATTAAAACTGTTGCCACATTTTGCATATTTTAGAGTCCTTCTTCTCTCTCTCTCTTGCTCTCTAAACAGTAGCAATACAGATTGAAAGACCTAAAGCTATTTTATGATCGGAATAATTTTGAACGTTTATCATAAGGATTTAATAGATGTCGTGGTAAGCTATTATGCTTTATTCTGTAGTAATGATAGATATAGAATACAAATGTTATTTCATTATCTTGTCATTTATTTCAAACTTGTTTTTAATCAAAGTACTTCTCTTCATTAAAAGTACTTTGATGTTATTACTAAAAACAATTTGAAACCTTGCATTTCTTGCTTTTCTGAAAGATTATTTTGTGGAAAAGCTGAAAAGATCACTTAAAACACAGACTAGAGACTGGAAAATAAGAGAAATTGGTTGTTGATAAAGTTTATAATTAAAGTCAGTTTAGTTGTCTACAATTATTTTCTAGAGTAATAAAAAAGAAATAAAGCCTTGATTTTTATTATACATTTCTTTAAAGTTTATAATCAGAATAGTTTAGAGTAGCATAATTCTTTAACATCCAGAAACATTTAGCTAACCAAATATTGAAATTAAATTTTTGTAATATATATGTAAAACTGCAGACATTAGCCCCATTTTTGGTAAAAATATAACTGAAACTTTGTTTACGTAGTAGCAAGGAGTAATAAGAAGAATCAAAGCAAATTATCCCACCTTCCAAATGTAGCTACTAGCTAAGACATACAGACCACTTCTCTCTGTTTTATGTAGTGCCAGAATGTTGCAAAAAGTCCCCTTCATAATGGTAGCTTTTGGACAAGTGTATTTCACTAGAAACTGCATTTTAGATAAATGGGTTTCCAATTGTTCTTCTGAAATTTGGAAGATCACAAAATAAAGGTCACTTTTGGGGGAAAAAAAAGGTAATTTTATCTGGCTTTATAGACTTTTCCTGAGTGTTTTGTTTTAAATTAATGGAACCCTGCACGTAAGATTTATAGAATCTAAAGACAGTGGGTGTAGTGTCAAATTAATCTGTGTGATTTATTACAAATCTCATGATGACCCCTGATCATGCAGGGTCTGAGAGCATGGCCGTAATGGTTTATGCGCTACTGCTTTACTCCCTGACCTTTCACCCAGGGAGTTTTAAATTCATTTTGTGGAACTCTTGAGGACACCATTAACCCCAACCGGCTCTGTATTCCTTGCCTTTGGCTTTTATCTTCAGCTGCTTTTTTTTTCTCAAAATATTCACACAAATCATGATGTCTAATAAAAACAGCTGATGAATAGATAGGTTATTGTGGCCTCAACTGAATAAGATATTCTCTAATGAATATATTAGATTTTACTTGTTGTTCAATAGGTACAAACTAATAATTATACAACATGAGTAAGTTCCAGAGATCTGCTGTACAACATAGTACCAATAGTTAACTATAAGTTATTGTGTACTTACACGTTGAAGACAGATCTCATGTTGTGTTCTTGCCACACATACATATACTCATACACACGACCCTACCTCCCCTCAAAAAAACCCAAGGACATAAGGAAACTTTTGGAGTTGTGATTGTGGTGGATTGTGATTGTGATTGTGGAATGTGGTGATGGTATCATGGGTGTGTGGATACATCCAAACTCACAAACTGTAAACATTAATTATGTGTAGTCTTTTGTATACCAATTGTATACAATATAGCTGGGGCGGGGGAAGAAACTATTTATAGCGGACATGAATCTTTAATTGCCATTTTAGAAAAAAAAATAGGGAGAAGAAGAGAAGGTGGACAAGGAGGAAAAAGAAGTGAAAATATTTACTGTTTAAGAAATATTTACTTCTCATCCTAGAAAACAAATGTTGTAACTAAGTGTGGTAGCATTTAAATAGACTTTATGGGTGATCATTTCACAATATATATAAAAGTTGAATCATTATGTTGTACACTAAAACTATCATAATGTATGTCAACTATACTTCAGTTAAAAAAGAAGAGGGGCACCTGGGTGGCTCAGTCAGTTAAACTTCTGACTTCAGCTCAGGTCATGATCTTAAGGCTTATGGGTTAGAGCCCCATGTTGGGCTCTATGCTGACAGCTCAGAGCTTGGAGCTGCTTCATATTCTGTGTCTCCCTCTCTCTCTGCCCCTCCCTTGCTCATGCCCTTTTTTTCTATCTTTCAAAGATAAATAAACATGGAAAAAAATTAAAAAATATATTAAAATAAAAAAATAAAAAAGAAGAAATTTACTATTGGTTTTTACAAGAATGAAACTGAATATTCATAGGACGAAACAAATTAATGTGAGTCAAAACGCAAAACACTGGAGCTCTCAGACTCGTTATTTAGCACTGAGTTATGTAAAAAATGCATTTGATTAAATTTTTATACATGTCAGTTGTCAAAGATCATCAAGAACATACCTGTAGTTATTAAGTTTGGCTTCTCACTCATTGTAGTGAGAGAGAAGCATGACTTTCAAGTTAGCTAGTCTGGAAATTTTAGCTCTGCCATTTACTAAGCTTGAGATCTAAAAGGAATTATTTCATTTACTAAACTTCATTTCCAGACCTCTAAAATGATATCTCGATCCCTGGTTAAGTCACTCAGTCAGTTAGGCGTGGGACTTTGGCTCAGGTTATGATCTCATGGTTCCTGAGTTCAAGCCCCGCGTTGGGCTCCACACTAACAGCTCTGAGCCTGCTTTGGATTCTCTGTCTTCCTCTTTCTCTCTCTACCCCTTCCTTGCCCATGAGCGCGCTCTCTCTCTCTCTCTCTCTCTCTCTCTCTCTCAAAAATAAATAAATAAACATAAAAAACACATTTAAAATGATATCTATAACATTTATGTTATTGATGTTTTTTATGGAATATATGCAATAATGTATGTACCATGCCTGTCACACAGCACTCTTTTCAAGATAGTTCTTATTTTATTACTTAGTACATTAAAATCATCTATTTAATACAGGTGGAGTGGTATAGGAAAACAATGGAGGACAGGTTGTGATTTTCTGTCTCTTGAGGTTCCAGAGATTACTACTTTGCATGTACACTTACTGTCTTGAACTAAAAGAGGAATATGTCCCCAGTTTCACTCAAAGCCACAGTAGATAAATGATAGGATGTTCTTTAAAAAAAAACTATTTTAAAAGCAATGTATTTTTTCAAATTTACTAGCCTAATCTCTTTGGGTTTTTTCTTTGTTGTCATGGTTGTATATTGTACAGAACTGTTGATATAGACTAACAGCATCAGTTTCGTCTTTTAATCTGATTATCAAAAGTTAACATCATAGGGGTGCCTGGGTGGCTTGGTCAGTTAAGCATCCAACTCTTGGTTTCGGCTCAGGTCATGATCTCACGGTTCATGGGTTCAAGCCCTGCATCAGGCTCTGTGCTGATGGTACAGAGCCTGCTTGGGATTCTATCCAAACCCCCCTCCCCACCCGCTCTCTGCCCTTTCCCTGCCTGCTCTCTATCTCCCTCTCTCTCTCAAAAATAAATAAATAAACAAAAGTTAACATCATTTTAAATCCATACAAGGAGTACATGAATTTGAAAATTCTTTACAGAAGTACAATTTCACAGAGCATTGTCTTAGTTAAGGCCTTCATCTATTATTATTTGTATTACTACAACAACCTACTACCTGGTATCCCAGATATTTATTGGGTTTATCTCCTTCCAATCAATTATTTAGTGAAAAAAAATCCAATATCAATAAAGCAATCATGATCATCTCAGCTTTTGCATAAAATCCTGCACAAGCATCCTTGAATCTTCTGAATAAATCAAACAATCCTATCCTTTGCTTATGCCTAGTAATTTTGCTTTCTCATTCTTCATTTTCAGCCAGAGTCATCTATGTGGGAGATCCCAGATCAAGTTTTGCTAGATTATCTTTCTCTGAGCCTTCACATCCAATATTTGGTCTCACTAAATCCAATTAGTGCATCTGACTCCATCGAGATTTCAGCTGGCACCAAGATGTTTTCCTTACATGCAAGGAGCTCCTTCATCAACCCCTGTCCCACAGGCCAGGTTAAAGGATTCATAACCCTCTTAATCCTCCATCTCTCTAGTACTCACCAAAGTTAAATGCAATTCTGTTCAGATATCTCTTTTCCTTTAGACTGTAAGCTATTTGAGGTCTATTCATCTTTCCATTGCCTAGAACATTCCTTGGAATGTAGTTGTTGCAGAACATGTATTTGTTGAATGAATGAATGAATGAATGAATGAATGAAAAAAATCCTTATACAATGACACTAACACTGTCCATGATCCTTTATCTTAAACCCATAGAACCAGAGTGTTTCAGAATTCAGACTGTTTAGAATCTAGGTAATCCATTCAGAATGGTAATGGGGTGCAAATACCACAAATTATATAGCAATCCAGTGGATTTCAGAACAATATTGAGTAATAAAGTAGGTTGATATTTTTGTAGAAAAACATATGAATAGTCCTACTAAGTGGAGTAAATAAATAGTAATAAATGGCCTCATAACAATGGTACTGTGATAATGAATACTTATAAATAGACACTTCAGCTGAAGTGAGATTTTACTATCAAAAGAATATAGATAAATTTGGCTGTCAAATGAGCTACCAAATTAAAAACTTAAATTAGTTATTTAATCCTTGATTTCTAGACCTGTTTGGATTTCAGAATTGCAAAGTAGGCATTATAGGTCTATGTGAGTATATGAATTTAGCCACAACCTACTGATTACTAAGTTTTATGTCCATTTTCTAGGTATAAAAATGTATCTCAAAGCTTCAGATTTATTATGTTTTGGTCACTAACATATGCATTTTCCTTATGAAGTGCAAGACCATCTGAATTTATCCTTTTCTTAGTTATCCAGTAATGAATTTGTATTTTTCTTCAAAGTTAAAACGAGTTTTCTGTATGTGGTAGAACTATTAAGCATTTTGCATATTAAACAAAAAATACTTTAAAATATGTTTCTCCTTTCATTTATCGATGCTTTATTACATAAAGTTTCAATAATTATTTTATCTCAACAATGTCAATTTTTTAAAGTTATATGTCTATGTAATATGTGTGTGTGTTATTTTTTTAATTTTTTTTTTTTTATGCTGATGCCAATATTTCAAAACCAAACTCTGAAATTTATTTCGGAATATTTTCCAGTTTTCTCCAAGACACATCACTCTTGTAATTTCTTCCTTTCAATCATTTATTTATTCATTCTGTGAAATGAAAGGCAATTTGTTAAGCACATCAATGCTTCTGACAGATGCCACTCAGAGGAAGCAGTTCCTCTTGTGGTATATTTGCTGGGGTGTTGGAATGGCAAGGGTCCGGAGCTGGCAGCCAAGAAAGAGTTCTTGAGCTGTCTTTGGTGCCAAAAGGTTATTTTATTAAAACACAGGGAGAGGAAAGAGCTGCACTGGGGTTGCAAAGAGTGGCTGGTTATATACTATGGAGTTGGGGGAGATAGAGGCAAAAGGGAGGCCTCCAGAATGACTTTAAGGTGCTAAAGAGGACTCCTAAGGTACTGATGGCCTAGCTATCATCAAACCAAGGTTGTTTTTCCTCTCATAAGGCATTAATGACAGTAGGGAGTTCCTGGAGAAATGTGATACTATGTATTTGCCTCAAGTATTTTTCCATGGGCTGCAGGTTATAAAGAAATTTAATCTTATTTACCATTTCCTTCTTGCTTTTGTTCCCCACATCACCTTGGAGGGGAGAGGGAAGGTTAAGGCTCCAGGAAACTGAATCTGCGGGTTTCTGGAGGTTAGGCTATTGAGAAAATTGCTTTTTTCTTATAATTCACATTTACAAACCGATGGAGACTCCTGGCCTGCATGACTGTGATCTCTATCAGTTAACCACTTGTTTTCTCCTTCTCTTAGCTTTAGGGGAGCCTGGAGTGCCTGAGGAATGTCACAGGTATCCCACCTGGAGAGGGTGGTGGTGTTTGCTGGGTGTCAACTTGCCTTATGCTCCCTCATCATAGTCACAGTGCAACTCTTAACCAATTTTCTCCATACTTTATGTTTTTTAATGTTTATTTATTTTTGAGAGAGACACAGAGCATGAACAGAGGAGGGGCAGAGAAGGGGGTGGAGACAGGATCCGAAGCAGGCTCCTGAGCTGTCAGCACAGAGCAGGATGTGGGGTTTGAACCCAAGGAACCATGAGATCACGACCGGAGCGAAGTCAGATGCTTAACCTACTGAGCCACCCAGGCGCCCTCTCCATACTTTAATAAAGTCGAATTTAGTTACTGGAACCCTTGCAGTTAACTTTTACAAAAGACATATTGTGTGTGTCTGTGATTTTTGCGGGTTATTTCCCTGCTACTGTGATATGGTCTTGAAAATTTTTCACTATAGAAAAAGATATGAAAAATTTGTATTAAAATAAAAGATATGGTCCATGCTACACCTTTTTGAAAAGAGACTGAAGAAACAGAATCAAACTGGTTATGCTCTCCCCCAACATGTGGTTGCAGACCACCAGTCTGGTAGCTCGGCTGTGTACATGTTGCAATTTGATATTGTAGTTGAAAAGCGGCCAACTAACAGGGAATTGCAGTAATCAAGTTGTTGGGAAAAAAAAAAATCAATGTACTGAACAGACTTTCAATCTTATTATAAGACCAACACAACTAAAGACAGGCAATGGTCCTCCTCTGCCAGCAGCAACGTGGATAGGAGGAGGGGAAAAAATAAAAAGAAAAATGACTTTATAGCTCTAAAGGAAAAGATATCATTCAAAAGGCCACTAAGTGTCTAAATAAATCCTAAAATCGTGAAATTTGCCATTTCTGTCAAACATAAAATGGAATGATGGCTAACTGTAAAGTAATTTAAAGGGTTTCAGAGAATGTTTACAATTATTTGTGTGAGTTGATCGTAAAAAATGCGATTATTACTATTTTTACAAAGTTATGTAAAACTCAGGAAAAGTAGCATAGGGTACTAATGTTTAAATATAGGTAAATGTAAGCAAGTTGCAATACATGGCTCAGTTATGTAAACCTTTTCAAATACGAGTATCCAGAGTACTTTGGATATTGCAAATTAAACCAAACCAGATTTGGTATCTTTCTTTCATTTAGTGGCGTGCTTCCTTTCTAGGAGAAAAAAGAAGGAGAAATTAGGTGAGGGAGGATCAGAAGACAGAGAAAAAGAGGGGAGAAAAGGAAAGAAGAATCATACACAAACCAGTGCTGACTATTCTCTTGGGGGCAGCTAAGGCCTAAATCAATCTGAGGCTGCTCTTGAAATGCAGGCATACGTTTCCAAGCCTTATATTAAAATTTCATGATCAATAATGCTGAAAGCTGCAGAACATACAAGCAAAATAAGTGCTGACAATTCACCAGCATCTGAATTTAATAAAATGTCATTTTCCAGCCTCAGCAGTAGTGCCAGGAGGAGATGGCTGTCCTGATTAGAATCTGTCAAATGAATCCCCATTCGTCAGGAAGTAATAAACTCAGAATAGTACCTTTTGTTCCCGGTTGTGTTGACTCTCCAAAATACAGCAGTCAATTCTTATTCTAATATAATTGTACTGTTTTCAACACTGAGGCAAGGAAGCAAAGACCCTCCCCTCCCTGCCCTGGGGTGGGGGTGGGGAGGAGGGTGGGAAATCCATATTGTTTACATACTTTGATTTGCTATGTAGATAACACCTAGACTTGAGGATTGGTTCTCTCTGTGAAGCAGGTTTTTGTCCCAGGGTCTCTGCATATGTATTCATACACCACTCATCTACTTCTCAATGTAGTGTTATCATCTCTGGAGTCTTCCTTGTTATTTGTTAAGGGCATAGAAAATGTTGCTTCCCATACTTACCACAAAAGGAGATACCATTTACAAAGGCATTCTGCATGGAATTAGGCACTAAAAGGTAAATGTTTAGAAAAATCATCAGTTTTGGCTTAAAGGAAACTTCCATTCATTTGAAGGATGATTTCATAATACTAGGCTAAACCTGAGAAAAGCATGATGATCTAGGAAGTACCACATTTGAGTGATTGGTTACAAATATGATTTCTACTGTCCTTTTTATATTGAATAAATAGCTTGAGAAAGACTGAAAAACTTGGTGGGTTTTCACACAATATTTTTTTCACAAAAATACTGTATTGTTATTTGGTTTTGTCTATTTCTTAAATATCATTATAATCTTAATATTACTATAACACAGGGTATTTGCATAGTCCTGAAAGATATTCTTAAGTGTTGAGAGTTTCCCTAAAGTTGGTGTCCCTACCAATTCACCATCCTGTCCATGATTATTTTTCTATCACAGTATTTTTTCAGGGACTCATTTAGTTATTCATTTATTTCATTCAATTAATCAATATTCATTGATAAGCTAGGTGGAAGACTCTAAGCTCAGTACCTGAAGGTTTTTTGCATTGATCACTGCTGAAAGTTTCTGGACATTTGCTATCTCATTTGTCCTATATTTTTGTTTTATTTCCACCATGGTTAGAGGTCTGTCTAGGAAATAAATTTCTGAATTTGTGAGGGTGTCTAACTGAGATTATTTAGAATAGAATCAAACAGGTGGTTAAAGATTATAGAGAAAGCTTTTAACTCTGAAAGCTGTGATTTTGTGAAAAGAGAACTTTAAGTGATAATGTTTTTGTTTTTGTTTTCTTAATTAAAATACAAAGCTGGCTTAGCATGATTTGTTTTAAGCCTATAGTGTACATATTTTAACCATGGGTTCACCTCCAGGATGAAAGGAAGTGTTGTAATTTCTCAAAAACAGTTTTGAAAAAGTGAGACTTCGATGGGCTCTGGGTATGTGAAGCACTGTAATGTGTTACATGGAAAATTTACCAAGACATGAAAGTATGTCAGAACTAACGAGGATAATGAAAACAGAAAATTATAAGTCATTAAAAATAAACTCAAGTTGCAACCTATTTCTTTTCTTTTTCCAAAATATGTTCTATTACATTCAAGAGCTTTTCAAATATGGCATTTTGACTTTTCCCCTCTGGAGTATAACCATTATGCTTGGTCATAATTAACCAAGCATAATATATTAGAAAATAAACGACACTCTTATTTTACCAGAGATGTGCTTGATCTTATGTTGACTGAAGAAAGTCTGAGTATGGATATAAGTGGACATATTCATATTTTGCTAGGTCAATCAGCACATTGATTTTTTTTAGTTGTTACTTGTTTTTGCAATACAAGGCGATATGTAATAAACCCATTATCTACATTTCCCTACAATTTCACTGGTACTACAAATAGTAAGCAGCCGGGTGTAGGATTGAAATAATAATTATAAAAACTCTTCTAGCTATCTATTACTTTCCCTATTACTTATGACAGCTGAAATGAAAATTATGTTGATAACCAGAATTCATCATTTATTATCCCTCTTTTTTTGCAAACATGCATATTTACTGCCTCTTTCAACAGAGGTTGCTGTCATTAGTGACTAACAGAATTAAATAATAATACTATTCTTCAAAAACAGCTATTACAGATTACTCACTGAAAGTTTGTTGACTAAAAAGAGGGAAGGCTTATTCCCTGAATGGATATTTTATCATTTCTTTATTTCAGAAATTTAGCAGGAATTTGATTATTGGGCTAAGAACAGTACTATAATATAATACCCTGAAATTTATAAACATTAAGATTTTGGCAACATAGCTTATTTAGGTAAAGAAAGTTCACTTATATATTTAAATTATAGTCATATATTTAAATATATAATAAAATATATTTAAATGGGACACAGTTTTTATGGTTGGACATTGGGGGAAAAAGCATGGCACGTACTTAGTCATTTCTGTACCTAAAACATTTCTTGTTTTGTTTCTCTTTCTCCTCTTTCCAATCATTGTAAATTTGTGTGGATTTAGTTATTCTATATATCCCCTTTGCATTTCTCTCTGTAGCAATGTTTGTACATTTCCAGCCATCTCTGGTGTTTGTACTGAGAAGAGCAGTGCTATATAAATAGTGGAATCTGAAAACACAGGTCATGAAATTCATGTAGTTTTGTTGAATTCAGAGTAACCTTTCAGTTATAATTGACTGTGTGCCCAGATACATGTAACTTATTCTTCTGGATTTATATGAAAGTATACTTCCCTAATTGCCACGGATGCCATTTAATTCAGAACCCTCCCACATCCTATGAATTAATCTATGTGAAAATTTATTCCTTGTTACTCAGAAGGCTAAATTTTAAAGTCAATTTTTAGTATACTGTCTATTAATAACACACAAGTTAGGTTTAGTCAGAAATGTGCACTACCTTTATAAAATATGTGAGCATATTTTCATGTTGCCAAATCATATGAACAGATTCTGAAGGAGATACAGATTACTACCCAGATGACAAGACAGAATTTTGATTTCATGGCAGAATAGTCCAGTATGTATGAGACTCTGTGGAAATTGTCTCAATTTTGTGAGTTTTCTTCTGAATCCATAGTGAGTCATTAAGCCCAACTTTCTGACAGGATTGAGGGAGGATGATGACAATGATGACACTAAGGGGGTACAATCACTTAGAGCAACCTGTTTTCTGTAGGAAAGGAGAACTTCACATGGGCCTTTCGCCCCTTCCCTCCCTCTTTGATCATCACCTTGGAGATATATATCTAGCTTATTTTTCCTTCATTTTCTGGAATATCTATACATAATATTACATATTATTGGATCATTCAAATTTTTTGTGCTCTCTTACCTTCCTATCAGGCAGAGACAATTTAAAATATGGACCATTCATTTACTTTTGAGTATTGCTAGTATATCTTTGCTTTTCATAATTTTTTCTTTTCTTTTTTCTTTTATTTCCTTTTCTTTCTTTGTTTCTTTCATACTTTCTTTCTTTTTTTAGTTTTAGGGAAACTAGGTTCTGTGTCCTTGTTTCAAATCTCCCATCTTTCCTTCATATAGGTAATTTCAAGGCACATGGACAATGATTGCTTTACCTGTCAGCCTGAAGAAACCAGTGGCAATAGGTAGCATGTTTGACAAGAATTGTTAGTTATGAAAGGACAATTAAAGTCATGTGGTAAGTATTCAGCATTTCATTATTTTTTAAAAAGTTTATTTATTTATTTTGAGAGAGAGACAGAGAACACAAGTGCATGTCGGGGAGGGGCAGACAGAAAGGGAGAGAGAGAGACACTCCCAAGCAGGCTGTCTGCTGTTAACACAGAAACTGATGCAGGGCTGGAACTCATGAACCGTGAGATCATGGCCTGAGCCAAAACCAAGAGTTGGATGCCCATCCAACTGAGCCACCCAAGTGCCCCACTATTCAGCATTTTAATTTTAGCTTTTACATGTTCACTGATGTTGTCATAGTGAGTATCATATATATGTCTGTCCAGTAACCATATTGTGTGACTGAATTTCAAACACTGTCTCAAGGAGGACGACAAAGGTATTATTCTGTTTCTAATTGACCACTGACTGCTTAAAAGTGAGTCAGGATTTCTGGTTTCCAGGCTAGCATTCTAGGAGCTTGGAAGGTGTCACTCCATCGTGACAAGTAAAAAACTGAACACACTGAAAATCAATAGTGTCCTAAAGATCTATCAAAGAAATGAGATCACAGGGGAAACTATTGCCCCAATATTGGAGATATTGGACAGATACAGTGAATCACAACTTACAGGAATAGAAATTGAGGAGCAGAAGCCTCCACAGGAACCAGTGCCAGGGCAGGAGAACCTGAATTGCAGACACTTAGTTTGGACATGTCCAAACGTTAAAGCTTTAGGAGGGCTCAGTGATATGGAGGTTTGCTGAACTTTTATGGATTTTACTTTCAGGAGCATTGGCATGTTCTTACAGTAAAGGTCAGAGAGAAATCCCCTCATGCTTTTTGCACATAGAAAGGAGAAATAGCCTTTTGAAATACACCCTGAGCATTCTGTTCTCCCTAACAAGGCCTGCTTGCAGAAGAAACTGTTTTTCCATAGGAATGTAAATACTCAACTCCAGTTCTCTCTAGCCTTTCTGTGCTATCTACTAGGAGGGAAAAAACTTAGAAGCACTTGTGAAGGTCACATCATAGGGACACAGGGTTTATCTAAAAGAATATGACCTAATCATAGGACTACAGACACTTCCTGTCCTTCACACCTTACATTAATATCACCAAAGTCATACGTCCCATACTTCCCTTTACTCTGTGGATCATGGCCAGATTTGACCAATAAATGAAAAGATGTACTAAAGGACATGAAATATAGTTTGAAGAGACAAAACAATGTCAGAAAAAGGCTCAGATATGGTAGAAAGGCTAGAATTACCAGACCAAGAATTTAAAATAACTATGAGTAATGTACAATGAGCTATATTAAAAAAAAAGAAAAAAAGAAAAAAAGAAAAAAGGAAATGAAAAGAAAAGAAAAGAAAAGACAACATTCAGGAATAAATGGGTAATATAAACAGAGGAGTGGAAATTTTAAGAATCAAAAAATCAAGAAGAGATGATAGAGATTGAAAAACACTGTAATAGAAATGGAAGGTACTTGATAGGCTCCTTAGTAGACTGGTCATAGCTGAGAAAAGAATAGCTGAGCTTGAGGGTATGTCAGTCAAAACTTCCAAAACTGAAAATCAAAGAGAAAAAAAAATATTGGAGGAAAAAAATGTAACAAAATATGCACAAACTGTGAGGCAACTACGAAAGGTAAAACATAGGTATAATGGGAATACAGAAAGAGAAAAGCAAAGATAAACACAAGAAATATTTTAAATAATAATGACTGAGAATTTCCTCAAATTAGCACCAGACACCAAACAACACACAGATCCAGAAAAGTCATAAAATGCAAGGCAGGATAAATGTCAAAATATCTACACCAAAGCATATCAAATTCAGACTGCAGAGCATCAAAGATAAAGAAAAAATCTTGAACAAAGCCAAAGGAAAATATCACTTGGCTATAGAGAAGCAAGGATAAGAATTACATCATACTTCTCTCAGAAAACATGCAAGCAAGAAGAGAGTGGAAGGAACTATTTAAAGTGTTGAGAGAAAAAAAAATCACCCTCATAAAATTTTATATCCAGAAAATTTGCCTTTAAAAGTGATGGAGAAATGCTTTCTCAGAGAAATAAAATTGGGAATTTATTCCTAGTAGATTTGCCTTTCAAGAAATGTTAAAAAAAAAAAGTTCTTTAGAGATAAGGTAAATGATGTAGGTCAGAAACTCAGTTCTATATAAAGAAAGAGTATTATAGTGGATTAAGTGAAGATAAAATGAAAATATTATCTATGTGGTTATCAGTTTTATTTTATAAATCACCAATGGTGAGAGAGATTTTGAGAACAGGAACAGACGTGCAGTGTGAAAGAGGATCATGCTACAATTTCTAAAAAGCAAAAACACAAATGAGGACTTAAGAAAGTTATATGATTAATTTTATGCATCAATTTGGTTAGACTATGGTATTCTTTGTTCAAACATTATTCGAGATGTTTCTGTGAAGGAATTTTTCAAATGAGGTTAACATTTAAGTCAGTAGATCTTGAATAAAGCCAATGACCTTCCATAAAGTGGTTCAGTCTCATCTAATAAGTTGAAGGCCTTAATAAGAAGACTGACTTCCCTGTAAGAATAGGAAATTGTCCTTGGAGACAGACTTCAGACTCAAACTATAACTCTTCCTTGGGGCTGCCAGCTTACCCTGCAGATTTTGGACTTGCCAAAACTCCAGAATTGTGTGAGACAAGTTAAAATAAATCATTCTCTATGTATACACATACCCTGTAGTTTCTATTTTTCTGAAGAATTCTAACTAATACACTAAGAGACCTCCTCTGGAGCAATTTGCCACTAACCTTTTCCACTCTTCTCTAAATGCAAATATCTTTAGATTAGGAAAAACAGGGCGAATATCCCATAAATTTCCTATAAACCCAAAACATTATTTTTCAAAAAAAGAGAGAAGATTGAGTGTATGACTCTTGATTTTGGCTCAGGTCACAATCCCAGGGTCATGGGATCAAGCCCTACATTGGGCTCTGTGCTGAGCGTGGAGCGTGCTTGAGATTCTCTCTCTCTCCCTCTGCTTCTTTCACCTGCTCAGACTCTCTGTCTCTCTCTTGCTCTGTCTGTCTCTGTCTCTGTCTGTCTCTCTAAAAATAAATAAATAAAATAAATCTTAAAAAAAAAAAAAAAGAGGGGCTCCTGGGTGGCTCAGTCGGCTAAGCATCCAACTCTTGGTTCCAGCTCTGGTCATGATCTCACTGTTCCTAGAATCAAGCCCCACAACTCTGTTAGCACAGAGCCTACTTGGGATTCTCTCTCTCCCTCTCTGCCCCTCCTTCACTCATGTTTGCTCACTCTCTCTCTCTCTCAAAATGAATAAATAAACTTTAAAAAAGAGAGTGAATAGAAGATATGTTAATTTTTCAGCATCTCTGAATGCTCTTTTAGACATATCTTTCCCTGTTATTTGTAAAGCCTTTTCCTATTTGCTTTCTAGATATATACATTTAAATTTTCCAAATTAATGGAATTTACTAAAGATTCACAATTTTTTTTTCAAAAACAAAAGAGTGCTCAAATTAAGTCAGATTTGAAATTCCTTCAGCCTAACAATCAACATTTCTAGAAGTACTGATTATGAAATTCTTTAGAATACTGACAGACATTCCAGGTTCATTCAATGAAAGCAGATAACTCCTTAAAGTTTTCTAGATGAATTTAAATTTCAATATCTAGGATCCTCAGTAAAAATATGATAGTTGCAAATGTTTCCATTAATGAATGAATGTATATTGGTGTCTTTGTCTAGTCAGATATTCCTGGATTTTATGAGACAATGTGAGCATTAAATACCTTAAGACACTAATTTAAATATCTCATTATTTAATTTATTTATTAAAGTGTTTATTCAACACATGTTTATTTGGATGAGTGCTAAGCAGAAGAAATCCAACCGAAAGTGAGAAAGCAATATCCCTGTCTTCACTTAGCTTATTGTGTAAGAGGCAATACAGATAAGGAAGCAATTATGGAATGGATGAGGAGTGATATGAGAGATAAGTGAAGGGTTCTACAGGAAACAATGAGGATAACCATTGTTATCCTAGTCTTGGACAGGATGTTATAACTAGTCTTAGGATGAGTGCCAATCCACATTGTAGAAGTATGATTCAGTTAACTATAGATAAGAAATTGGAGATGGAGGAGGAGACAGCAGAAGCACTGGATTAAGTTGAAATATTAGGTATGCAAAGATTCAAATATAAGAGAAATCACAGCAAGTTTAGTTTGCGAAATAGTTAAGTAAAGCTGGATGATAAAGATATTAAGAACACTTGTTTTAAACTGGTAAGTTTGTGATAATTTGTTACAGCAACCATAGGATACTATACTGTATATATCAGGGCTAATGCTCACTCTTCCATTGTTCTATAGCTGGGAAACTGTGGAACTGATGATTATATTGCACTTTATATCTTTTCTACTGATAGTCTAACAAAGGAGTGAATCACAGCTGAGTCTGATTAATTCATCTGCATCTCTTTGATATGTTAATGGTATACAAATAATTCATAAGTATGTATTTGAGGGGACATATTTAGGACTACTGTTGGGCAAAGCAAGAAACCATCTTCTTAACTTAAGCTGAGAAGAAAACATTACATATGTAAATTCAGGACTATTTTAACCATGAATACAGTTAGATAAATGGAATTTAGAGTGTCACTTATTTGATAATTCTCCAAAAGTTTTCTAGTGGTCAGATGAGCCTGAATGACTATGTTCTATCTAATAATATAATGTTACAAATGAAAAAAAAATACAATCTTTTAAAAACTGTAGACCTTTTAAGTACTTTGAGAAAGACACAGTACTTTGAGAAAGACACAGACCAAGAACTGTTGGTTCCTTGGAAAATGTAAGATAGTTAAATTTGTGAAGTGCTGCCTTTCCTCCCATCTCTCATTTGGTGTCTCTTCTTACCTCAGTACTCATCACAGCTCCAGAAAGGAGGTACCTCCACTGTGAAAACCCACCTAGTCAGTGTGTTCATCTAGACTTCTCTATCTCCCAGCACCCTCCACCCCATGAAGATTGCTTTTTTTTCCCCCCTTTTCTATAGAAAATTGTTCTTTTTCAGGCCTTCAAATTGTAAAACATGAATTCTTTGTCAAAAATGGTCAGAAATTGTCGGAAAAAATATATTACCAAATTTCAAAGACTGAAAATTTCAATTGTATACACTTTTGTAATATTATAAAGAAATGTATTTTTAATACTGAAAATCTAGGACAATCCTCCTTCCTCTTACAGTTTATATTACAGACCTTTTCACATCACATCATAGAAACAAATATATATATTTTAACCTAGGAAGTCAATTAGATTCTTATGTAGTTTAATAATTGTTTCTGTTGCAAAAATATTTATAAGGTTCTGTTTCCATATTAAGTGATACAGAAAAAAAAAGAAGTTTCAAAGGCAAGCAAGTAAACAACACCCTCTTCTACCTTATTAGCACAACTCTGCTGTTGCAATATGCTTGGTCCTAAGGGATGGATCTTAATGGAAGTCAAATAAGAAAATCCCACTCCACATTTCCTAGATTCAATTGCAGCTAAGGTTGGACATACGATACAGGTCAGGCTAATGTGACTAAACAGAAGCCCACTCTGGGGAACTTTAAGGAACTGGGAAAACATCTGGCTTCTGGGAAAACATTTACTTTCTTAAAAAAAAAAAAAAGTATAGATGCAAGTGAATCCTACCTTCCTTCTTACTGCCTTGAAGACAGAATAATGACTGGATATTCAGCAGCCATATTATGACCATATAGGAAATGCCAGAATTTCCGATGTTTGATGTGACATAATTCTTTGCTGCTAAACACATTTTTAATTAATACAAAGTTATATTGGCAAATAAGTTCTACTCTTCAAAAAGAATAATTAATAAGAAAATAGAATCATCATAAATCTATCAGATGAATCCAATTTAAAGAACAGAATCCACTTTTAATGTTTGAAAAGTAAAAATAGATTATGATAAACTTAACTGAGTTCACAGCTCCTGTAATTAGAAAAAGAAAGTAAGTGTTCCTTGTTACCCTGTTAACCCCTGGAATTTGTATTCCTTAATAATTTGAAGTTTTTTTTATAATGTGAAGTTATGGTAAATTCTGATTGCTAGTGCAAAAGAAAGCGTTAAGCAAAAGAATAGAGGAAACCGAAAGCAATTACTGATCATCTGTAGTTTGTGTGCATTACCCACTACACATATATTTACTGACTTATTCAATAAATATTTACTGCATGTCAGATTCGTGTCAGATATTATGTAAGGTGTCAGGAATAAAAGATGGATTTGGCATTAGTGGTGTCAGTCCATATCTTCAAGAAGTAGTGTATGAAAAGAGAGATTATTCAATGCAGAGGGGACATAAAAAACAAAAGGAAAAAACAAATCCGATAAAACACGGTGGGCTAGGGAAGGTACTACAATAATGCAAGTCTTTCTAGTGTGTGATGCATGAAGAAAAAAAAAAGAAAAAGAAATAAATGTGTTCATAATGGGTTCTGTTCTTTAAACAAAACAAACCAACCAACAAACCAACAACCCCCAGCCCTTGGGAGTTTACTGTGCTGTGTTGCCAAACTTTCTCATTCTGTATATTTCATTATGCTAGTTTGCTGTGATGCTAGGCGAGAGTGTACCTTGGTCAATTAGGTTAGGGAAATGCTGAATGTTCTATCATTCTTTTGGAGTTAAAAATGCACATTAGCTAATTAAAAACTCTAAAGCTCACCAGTTGTGCTTTTTCACTGAACGTGTTTCAAATGTATTCAACCATGGATGAGCTTATTTTCTAATAACACGTATTTATGTGGGTTATATTATAAAGGGTAGTTGTATTTTTATAAAATGCATTTTGAAATGACTTTGAAGGAAGTACTGAAGAAAAGACCTGGCACAAAAATTTCATTAGTTGAATAATGCTCCAGCTAAGATGAGGCAGTGATGAAGTCATCAATTTGGACAATGTTCGAGAAAACCATCAATTTGGAGGATAATTCATGCTGTATAATATAAACCATCCATACTTTTATATTGTGAGTCTTGGTTCTATGAAGCTAAGAGAATTTTACATTTGGTGAGTAAGAGAACTATCCTCATTGGTTTTTCATACCAACTTCTCTATCCCAAATGAAGCTGAGGTACAAGCTAATTAGAAAAGGCATAAATATGCATAGAACGCAAAAATATATTAGATATATTGAAAAGTTCGTTTTTATTTTTCTTCCTGCCTGTTTTATTTCAGCTATGTTCATGTAAACTGGTTCTCACATAAAGAAAAGCAATTCAATTTATTTGTTAAAACAAAAGGGATTGACTTGGGATAATTATTTGGAACTTAAACCAGGAATTTAACCATTTTTAGTAAAAATATAAGCAGCCAATGTTACAAATTAATTTTGTTTTTAAAAATAGAGGGTCAAATACACTAAAATTGGTACCAGAGAATAAATATTTACATTTGGATGATTAAAAATTAGAAACTAATACTAAGGAAGCAAAGGAAACTAGGAAATATGTCCCCTAATAATTCCACATGGGGTTTGAAGAGGTAGCAGGATTGATATCTGAGGAGAGAGAGGAAACACAGGAAAGCAGAATGGATGGAATTATCTAGATATCTTCCCCAAAGATTTTTCTAAGAATTATATTGAAGCAAGGTAGATAAGCACATTGTAGTTTTATGTTTATCTGAAATAGAACATTGAGGTAAATGAGCACGGAGTTACCACTTCTTGGCTGTGCAATGGGACAAAAGAGTATAATTTGCCAACACAAATGACAAAAATAAGCTCTATCTATTTAACACTCAACCTCTTAATATGGTTCAAGTTGATTTAATTAAAAATCTAAAAGAGATAATGTATCAATGATATTATGTATTATTTAAAACATCACATAATATACACACTCAATAATAGTGTACTAGAAAAACTGACAAAAATGATTAAAGAAAATTATTATAGGAATGAGACTTTTTGGATGTAATTGAGGGAAACTAATATGAGCATATAAAATACTACTACAAAGGCTGAATAAATATCAATAGTGTATGAATTAAGTGGAATTAAATTGGTCTTCCCAGGGCAGTAGCTTAACATAAACCTGACTGAAGAAAATAAATCTTAACACAATGTCAGATGGTCTACTACTATAGAACATGCAAAACCATTCCTAGTATGGTTGATAACTTCACACTACAGTTAGCAGATTGCAATGGATTCTCAGATGGTTCTTTACTTTCAAACTAAGACATTTCAAAGGGTTGACTACAACAATGAGTTAGTGAGGACTCCCTTGCCTCCTGAGTAATGAGAATATTTCCTTTGGACATTTGTGAGCTCAGCATCCAGTCTCTGTTATATCTACCCCGGTCTAGTATCTATTTTTCTCTCCAGTGGCTATAGTGCTAATCAGTACTACAGTCCTTGCACTGTTTTTGCTCTCTCTTGTCATTGTAAGTTTAGTAGGGATTCAAGGAGGTATCATAGTCTTTAGGAGGTGGTAGGAGTTATGTTTCCTGCTGTTATGACGTTAGCTGGATTAAAGGAATAATAGCTCAAGGACAATTACTGTGCTTTTCAGTTGTAATTCATAAAGCCCATAAAAATAATTTGATTTTTTTTCACATTTTAGTTTGTGATTCATTATCAAAGTTAACCATAAGAAGACGTACCTTACTATTTCTATACAGATTTGCATTGTTATGACTATTATAATAATTAAATATCACTTACTGTGGCCCCCTTTTGTTCCTAACCATATGCAGTATGACTTACCTAGAACATTAACTTGATCCCTAGCTTCACGAGGTAAACAATATTGCTATTACCGTTTGGAATTATCAGCTGTGATTTATTTCCAAGAGAAAAATGATGCTAAGATTGTTTATAATATGCTATGTGTCAAAAGCATTAAGTGGTAGAGCAAGAAATGAACCGAAGTCTGACTGATATCCTGAAATAAACACAAAAATAACTATACTTTTTTAAAAAGGAAGTGAGGGGTAGGAAAATGAGGGAGGAGGAATCAGGACCAAAACTTAAACACTAATTTATGAAAAATAGCCTAACTATTTTTTAACCAAATAGCCTAAAACTCTCATGGCTTCCATTACTTGTATTTGATTTTGAGCAGAAGTTTGGAATGAAAAAACAATATTAACTTAAGCTGCTTCAGATAAAATTCATCATGTATAATCGCCTCGAGACATTTTCTATGAAAATCTTTGTGCAATGAAATAAGCTGGCTTGATATTTTTATTTTGGCCCTTTTGTAATTTTAAATGAACTTTGTGAAAAAAAAAAACTAAAATATATCTCAAAGCTTACTTAGATGCTTGTAAATAGAAATATGGTCAATATATATACTGAATTCTGGAGCCAGATCAAGTGGGCTCAAATGGCATCTCTGTCTAGTTGTGTGACCTTAGGCAAGATATTTAACCTTTCTAAAATCCAGTTTCTTATTTGTAAATTTGGTAGACTCTTGTAGAGTCACCGAGAGTATTACATGAGTTAACACATGTATTGCACATAGAACAGTGTGTGAAATATAGTAAGCCCTCAAGTGAGCATTAACTATTATTATCATATATGCCACACAGAGCAGGACATGATGTAAAGATTTTAAAATATAAATGCACTCAAACAATTTATCCAATGCATATTTGATATTTTACCCTTGATTGCAATATAAACAATTCATGGAGGAGAAATGTTCTACACAAGTGATACATGGAATCTTTAAAGCCACTTAGAAACATAAAGACAACATTTAACACTATAATATAATGGCACTTATTTGATGTAAAACTTGTATATCTCCTATCTTACAAGACACACACATATACTTCTGCATATGTATGGGATCACGACAAAATTTCAAGAAGGAAATGTCTCTCACTTTCGATCTGTCATATACCATCAAAAGAATATACTGGCCCTTTCAGAAGTATATCTATATCCATCATCACTCAACAGTGATGGTGGATAACTTAACTCCAATTTACTTACTTTCTATCAATGGTTCATGAAAAAGAGTCTTTTACAATATGTTATTCCCTCTACACTGACTATTTGATAAATGAAGATTGAATGCTAATAATAAATTATTAATTTCTAGGAGATAAAGTATCTCAAATGCTGTTGAATACTTACAAGCAGTGCTAAGGTCTATATGATTGCTTAATCATATCTCAAGGGATCATTGAGAACTCCAGTGAAATGGAAATTAACTGTGTTTTATATCTGAATATACAGTGGTTTCTTCTTAGTGTAACCACTTCAGGCAGAGGTGATTTGTGACCATTAATTAGGCAATTGAATACAAATTAGGCCTTTTTGCCCCAAAGGAAAAAGCTTAATTTCCAGATATTCAATAGCTGTTGGGGTGGTTTGAGTTGAACTTGCCACAGATTAGTTATTCTGTGGTAAAACAATCATTTAGACAGAAGAAAGAAATCAACTCATCACTGTCCACAAAATCACAAAACCTTGAAGACTGAAGACATAAAGAAATAAAATCCTTTATGTAGTCAGGATTTATAAATCAGCAATTTTTCAAGAATCTCACAGATACTACATTAGTTTGTGTGGTCTCTGCTGTGGTAACAAATATACACCATAATCTTAGTGATTTATAATAGAATATCTATGCAGGTACACAGGTCACTGGGGGCTGTCCTACTTATGAAATCTTTCAGACACTCACTTTGCCAGACATTGTCCCATCTTTGGCATTGGTTTCCAACATCAGTCTCTTCTTACCTGTCCAGTCAAGCCTAAGTTGCCACCGTCAGTTTCTAGCTGGAAGAAAGGAAAATGCTAGTGCATGGAGATTTTTATGTTCTATCATGGAAGTTCCACTTATTACTTCTTGTCAGATGCACTGACCTGGATTCAATCACAGGGCCCCACCTACACTGGAACCTGGAAAATGTACTATGGCTGTGCACCCAGGAAGAAAACATTAGAAAATGTTGCTGGAGAATACTTATCTGACTATTTCCATTAGAAGGAGGGACTTAAATGGCATATTCATAAAAGGATAAAATAAATTCAAATAAAGGACTAAACAAAATGAGACATAATTAGAGGAAGATGCACTGTGTCATCACCTGGATGCAATTTGGCTGGGCAGCGTGGGTGTTTATAAGTGTTTCCATAGGTCTAAACCTCTACTGTTTTCTTCTATAGCAAAGCTTCATTAGAGTGTGAAAATTAGTAAAGGGAGAGTAGGTACCAAAATTGCCATAGATGCAACCCCCCTTCACTTTGAATTTCTCCTTATGTCCAGCATAAATTCAGTTTCGAACCTCACCTTTATTCTCCAGTCAGTATTGCCTAGATTAGAAAATAATAAGCATTTAGTAAATATACCAGGAGTACCACTGAATAACCCAGATTTTGTGGAAATGTACTGACATGGAACCCTAATGTAAAAATCAAGATAGGTCATGCATCTATGGAAGGAGTCAAGAGATTTCTAAGGAGAAAATAACTTTGAGTACCAGTCATCTTGCGAAGACTTTGATATAGAGTTGGGGAATGAAAATAGGAATGCTTTCCTTAGATAAATATGAAGTTAATAATTGATGCATGACAGAGTAATGATCCATTACCTGAAGTCAGAGGGCAGTAGCAAAGTCAGGGGCAGGCAGAGGATTCAGACAAACAGCCATTAGCAAGTGGTCCTGTCAGCAGAGACAGAGAGAAATGCAAGGAGAAGAAGTGAGGGATGTGATTCTGAGAGTTTATGGGAACATCTCTCCAAACCACAATGGAAACATGAACTGCATGGAAAAGCAAATTTCTAACAATAAATTTGAGAAGACTTGTGTCATGGAAATTTTTTTCCTAGGAAAAATTTCTCAAGTATTAGAGCATATAACATAAGGAAATTTACTCACTAAACATAGGCTTTATTTTCCAAAATATCCTTACAAGTAATACAGCACCTTAGTATATTTTTAAACAAGTTGCAATTTTTGTTTAATATTTTGAAGTTCTTTCAATCTATTGTAAATTCATTGACCACTTCATCACTTCATTAACCTTTATGCCAGCGATTTATATATATATATATATATATATATATATATATATATATATATGATATATGGATTTTAAGATGCAGAGAGGCTCTCAGAAATTAAGGTGGAAGCCTATGGAAAAACTAAAATATTTTTTACAATGTTACACAAGACTTCATAAGATCTGTAATATGTAGAACAAGTTAACACTATGTTTTAGATTCATCTTTAAATGACACTACTTATGTATCTAATTATGAGCATCTAATAATAGTAGAAATATCATCTAGGTCTAGTCTCATTAAATGCAGGACTAAATCACCTAATAATAATTCCTAGTAATGTATAGGACTCTGCAGTTTAATTTTGTACAGGGCTGTACAAATTCTTTGATAAGTATAACCTATTGATTTTTATAACAACTTGGTATAATTACCAAGCTGGTATTACTATGAAAAATAGTTTCTACATATAAAAGAAACAATCTGCATAGTAAATAATCTGCTTAATGTTAAAAGCAACACACACACAGACACCAAAACAAAAAGAAAACATTAAAACAAATATGAGTAGAGAACAAAGGGTAAGAACAGCAACAACAAATATGATATGCAGGTCAGCGTTCTTTTCGTTAGACATTCTTAGAGACACATTATCTGATGTGCCTAAATTAGACCTAGAGTTCCCTAGGTACATGACTGGGTGTCAAAATTGAATACTATTTCAAAACTGAACTCCTTAACTAATCTTTTAACTCCCTCCTCCTTTTGTATTTCTGTATTAATACTGGTCCCATTCATTTAGCTATCCAAAATATACATTTTGACCTAGACTTCTACATTATTCTATCAGCCTTAAAGTTATGTAATTTATTATTATTATTTTTTTACCTTTGAAGGGCTTCTCAAGAGGAAATATTTGCGATATTATTACAGGAGGTGAAAGATAATGAAGTAAAGCAATGAGGCTAGTGAGGAGTGAGTGCAGCCAATAGATGGCCTCACCCTCTGTGTCTCTGCAGTAGGCACACAAACAAAAAGAGGAAAATGATCAATGTGCCCCAAAACAAACAAAGAAACTAACAAAAAGGAATGCCAAAAACAGCATGAGTTACTTGAACCAAGCTTGGTGTATAATGGGGATTTGTTCTTCTAACTGCAAAAGGAGGCTGCAAGTGACCTATGCCTGGGCGATTGGAGGGAGAACTTGTAAGCAGAACTTGAGGTAAGTTGCCTAATGATAAGGTGATTGGCTCTGTAATGTTCATATGCTCAATATCACTACGGGATGGGAGAAATAAGGCTTCAATAAAAAAAAAATGAAAACTTATTCTGTACAATCAAATGTGATAATAGATAGGAGTGAGCAAGGAAAAAAGTTTGAAACTACACTAAATGAGCTTGCAAACTAAAATTCTAATACATGTGAGGAAAGATAATCAACAAAATCAATAAAGTATTCTTAGACAAAATGAAAATAATGGAACAATCTGAAAATGAGTAAATAAGAATCGATACCCAATTAGTTTTCCAGTCACTGTATCTACTATTATTCCTGTATTCTATTATAACACCTCTGTGAACTGGATGAGTTTTGAAAACTTTTTTGGGAGTTAGTATGTGTTCATATGAGGGCATGATTTGTTTTTGTCATATTAAACATTCTTTTCATTATGGGGTGGAACAAGTTTTACTCTTTATTATTCTCAGTCAAACCTGGCAACTTTCCTTGCTATCAATTAAAAGGCTAAATATCATAGGCAATATTAGGAAATTTATTACTAAATATGAAGTTCATCTTATTTGGATAGACTATTGTGGTTGTTGCTGAATTTTCTCAAGGAAAATTACTTTTTAATGACATTAAATTAAATTGCAATCAGAGAAATAAACATGTGGAATGCCAACCGCAGCTTGGATTTACAGAGTTAATATACATAACTAAAAGAATATTGAACAGAAGAAAATACATGTATTTGAATATTCAATAAACCTGATGTCAAATGTTAGCTCTTTAACTTAATCATGTGCCTTTGAATAGTTGAACCTTCCTGCATGTCACTTGAAAATGAATTTCCTCATCTATAAAGTAGATGTGAAGATTGCATGAGATAGTGTGTTTAAAGTCCTTTTAAATTGCCTGACATTTCCTAGCTGCTTGATAAATAGTAGTATTTGTTATGCATATTTTATTATCTTTGTGGTTATTATCTTACCACCTGCTGAAATATGCATATAATTTCATCCTTGGTTTGTTTTCAATATTAAATAGGAGAAAAAAAAAACACTATCTAGGGTCGCCTGGGTGGTTCAGTCAGAAGCGTCCAACTCTTAATCTCGGCTCAGGTTATGACCTCACAGTTCGTGAGTTTGAGCCCCACTTCAGGCTCTGTGCTGACAACATAGAGTCTGCTTGGAATTCTCTCTCCCTGTCTCTCTGCCTCTAGCCCACTAGTATTCTCTGTCTCTTAAAACAAATAAACATAATAAATTACTTTCTAAAAATATGTTTAGTAGCCTGTATTCAGTTAAGCATTGACTTGATATTAAGGGGTACTCTAGGTAAAGAGGTTGACTTCCCTAGAGTTCAGTTTGAGAAAAAAGTGTGTGTGTCTGTGTGTGTGTGTGTTTGTGTGTGTGTGTGTGTGTGTGTTTGTGTGTGTGTGTGTGTGTTGATTTTCTGTATACTATTGGGCATTGGCATTAAAATGAAGAGCTTACAGTATTTCATCTATATATTTGCTTTATAAATGCTAGATTTGTTAGTAATGAGCCAGCTTGATGGAATATGTATGCTTTAGACCCATGTGACATATGGATTCATATAACATCTAATACTGGCTGATTATAAAGTGATTCATTATTCAGAGACATGTATTTAATTTGTGACCCCTTTGAAATTCATTACCTGTAAGTATGTTTACATTACTCCAGAAACCTGTACTCCAATTAATCAAATTTTAGGAGGAGTTCTTATTCACTCAAAAATATTTCTAAGACCTATTCTATATAGCAAACACTGTGCTTAGTAGCAAAATCTAGTGGTGATGACACAGATAGAGGTCTTGCTCTCATAGAGTTTACAATATAAAAAGAAGACATGTGAATATAAGGGTAATGTATTTCAAAGGAGAAGTTCAGTGTGATATGGGCTACAGTAGGAGAATCTAAATCATATTCTGCAATTTTTTATGTATTAAAATAGTACTGTTATTTTCATATTGTATTATTCTTCTATTACATTTCAATGCAATGCACATTGAATACTTTCTTACTCTCTGAACATTCCTATATAATGGTAGCAAATGGGAAGACACTTATTACCCTAGAAATTGATACTGGTGAAAGTTATTGAATAAGTTGAGGATACATTAATGGATAATACACCATTAGTTGGTTTGTTCAATTTGTTTAGTGCATATTTCTTATTGTTTCAGGTTGGCACAATGGAGCCATTAGGCATGCCTCTGACAAAAGTCTATATATAGTAATTTCAAAGACAGATTTATACTTCGCCTGTAGATGGTATCTCAACTATTATAGCTTTACTTAAATACTTCTTGGTAATGAGTCATAACTTTGCTTTCCATGTTAGAATACTGAAAGATATATATCTAATTGTTTTCTGAAATCACTGACTTAAAAGAAGGCTAGTTTCCACATCTTAGAAGCTAGGTCAGTTGGTTCATTCTGAAATTCAGAGGCTTTTTGAGATTGGTGTGGAGTTAGGAAAACCTAGTGAGAATATACAATAGTTCTAGGCGATGAGAATACTTCAGGGAACTTTTGAAAGAAAAGCTTATTCTAGAACTGCTCCTAAATCACAGACTTCCTTGAATGGATCTTATGAGTTATCCATGCAAATTAAGCCAAAGCTTTGGATGATTGCTAAAGAGTATACGAAATGCTTTTTTCACTTAGTACTCAATTTGACAACTTTTTCATAGCTTAGTCATTAAATACAACCTTTTACATTTATCTCTGACTATTGAAAAAAACAGGCAGTATTTGCTTAGTAGGTTTTTTAAAAAATTCTTCTTAATGTTTATTTACTTTTGAGAGAGAGAGAGTGTGTGTGTGTGAGCAGGAGAGGGGCACAGAGAGGGAGACACAGATTCCAAAGCAGGCTTCAGGCTCTGAGTTGTCAGCACACAGCCCAATGCAGGGGCTTGAACTCATGAACTGCGAGATCATGACCTGAGCTGAAGTCAGATGCTTAACTGACTGAGCCACCTAGGCACCCCTGCTTAGTAGTTTTTATGTCTTTGTTCTCTTAAACTTGCTTCTTATAATCTGCTGAAAGCTAGCACTCAAAAGGGTGTTCATGGTTCCTATGTAAAGTGGATTGTTTTAAATTATATTTGATTTAATTGGGGGATTTGAAAGGTGGTGTTTGGAAATGTGAGCCTAAAATTAATGTGTTCACATTTGTTTGGACTTCAAATATTAACCATTCCTTCTAGGTTCTGTGCAAAAACCACCACCACCACCACCACTAACAACAACAACAAAAGTATTTTGTATATGGTGGGAGAAGTGCAGCAGGTAGCATTTTATAGAATAAAATAGAATTTAAAATAAATACATAGAAAATTGCCTCAAACTCTTGTCCTTTAGTGTATGCCTTTATCCCATATCTATTTATATATGTAATAAATAAAATTAAGTACACATTAAATGACTCAAGATTTCTGTTTTATGAGAAAGATATAAGACATTTCAAAATGTATTTTAATAGGGATAAAATATTTTTCCCTTGCCAGTTCTAAGTGAAATAAAAACCTTGAACTACCAACTATATAGATTTTTGAAACTGCATTTGCTATTCTTAACATATCCCATTCCTATCACAACAAATCCATCCTTGCTTGACTCTTCATTCTTTTAGCAATTAACACAATTTATCAGGTCATGAATATGCAACAAAAATAACCCTTGACAGATTTTTCTCCATTCTGGTTATGAAACCAGGCTTCATTTTTCCATATGGCATTCCAACTACTGGCACAATTGTTTTATTTCACTTGGCATTGACTGCCCTATTACTGTCTTCCATTGCCTTTTCTTGTCAGTGTGTGTCCAAATTAACCATTTCTGCCACTTAAAGCAGAATTGTCCAATCATTACATTTTAAAATGAGAATTTTTAAGCAATTGGGTAAGTTTTAAGCAAAGAAGTAAAATTAGATTTAGGCCACATGACAATCTAATTACATAAATGCAGTATGAAAGTATCATTCCACACTTAATACCTAAAATGTATAAACCTTTTTTATTGCTACAGCCTTTATCTTGCATCGTTAACATAAATAGAAGAGTTGAAATGTAAAGAACAGGTGAATTGAGAAAATAAAATGTGAATCTGGCCTTAGTCCTGCTGAAAGCCAGCTCTCTAATGATGGCTGAGCCACAGAGTTCTTCTTCAACTCCGTTTACTTAGTGCACAGTGAGTATGTGATGCCTGCTCTTTGTGTATTTTCATCAGTGGGGTGAGAAGAAACTGAATGAAACAGGTGAAATGTTGCTGACTTCTTAGACCTTTGGAAGACCAAAAGCCAGAAATGTTATAATTATTAGTTTCGTAGCTTTTGAATAATAGCAGACCTCCAGGGTGCTTTATTTTCATTTAGTTTTCAATTTGAGTTTAAAAAACTAGTACAGGGGCACCTGGGTGGCTCAGTCGGTTAAGCGGCCGACTTTGGCTCAGGTCATGATCTCATGGTCCGTGGGTTCGAGCCCCGCGTCGGGCTCTGTGCTGACAGCTCAGAGCCTGGAGCCTGTTTCAGATTCTGTGTCTCCCTCTCTCTGACCCTTCCCCGTTCATGCTCTGTCTCTCTCTGTCTCAAAAATAAATAAATGTTTAAAAAAAATAAAAAATTAAAAAAATAAATAAAATTCGAGTACAACTTTAGGGAAAATATAACGTTTTGTGAAATATTAACCTATTCAGAAGCTCAACTGTTCTAATTCTCTATTCAAGTACTTTAAAAGTTTTTAGGCAACATTTGCTCTCCTGAGGTAGACAGACTTTAAATTTTTTATTTTATTCAGTTTTTAATATTATTTAATAGCCTTAGCAACAAATGAAAAAAATATATGATATGAGCAATATTTGTAAAAAATTATACCAAAATTAATGTTGTCTAACAACTCCATTTCCATGACATAAATACTGACCCAAAAGAAAAACAAAAATAGGTTTAAGAAATAAAAGTATAAAATATGATGGTATAATATTAACACTGGATCATCTCTAGGAAAAGTCACTCTTTTTCTAATGCCACCTTGAAGTGACTATTAAAGATACCCACATTTGTGCATAAAAGGCTTGGTATCTGTAGATGTCCTCTATTTCACTGAACTTTGTAGCCAGTGAAGGTGTGCAAACATTATATAAGAAGTTGTGTATATTCACAATGAAATTTAGCTAATACTAAACTACCCCTACAAGTCACTAATCTTTATGCAACATTGTAGTATTCTACTGTTATTTGATATCCATCTTGCAAGGAGCTAAGCATCCATATTATCACAGCATACTACAAAGCATGCAGTATTCAATACTACACATTTGATGGTTTCAGGGGACATATAGTCTTCCTAAATGCTTTCAAATGCCAGATTTTGTTTATACTTATGTGGGTATTTTATTTTCTTTTCTTTTATTATTTTATTGGTCTTTATTCTTTTTTTATTAAAAAAAATTTTAATGTTTACTCATTTTTGAGACACAGAGAGAAAGCATGAGCAGGGAAGGGGCAGAGGGAGGGAGACACAGAATCCGAAGCAGGCTCCAGGTTCTGAGCTGTCAGCAGAGAGCCAGACATGGGGCTTGACCTCACAAACTGTGAGATCATGACCTGAGCCAAAGTCGGACGCTCAACAAACTGAGCCACCCAGGCGTCCAGGTCTTTACTTTATTCTTGATGCTACACCAACGTTTGCCTTCCTGAGTAAAGATTGAATTTGAAAAGGAGAAGAACAGAAAGAATTATACTTGAATTTAGCAACTTGACAAATTGTATCCCTAAGAAAATGTGGTCATCATGAGTGTTCTTTCTTCCCTACTTGGATAAAAAAAAATGCCTGGGAAGCAGCTAAGAATGTGAGAGATCCACAGTAAGTGCTTATTCTCCGGTTACCCCACTGATGGTCTCTGGTTTCTTGGAATCCAAACTGGAAGCAGCATATCCTCATATCCCCATCTAATTTAAATATTTCCTCCACATTCTCAAATGTAAAATTTCCACTAGCTAAGACCCAAATTGTATTATTTCCTACTATGGTTTGGACTGTCAACACCAATATAAAAAATAAGAAAACATTTAAAAAAAAGAGGAATATATTCACCAGTTAATTAATTGATTCAAGATTTATTGCTTCAGCAAATTCACAGGACCTTTGTTTCCTAATCTGAAATTTTGCATATGATAGTCTTTACTAGATTTAAGAATTAGAGTCTTCTGTTATTTATTTTTTTAAAGTCATATATCTTATTAGGACTTAGCAGCTATCAAGCATTCAAATGAAATTCAGTAAAACAAACAAACCGTACAATGATGTAATGAATCACAAGCACACAACCTCAATGTAGTTACAATCTTAGAGCAATGTGCTGGATATTGACCTATGTGTCTAGTTGAAGACTGAGAATAAGGTCTCTGAAGCATAGATGACAGAAGGTGAGGTGAGAGTTAATTGTAGCAAACTACCAGCATGTCCATCTTAATTCATGAATCTAATTTGAAACTTCAGCATAATTCCAATAAAGAGAAAAGGCCCTATCATCCCATGAAAACATGGGTTACATTACAACACGTTTCCTACCAAAGGGGAAATTTTTTCATTACTTAACACTAAAGTGCTGAAACCATTAGTATACCCTTTTAGACTTAAACATATGTATTATGTGCATGTATCTCCCAATGGAGATCACAAGTGGTGTCACATTGCACTGTAGATCCATTAGTAACATAATGGCATCCAACCACAGGTCTTGCTAATGGTTTAAATTGGAAAGCAGGGCTTTCCTCCCCCCCCCTCCCATTTAATTCAAAAAGGGAAGAGAAAGAAGAGGAAGGAAGGAAGAGAAGGAAGGAAGGAAGGAAGGGAGGGAGGAAGGAAGGAAGGGAGGGAGTGAGGGAGGGAGGAAGGAAGGAAGGAAGGAAGGGAGGAAGAAGGGAGGAAGGAAGGAAGGAAAGGAGGAAGGAAGGAAGGAAGGAAGGGAGGGAGGAAGGAAGGAAGGAAGGAAGGAAGGAAGGAAGGAAAGGAGGAAGGAGGGAAGGAGGAAGGAGGGAAGGAAGGAAGGAAGGAAGGAAGGGAGGGAGGAAGAAGGAAGGGAGGAAGGAAGGAAAGGAGGAAGGAAGGAAGGAAGGAAGGGAGGAAGAAGGGAGGAAGGAAGGAAGGAAGGAAGGAAGGAAGGAAGGGAGGGAGGAAAAGGAAAGAAGGAAGGGAAAGGAAAGGAAAGTTTCTTGCTCTTGTTCTTTGTAAGTACACAAATAAAACTTTCTACTGAGCAACTCAGGATATGACACGTTAAGAAAAACTGAATGAATCAGAAGATTTAGTACTTTGAAAATATTGTCTAACAGGCAATAATTAATTAAGGGCATAGCCCATGTAAACTCATTCCACTAGCTGTTTTTCTCAAGAGACAAAGGAGAACTGTAACATTTTAAAATTGGGGCATGTGACCTAATTTAGGATAAATATCTCAAGACATGCTAAAGCTTGCTTGTGTAAATCATGTACAAAAAAACCTAATTGGCTCCTCAGTGTGACTTACAATAATATCCTTATGGCAGTATTGCTTTAATTACTGGGGGAAAAAAGGGGGAGTGGAAAATTTATAGTCATGAAAGATATGAACAATTCCATTGCTGTAAAAATAGAAAAAAAACAATTATAAGATAAGGCTTTCAAGTGTTCAAATAACTTGTATTTTGAATTCTCTTTTATCTGACTATGTTTTAGGAATATATGAACAATAACGGGACACTGATTACAAGGTACCCGTACTCTAACTAAAGCATGGATTTCTCTGACTGCTAATATGGCAGGAAGGATCCTAACAAGAAGTTGTTGAGGAGAGATCTAGCTCACAGGTGTTCTTTCTTAATGTGGAAGCCAAAGTTTTTCTAAGAAACCCAGCTGCATTCTTGGTTACTGAATAGTGTCCTAAGGCCACCAAGCTCCATTAAATCTTTCTTTCTTTTTCTTTTTCTTTTTTTTTTTAAGAGCCCTGCTGAGAATAGTGATTCTGATCATTATTTTCTTAGGAGAATATAGGCATATGTTCACTCATTCTGCCATGTTGCACTTAAGTGATTAAAAATTCATGTTCCAAGTAAGAAGCTGTTAAGTAGCTAATTATTTATTCTGTTTACAAGATATGCCCCAACTGGTTAGGGAAAATGGATGCTGGGGGCTGAAGAAAGCATTAAATATATTTAGGGTGAGAAGGGCAACCTACCTCCTGGTGGGTATATTACCAAGTGGTACAAATTGAAAGCATGCCTTTAAGCAAACAAACCACCCATTACATAAATGGAGTATTCCTTTTAGGAAGATGTGGAATATCTTTACCTTTTAATAATCCCACACACAAAATCTATTTGAAATTCATTGTCAGAGAAACTCAATTCATTATGTACCCCTAACAAGCTTGTTGAATGTTCATTTTTAAAATTGAAGACAGCATAGAAATCAGTTTTTCAAAAAAGAAGGATCAGGAAGAAAAAGGAAGTAGACTTAAAATAGAATACATATTACATATATATATTTAATTCTATATATATAATATTTAATTATGTATATTCATATACATAAATATATATACATATATATATGTTTAATTCTAAACCAAAAATATGCCCACCAAATTGTTAACAGGATACATTTAGAATTAAATTGCAAATGGTCACTAAAAACCAATAGTGAAAGACATTTTTATAAAGCCTTCAAAATCAGTAAGATGGCTATAAATGGGACACGACACAAGGAATATGAAGAAAAAAAAAACATATTTTGTAAAATTAATTCAGGAACACTGTCAATTGTCATATTTTTCTTGTGATTTGCATAAAGGATATACAAGCTGTGGAAATAATGATAATAAAGTGTGCCGTGGAGTACACATGAATATGCTTTGTAAAGTCTGTCATGATTTTCAGAGAATCTGTTCTGAAGAGAAAAGTGCCTGAATGGAAATGGGAGCAGAAAAGATGACTGCAAAATCTGGAAACACCTAGATGACCATTTTACGTGCTTTCAATCTTTCCTGAAACTTCTATTAGAATATTGAATGTCACTGGACTAAAATTTCTGTACCGATAGTGTTAGCTATTTTTAAAATAAATAGAGGATTGAGTGTTTATTGAGAATGTTTAGGGAATAGGTCATTCTCATTGATTTAGTAAGCCTAGTTAACAAATATCACTTAGTTAACAATTTTCATAAAGCTTTATATAATAAAATACACTTACATAATACATTATATTAAAACTGATATTTATTATATTTTTGATAATTCAAAATATCATTTCAGGCCATAATAAATGGACATATATTAGCAATACAGCTACATTATTTTTTTCCAAATGAATAATACAGAATAGACTTCATTCACCCTTTTTTTTGTTGTTCGTTTTTATCTTACCATTTTTATGGCTGGCACCTTTTGTTATTTCTGATGATTTAGCTGATAATCTAATGAATCATAAAGTTATGGCTAAAAAAGAAAAAAAAAACAAAAAACAGGTCTATGAAAACTATCTCAATGACAATGTCTGGTCACTCTGAAATTTATAGGTTTGTTTATAACTTTTATTTCCTGTCAATGACCAGGCTAATACAACATAAAACACAAATGTATTTGTTAAAGTCATAATTACAAATGTTCTAGTTATAACATTTTGTATATGTTGTTTAACATTGTTCTCTTCAGTTTTTAGTTTTTCAGCTTCATAGGAATAATTTTTCTATCCTTTGTCATTATGAGTTTAGAACTTGCAAAGCACTTGTTATAACACTGATTAAATGGCTATTTTCCATTAATGAACATTTTATCCTGCCATTTAAAAATTTTTTTTACATTTATTTATTTTTTGATAGACAGAGAGAGACAAACACAAGTGAGGGAGGGGCAGAAAGAGAAGGAGGCACAGAATCTGAAGCAGGCTCCAGGTTTCAAGCTGGCAGCACAGAGCCTGATGTGGGGCTTGAACTCACAAACTGCGAGATTATGACCTGAGCCGAAGTCAGACGCTTAACTGACTGAGCCACCCAGGCGCCCCTATCCTGCCATTTTTAAGTTCAGCCTGCCTGTGAAACAATTATTGCTTAACTAATTAGATGAGATGTAGAGCAAATGAAACTATCAAAGTAATATGTCCATTTTTATAAAGTTTCGTGCTATACTAGTTTCACCCTTTATCACCTAGAATAGTCTCAAGGTCAAATTTGCTGCACTGTCTGGTTCTGTAAATAAAGGTTTATTGGAATGTTGACCCACATGGGTCTGAAGCAACACTTAGTAAAAAAAAAAAAAAAAAAAATCCAGGCACAAAGCAATCTACTTAGTGAGATTTCATACATTCCAGGTCTGACAATCACTGACGTAACTTGATCTTTTCAACTATATTTGTTGAGTTTTGTCCTAGTGGTTGTTGTAGGGGTTAGAAAATACTTTTTAACATCATGCTCCACATCAGATATACTAGTTTGATTCCAGTGAGACATAGTACTTTGTGCTATTATTCATGTGTACACACACACACACACACACACACACATAAATATGCATATGTATATATTCTATGTATGATTTGGGATGTACTCCTATAGAAATTATGTTCACATACATATAGATGTATAATGTTGTGTATATAATGTATACACATATAATTTCTATATGAATACCCACTCATATCTACATACTTCCGGCACCAGATGCATTGTAACATACATCGATAGAAATTGTATATATTTACATATATATACATATATGTATAAATACACACACATGTATAATTGTTATATGAGTATATCCCAAAGCATCGGACACTGGAAGTATATGGATAGTAGAGGATAGAGTTTGAAATTTATAGAGCCTGAAGCCTGTCTATGGAACTTCTCTAATATTCAGATACTCAAAGTTATAATTGAAGAATTCCATGTTCATAATAGCTTCATCAAAATAAAAGTTCCTTCTTGTAAAAAATATACTTGATTATGTAGCATATAAAATTGCCAATACTTGATACATCACTTTATCAACAGTGAATAATGCCAGAAGAAATATTGACTTATCTCTGTCTTTTCAATTTATAAATTTCCAATTTAAATTTTAAGTTGTTTATTATACAATATATAATTAATGTTTATAATTATAAAATAATTGTGAGTTAAAGAAGCAATCAAATAACTCAAATTAAAAATATAAAGAAAAGTATTATACAAATTCGTCGGTATAACGTCATTTTTCTGGATGCTGAGTTGTTGGCTGCATTGTCAGATTTTTGGAAGAAGAAGCCACCTCTGAAATGCTAACAAAATAAAGAAATACCTGGCTAGTTGGAATAGTTATGCCTCTATGCATCATGCAAGATAGCACTTCTGTTACGAGGGTATTACTCAGGTATTACTTGGGTAACCCTGTTACTGAAATTGAACAAGTTTACATTAACTTTTTTGGCTTGAACCCTTTTCCTGTAGTTTTCTTTAGCGAATTTCTCTGGAATAAATGAAAAATTATTATCTAAAATTTCCTATGAATTATTTTATCGGCCCTTTCATTTTATTTATTAATTTATTTAGGTTATTCCTTTAGGCAGAATAAAAGAATAGGGCAATCTGAGATCAGTGGGGACAAAATTTTAGGAAATAGAAGAAAAAGAACAGGTAGAGTGGAAGGATCAACAAAGACAAATTTTACCTGCCATCATTGCGCCTGTATTCATCCTTCATCTTTAGAATGCTAAAACTTTTGACAATACTTTATAGTCTGGTGACTGGAAAACATTTGCATTTTCTATGCAAAATAATAGTATGTCTTGTATATTTCCATAGTCACATCTAGGAAAGTCAAACAAATTAGCATTCATAAAAATCCTGCGAATTTGATCAGTTCTTCTCACTTTTACAAAAGAAGAATTGGAGGCAAATTAATATTTCACTCAGGTTCTCCTAGCAAACTGGGAGCAGAGCAAAGACAGGAGGTAAAATCTTTTAGTTCCGGTAAGGTCCTGGAGCTGCAACATTCGGGCTGGGAGCCAGGGTCCTCGACTCGTGCCTTCCTGGAAGCTGAACCTCAGATAGTGAGTCACCGCCGTTTTCTTCCTCGTATTCATGGAGCGAGCACAAGTCTTACTCTAAAAATTCCTTACACCACTTGTTCCTTACATGATAATAGTACCAAAAGTCTTAGGTTATTTGCTTTAGACTTATTTTTAACTTTACAAATGTGGAAACAGCATTATAGATGAAAAGTTGATGAGGTTTATTACTTTGGACATGGACTTTTTTTTAGGGTGAAAACTCCCGAGCATCTAAGCCTCAGGAGACATAATAAAAATAGACTAAATTATGCTTCAATATTTTTCCAGACCCTCCAAGTCTCCTCAGGAGAACACTTTGTCCTTTTTAAAAAACTTGTATTTTTACCTCACAGCCCCCAATTATTGCAGGAAAAATTTTGCTTATTAAGTGAAACCAGAGCATAGAAAATATTAAAGTGAAACCTGCAATTTTGGTTGAAGAATAATTGAAAACACACACACACACACACACACACACACAAATACACACACATTTATATTTTTCTATAGCGTTATTATCAGGTTGTCAAATTCATCAATGTGGTATATAAACAGAATGCTAATGAAGTTATTTTAAGAAGTTGAATCAGGGTCTAAGGTAGAATATAAGTAACCCATGAAACTAATTATTTGACAAACATTCCAAAGGAAAACTATATGAAATATTCTTATTATTCAAAATAGTATGCTTGATAGACAATATAGCAGCCAAAGCAATCTTGTCCCACTTAAAAATGGTATTTTTTTCTTTCGTTTCAGAAATCATGACACATACGTTTGACTATCCTTAGTGATGAAAACTTTACACTCATTGATAATAAATTCGTTTTGGAAGCCATTCAAGGTTATTTGGAGTCAAGTCCAATGAATGTTTGCTTATTGAATACACTGATAACATTCATCTCTGAAAAAAGTCCATTTATCCAAAGGACTCTGAAGATGATTTATTAAAGAACCCACTTCCAATACCAAAATACAATACATTACACAAGAGCATTATTATTAAGTATTGACTGTAGCTTTGAAAAGTTGCTATATTGAAGCAAGTTTCTAATGTCACTTTGGCTGAGAAACAGGAACAAACAAAACCTGGTTATATTACAGGCATATTTCTATAAAAATGTCTATGACTCTATCAGGGTCTTACTGTGCCAATAGATTTTTTTATACTGTTCACACTATGTATATTGTGTTCATACTGTAGTCTTAACTGGAAATGGAAACACTTACTTTTCATTTCTGTATTTATTACTGTAAAATAGAAACTCACATATATCCTGTACACATTTAGTACACCCACTAAATTTTAAGCGCCTCAAAGCAGAGGAAAAAATCTAAACAATAATAAGATGTTTTAGTTTTGCCAAAGTCTGAAAACATATATAGAAATATTTTATCTATAAAATATATGTGTGTATGTATGTGTGTGTGTGAATTTACTAACTCTAGTCAATTCCTTTAATAGGAGAAATTAACTGAAAGACTATCAGTAGCACTATGTCAATGATATACAACAAGAATTTCAGTTATTTTCATCTACTGGGTCAGATCTTAAATTGCAGTCTCTTCTCTTGTTTCTTCATGCATTAATGTATTTGGAGGCCTCTCTTAGTGTCTGCAATGACTTTGGCTATAGGTCTCTGTCTTAATGATATCTTATGATTTTTCCTCAGCTGGAGAATTTTCTTCATTGCAGTGAGTAATTAAAAGTTTTAAGCAGAGTGAAATAATCCCCATGTTAAAGACATATGACGAAAAGGAATGGTAATGATGGCAAGTTATACCTATTTCAAATTATTGTTAAAATTACCAGAAACTAATAATTGATTGAGGCTGCTCAATTTTCTCTCCTCTGAGAAGACTCTTTGCTGCCCTGCAGTAAGAATCCATGTTCATGCATGCACACATATGTGTTTGTAAATGTGTGTGTGTGTGCGCGTGTGCGTGTGTGTGTTTGCGTGTGCGCATGCGCACGCGCATTTTGGTTCCTTCTATAAAATAAGCAATTACTTAAGCATTAGTTTATTTGTCCTTGACTTCATGCTCTATAAATGCCATTGCAAATAACAGGTGCATGACTAACATTCCAGTTAAATCTCATAGGTCATGATAGAGCAAAGAAGCTTTGCAGTTAAAAGTAGATACTCCCATGGCTTGAATGTAAAACGGAAGCATATGTTTTATTGCAATTGGAGACTGGGACGTAGAGTAATGAATCCTTTTCAGAAAGATGTATTCTTTAAGTATCTTTCCAGCAGCTTAGCACATGATTGCATGTACTAGGCACATAGTAATGATTATTCAATATGACTAGATTTAAACATGCCAAAAAACCTACTTAGATCTTCCACATTTGTTCATAAGCTACATGACTAAGCATTGTTTTTTTGTTTTTTTTTACATTTATTTATTTTTGAGAGACAGAGACACAGTGTGATGGGGAGGGGCAAAGAGAGAGGGAGACAGAATCAGAAGCAGCCTCCAGGCTCTGAGCTGCCAGCACAGAGCCCGATGAGGGGCTCGAACCCACGAACTGTGAGATCATGACCTGAGCTGAAGTCAGATGCTTAACTGACTGAGCCACCCAGCCACCCCCATGACTAAACATTGTTAAAAGAGGAGTGAGAAAACAATAACTCTTGTTAAGACTCGCCAAAAAGTGAATAAGTTTTCAGAAAGATTTTCTTGGGTTGCTAATTCATACTGGTCTTATTAATTTATCATCAGACTTTGCCTAGCTGCTTACACCTTAAAGAAGATTACACCAGCAGATATAGAATGAGTGGAGTGGAATAAGTCAGGAAAGAGAAGTGCCAATTACATGTGCTTTTTGGTTTTGTTTGTTTGCTTTCTTAAACAGCCACAATTTCATGATCTCAACTACACACTGAAATGTTACAGGTTCTCTGTTCCTGAGAATTATCATCTTAATGAACAATCCAACTACATTTGCTTAGCATCTCTTTGTATTTGGTCCTTTCTTTCTTTGTTAATGGTTGTTGCTTTAAATATTGCTGAGTGTGTTTGCCTGTGCATGCATGTGCTAAAGAAGAGGGGAGGGAAAAGTGAGGAACCATGGGGAGGGAGAGACCATGTTGTTCTTTACTTTTATTTTTTAATTAAGCATCCATTCTAATGATGTGACTTCAGGATGATATATAGCATTTTCCCTCTAGCAACGCATTTACCGCTTCTAGTCCTCCATCATTCTCTTGAGAAGCCCTAACACTCTCACAGGTAAACTGGTAGGGAAAGCCCACCTCCAGATGAAACATTATTTCTTAAAATTAAATGATAAATTAAACTCTTTAACACAGCTTGATTGCCAGTAGGGGTTAACCAACTTTCAACTGAACTAATTAACTAATGCATTTTAAAATAAAAAGATGGTTTTCATCTGTGAACTTTCTTTGTATTCCTGATTTTTTTTTTTGGAGGGAAAAGTAGAAAGAAGAGAGGTAAACAAAAACCTCCAAGCAAGATGATAGTCTTGAATTGCTACTAAGAATATTCCACATGCTTCATGTTATAAAATTGCAACTCAAATGCATGGGGCTAAGCATTTTGAACTAGTATAGGGCTTAGTTACATGTGGTGAAAATGTTTATTCCACCACAAATAATATATTGCATGACTTTTCTGAGCAATGCACTGCCTTTATTATTAATGTGTTACATAAACAAAACAATGTACTACATACTTTCTACTTTCAGGGGTTTTACAACCTAAGAAACATGTCCATCCAAAAAAAAATGAAAAATACTTATAACTCCCTTAAAATATACATCATTGAGTTTGAGGAATAATACATGTAGGAGAACAAGATGATGGCAGAGGACGTGCAAGTTCACTGAACAACGAGTAATCTCTGACACCACCATGTCCATCTCACTTTCTAGAGCATCTTCTCAGCGCCATTTGCTAGTAGATGATAAATACATAGGAGCAAAATGAATTGCTTTCTTAGGATAAATCTAATGCTCAGAAACTAAATTGTGTAATTTTTAAAGTGATTACAGAATTAATATTGGACTCATTTTCTATTTCAATGGAAGCCTGGAGATCATTGAAACCAAATTACAAAATGGGTTATGAAGCTATTCGGAAGGACCTGCAAAGTAGTGTTTACCCAAAATTGTATATACAGTGAATGAACTTTATCACCTACATGGAGATTATGGAAGACTTGTGATGACTTATTTTATGTAGACTAATTTGCCTGGAGCAACGAATGCCTGCACAGCTGGTGAAACACTATTTTGGGGTGTGTTTGTCAGGATGGTTCAGGAAGAGAGCATCTAAATTGGTGGATAGCATAACAAATGCTGACTCAGAGATGGATGTTTTTTTTTTTTTCTGGTTAAAATAAAAAATAAATATAAGAAAATATAATTTTCGCTGTACATTTTATAAAGAACACAGTTTTCTTTGGGATAATATTGGTATGTTCAGCAAATCATCTAATGATAAGTTTTAAATAATAAATGTGGAAAACAATGTAGACTTTTTTATTGTCTTCTCTTAAATTATTCTAAAAGTGGCCACAGTGTTTTCCATTAGTAGGATGTCTAAAGTCTCACAGAGGACAATTGACAGCACAAAGTTTTATCATTTCCCTAAAATTAGCTGGTTCTTTTGTGGCTGCCCATGTGATGGCAAGTTATATTTCAAAATATTTCCAAGCTAGGGAAGTATCATAAGCTTCATTCGAACTCCAGAATTGCACTGTTCCAGTTGGTAGAGGCACACACTGGGCCTGCATGGTGACAGTAATCACTTTTTTGCTAACTTTTCTGCAGGCTGTGTCACAGACAAACATATATCCACAACTGCAGAATGTATCTTGCCTTTCTGAACATTTTGGGAGTGGAGACACTCAATGGCTTTATTACAGGCTATCTTTTTAAGCGCACTTGTATAGCAAACATTCTTGGAAGGTTATAACATCTCCTTTCATTTCAAAGGACGGGTTGTCTTTAAGCTCAGTGTAAGAAAGTGTTGTCTCCATCAGGGCAAAGGTGAGGCAGAATTACTGAACATTATAAAAGTTTTGAATTCCCTAAACTCCTTCTTTTATAATAAAGCCCACTGTTTATGGGTGTTTTCTTTAGAAAAATGAGGATGGTTTCTCTTACTTGCAACCAAAGTACTTCTAAATAGAACATTGGTTTGTCTTCATAAGAACTATGAAATTGCCAAGATTATTTTATCTATTTTACTACTATGAAAAGAGCCTCAGAAAGATTAACTTTTAATTATATAGTAAATGACCTGAGTGTTAAACATAGATATTTTACCTTCAACACCCAATATTGAAAATAAATATTAAATTTCATTGCAATAAGTCATGCATACATAAACCAGACAATCTGAAAAATACAAAAAGTAAAATTTCTTTTCACTCTTGTCATACAGCCACTTAATTCTTAGTCTCCAAGTCAACAATTCTGCCAGTTCTTTTTACTTTTTTCAGGACATATTTTAGACTCAGAAATTATTTTTATAATAATATCTTCTTTTCATATCAATTATACATATTGATATTTGAGAAAGGGTTAATTTGTGAAAGCACTCTGGTTATTCTGAAAAAAGTAATTCAGTAAAGAGAAGTTTCTGTTTTTAAATATATAATCGTTCCGTATCTTTCTTTTACATTCCAAAGATGGTCTCTTATTAGAAAAATTAGGCTCTAGACATAAAAATAAAATATTTTCCTTACTTTTCAGATAGGCATGCTTGCATTAGAGTGAGCACTTACTGGAAGAAAGAAAAACATATGCCTGTAAGTTTAATGAGTACGTGGCTCCCAACATTTCATAACGGTTCAGGTCGGTTTTTGTTTTGTTTTGTTTTGTTTTTTATTTTTTTTTTAACATCACTAAAGGATAGCTTCCTAGATAAGGAGAATACTGAATACAAATCTTATGCTATTACCCTATATAGGCATAAACTAATTCTTTATTAAAAAATAACCTATCTGTGCCCCAGAAGCTTCATGTGATTAGCATAAAGATATTGTGATAAATGATAACCACTTTATCAGGTCACTCAAACCATCTGTTTGTATCTATTCAGGATAATAAAGTTTTCAGTAGCTTAGAATTATAACCCACTAGTTATAAAAATAAATTTTACATGTCTATTAATTAATTCACTCTTATTTTAGATATTGCTAGCAAAATAATGATAATATTGTACTTTTGGTTTATATCATCACCAGGTTTCTACAAATATTCAACTGTATTATTCCTCTGGACAAACAATACTAAAGATTCTAAAAAAGAAGATGAATACGTTTATGAGAAGTAGAGGCAAAACATCATTTTCCTGAATAGTCAAATGGTAAACACAGCTTATTTATGATTTATCCATGATACAAACTTACTGCCATGTCACCTCTGAAAAGTGTGCTTTTCACAATTCCATGGTGATGGTTAACACCAGAACACTCTGACACTAATCTGATATTCTTTGAGGAATGTGATAACCTATATAAGAATTATTTCTTTTTGTCAATAGTCTTTGAAGAAAGTATACTTTATCTAGTAATGCTCCTCCTTCCTGTCTATACCTTGGCCTTGGATGATCAGGATTCATGTGAAATCTTCATATTTGTCATAACCCTCTTTAATGCTTAAGCACATAAAAAGATTCTTGTTTTTCCTTACCAAAATAGAAAACCCTTTACTTAAATCATCTTCATAAGATGAAAGTTGTATAGTTAGCAGATACCGTTCCTGAATATAGTATAACTTTTTCTTTCAAGAGACATTGCTATAAAATAAAATATGAAATGCTCAGCCTGAAACCATATGTTTAGGCCACAATAAACTCTGTGACTCTCAGAAATTTTCAATTACTCTAAAAGTACTCATGGTCTTGCACATTGCATGTTCATTGGATCTGTTTTTAGATTAGCTAAACAAACTAGAAAAACAAAATATAAACTCACAGTAATGCATACCATTAGAAAATTAATTAAATAATGTAATTTGTGGCCAATTCATAAATAGAATCATAGAGTCATTTAAAGTGTGTACAAAATGTTAACAGTTTTGGAAATGCTTACATCTTCACGTTAAGTGAAAAGTTAGAATATCAAATTATATATGCGAAGTACTCTGTCATCTAAAATATTATACAAGAAAGAGGGAAATTTACCAGAAGTCAGTTAACTGTGGTCACTGAGTGGGGTTCTTTGGATGGATTCGATTTCTTTCATATATTTTCTGCATTTTATAATGTGCATATGTTACTCATTTAATCAGCTCTTTCAAAACTGCTCATTTTAAGCATATTTTAAAGCCATTTAACTGTAGGTTTTCATAAAAATTTACAAGTTAAGTGATTAAGCACTTATCATGTAAAGAGCTTGTACTGTGTAACATTCTAATAATTTTATCAAATTAAATTCCCTATTAGCAGAAAAGGTGAAAGTGAAAAACTTTTGAAAGGACAATTTAAATTTTTACAAAATTTTGTAGTATGTTCTGACATTTATTCCAGTCTTCCTTTTTGATTAAGCATGTTTTTCTCAGCTTTTCAGCTAATTTAGCAAGAATTGAAGAAAAACAGTATATAGCCTTTTTAAAAATTCACACTTGATGTATAGATTTGTCCGATGTAGAATTGTATGCACTTTAGCTCTCTCTTATTAACCATCCTGAAATCCAGACAACTAGGAATTAGGTTCAGTTAATAACCTACCGACCTCTAATATAAAATTCACAGTCACTGCATATGCATGTCAAAATCTATTAAAACAAGTGAACAAAGAATTTACCTTACAAAGCTTAATTAAACAAGTAAATTTTCACCTAGCTTATTTCATAAGCATGACTGTGTCTAAATGGTGATAAAAGAGTTTCCATTTAAAAAACTGTCATTCAACTTATCCCCAGTACACAATGTACTAGAGAGTTTTCCTGTGGTTTGCCTTTATACCATGAAATTTATACTTACTAAAGGGATTCTATATTTTTCTATTATATTTCACATATATTTCAGTCTAAATTCATGGTAAATTAAAACCCACAAATAACTATAAAAGACTACATTGTACCAGGCACTCAACAAAATTTATATGAACACAGACATAATCTTTGAAACTGATGGAGGAATTCAACTTGGAAAGTAGTAAAGGAAATGTAGTTCATTGGTGTCTCAAAACAAGTATAATGAGTATTCAGCATAATTAAGCTCCTGTTGCTCGCAGTAACCATGAGACAGTCAACAGAAAATTGCGGTTTAGACAAATCTTTTAGCCAGAACTTACTTTCATGTGCTGATCTGCTTTTCATTATTTATGTAATGAAGAGTAGCTGTGTGCATAACATAGTTGTTGGTAGAAGCCGGAGAAGTGATATAAAGCACACAATGGTCCTGTCCTCCTAGCGCTTACCCTGAATCGTACAGGTAAGTAAAGTAATTCTCAAACACTAAACCAAATTTAATGACAAAGAACTGTATAGGCTTCTGTGTAGACACCTAAGATATATATGCACAGACTTGTTGAAGATGGAAAAACATTCCTAACAAAGTGATGTCTACTTTTTAATCATAGAGAACAGGTAGAATTGACAAATAGTCAAGAATGGGACAATTAAGCAATTGCCAAAAAAAATCTCTGTCAGAGGAAAGAACATAGATTGAGATACAGAAGCATCTCATGAAATTAAAAATAGAAATGACTAAAATATAGGTTAAAAGGAAAGTAGTAAGAATTGAACCATCGTTTTCCAATATCTACTGTATTGTGTAAACTTATCCAATATTTGATAATTTAATATTTTGCCATTTGCAATGTTACTTCCCCAAATACGTCACTCAACATCCCTTTTGTGTTTGCATTAAATACTAGGCTGGATGCCGTATCACTTCATTTGCTAATAAGGCAATTGAAGTGCAGGGAAGGTAATGGCTCCCTCCTCATCCCCATAAGAAATTATGCCTTTTAGATATCAAAACCAAAATTTGAAACCAGGTCATCTGATTAAACTTAGTCTTGTCTCATTCATATACCCTCTTCTGTCTGAAAAATAAAATGGAACCAAAAAATCAAACACACAAACACACATGTTAAGAAGTATTCCTAGTCAACCTGAATTGGAAACTCAGTATTTTTTAGGTTTAAATTACACAGTCATAACACTAGAATGTCCAAAGACATGAATCTCTTCATTTCTATAACTAAACCCAACTTGACTTTCAAGCTTTCAATTTCTTGTGGAATCATAAAACTTGTTCTTGCCAGTTCTAGTTTAGCAGGCACTGACCTGCTGGCCTCACTGTGGAGTGCTGTCGCTCCTGTTTGGTGTTTGTCTAACTCTGCTTTTGCTTGCATCTGTGGTTGATGACAACTATGAGCTCTGGTGTCCCTTATCAGGGCGGAGATGATTTTTTTTGGTATATTGAAAGAGAAACTGAAGCATGTTAACAATTTCAAGAGCGTATGTGAGCAAAGCTAATTCCAATCAGCCATTGCCAAACTGGGAGTGGTTGGAAGCACTCCTCTCGAAGGAGGTAGGAGAAAGATTTCTATAGAGAAGGTGTGGAAGAAAAGAAAGGAAATTATTTGATTGGCTATAACCTCAAGCCTAGTTGGCTGTTTGTGATTGGTTATCCTTAGATTTTGATTTCATAAACTTGAGGCATTTATAGACAGATTTGGGGTTGTTTATGTCAGCCACCACAGACTTCAGAGTTACCTTAGTCTAATCGCCACTTTGTTTAAATACCTTAAAGCATGCCACCTATGTGGCATCTGGCTATTTTTCCTAAAATTTTCAAAATTGTCCCCACATTTCTCAGAGTAGGTCTCTGTAAAACTGCCCACAATCCTCTGTGTGAGGTCATCTCATTCATGCTCTGGCCCTGTGGTATCACAAAGGACAAGAAACTCTACTAAACAGTTTGCTCTCTCCCGTTCCTACTACTTTGGAAAATTATCAGATTTGCCCTGTACTTTGAGGTCACCTCAAATTACCTTTGGTTTCTGTTGTTTCTAATTCCCCTTAGGGATCAGATCTGAGGGGATATAGGGACTGCAAGTCCCTAACAGTGAATAATTTTTCTTTTTTCTTCTTTCTTTGTTTAAATCCTAACCCCAAATCCAGGAATGGTTCACATTTCCTTTCTGTGTGGAGGTTAAAAAAGCAAGCTTTTATACAATCATGAGCACATTTTCAATCCATGTATTAACTGTGCTCTAAATTTCCTAGGATACGTGCTCTTGCTATTGCAAGCCAAGAGTTTTAGATCTGAAAACACTAATTTCTCTTTTAAGTACATCTTTTTTTTTTTTTTTTTTTTTTTGAGAGAGAGAGGGAGAGAGAGAGAGCACATGCAAGCACACAAGCCGGTGGAGGGACAGAGGGAGAGGGAGAGAGAGAATCTCAAGCAGGCTTGATGCCCAGCACAGAGCCCAAAGAAGGCTCAATCTCATGACTGTGAGATCATGACCTGAGCCAAAATCAAGCGTAGGACGCGTAAGCAAATGAACCACCCAGGTATCCCAAGCACCTAACTCTTAAAATTAAGACGCTAGCCTTTAGACCATGCCTGTGCAAGGCATTTAAAAAATCCATTTATATATTCAAGTGACTTTGTTCTAAGTTGTATCTGACAGGCTTCACAAAGCACAGAACATCACTGAACTATTAAGTATACCAATAAGGGTAACATCAAAACTTTGGGAATGAAAAATATTGATTGTTAGCTGAAAAATTGTCTTTACTCACATACTTTATCAATATTCTCAGGATATATTTTCAATGATTATATCATTATACAATGAATGAGATATATTGTAACACTTGATTAAAATTTTAAGTAATCAGTCAATTAACTGTTGTAATTACTAGTCAAGGGCACTAGCTAACATACGTAGATATACAGACATTTTGTGTAACAAATAATACCTTATAGCTAAAAAAAAAAAAAAAAATCAAACCTGGCTTTGTCCATATGCCAAAGACTAATCTGATACATTACACTGGACAAATCACATTAAAAAATTTTTTTGCATAATAAAAATAAAAAAGAAAATTAGGCCTACATATGACCTCCAGAAAAATTGATGCTAAATATGGATAGGCAATTTAGGTTAGAGCGAATACATAATGAAATCTAAATTAATTGTCAAAAGAACTGGGAGAAGAAATTGGCTCTAGTTCATTTGCTGATAAGTCTCTTTTTTTCTTTCTTTCTTCTTTCTTTCTTTCTTTTTTCTTTCTTTGTTTTTTGATCATGATGTCAAAGACGGTTAGCGATTCTAGGAAAACCTGGGATGTTCAATTAATAGGCTAGCATTTAAATATTCTTTAATTTAATTTAAAGAAGAAATTAACTTAGTAAGTCCATTTTTTCTTTGCCTTTTAATTTTCAAGATGTTTTCAAATGCAACATTGTATGAGCTACTATTGTATTAGGCTAACAGAAACTGAAGAGGTCTGAAGCAGGCCATTACTGGCAGGGACTCGGACGTCTTGTGATGCAGAGTGAGTCCTACAATTCCCCCAGCCTATCTGTATAAGCTGTAACCTCATGGTTACAGGATATTCACTATTGTTTTAGAAGTCACATTTATCCTAAAGTCAGGCAAAGCAGAGGAATGGCATGTTCTAGGCGATGATAGCTCCCCTAATAGCCCACAGAGCAAAAGTTTTGAGAGAACCTTTTTTCCCAGGAGATTTCTGCTTAAATTTAACATGCTTTAAGACAGAACTAGATCACATGGCCACTTCTAGCTTCAAAAGTGGTGAGAACAATAGAAAAAAAATCAAACCACGATTGACTTAATTCAATTGTCATCTACAGTTTGGGGACTAGAAACATTAATCAGAGTTCTGTGAAGCCAATGAATAAGGAAAAGGGATGTCAAGCCCAAAACAGATTCCACCACAAATTATCATTACATTATTTTTATAAATAGGAACAAAATTGTTCTGCTGATTATCTAAATGGATGTGTTATATTCTACTTCATGAATGAAGGAAACAACATAAGGTCACATAATTTCTTGGAAATATTAAATTCAGTGCCTTAGTGTCATTCACTTAGTCCAAAGGGCCAGTCTTTGTTACCTTTGTAAGAAATATTAGGAACTTGGAAGCCTGTTAAATCAGCAGTGGGCCACATTTGTCACCAAACATTCCACTGGTGTTGGCAAATGGTATCATCGTGTAAAACAGGCTTTGTCCTAATCTGAAAATAGTGCCTATTGACCAAAGGAAACATCATAGTTTCTAGTGCCCTGTTTGTTATAGCAATGAACCCTGCAATAACTCCAATTCTTATGTGTATTGTAGTAAAGGAATAGAAAATATTCTCTGTTATCACCAATCACTGCTATATCAAAAAAATTTAAAAAAAAAATTAAAAAAACCCTATCTGAGTTCCCAGAGCTAAAGCTCTACTCTTTAACTTCTTTAGTTTTTAAACATATATTCATTTTTCTCAATGCTGCCAAAGTTCCTGGAATTGGGGACTTCCATATACAAACTGTGCTGAAAACAAAACTTACCTAACCTTAAATTCTGGTATCCATCGAAACTTCATTATCTTTTTTGGTGCATTTCTTTTCAGTGAAATCCTCCATTTGGCATCAGTCAGGACCACCTCAGTTTATTAAATAATTTAAAATCTCAAAAGTCAGGGGTTGGTATCTTGGTCATATTATTTTAGAGAGAAATCTATGTTCCTTATGCACATAGATCCACATTTTCCCTAAGATATTGTATGTAACATTAGCATGGATTCATGAGAAGTGATGGATACGTGGGAATGAATGACTCTTCATGTCTGAGAGCCAAGAGGTAGGCCAGACTTTATATTTCCCCAGGAGGAAACGGTATATCCATACTGGTTGTTAAAATATTTCTGCATTGCTCAGTGTTCTCACTTTTGCATGCTTGATATTCTGGACACTTCTGCACCTTGCTTCTATCAGGTACATAATATGCTGTCATCTCTTGATGCAACATAGGTTCTCCAGGATTGAGCTCCACTGCAATGGCTGATATCATCTCTAACTGGTCCTTACTTTACCTGTGTGGTTCTAAAGCATTTTGAATGTTATGCCTGGGTTCATTCCAAGCCAAAAACTGTAAGGTTATGCAATTATGTCAGAAAATTGGGGATCCACCGGTCTTGAAATGATATAAACAAAAGGTATATATATTTTTTCTTTTGCCATAAAAAGAGAGAGTCTATTTTCAGTTTTCCTTCCAACTAGAAATTCTACCAGAAAATTTAGAGTAAATACTATTACTCTCTAGATCCCCAAATAGGCACCATGTTAAGTAGTTATATATCCTGTTCCTGAGATTACACCTAATTATTTTCTCCAAATTATTACCTATATCTAATCCAAGGGCCAAGGATGGCATAGCAATATGCTATTAAGTGACATCTTTTAAATAAGAAATGTTTGTATATGGGAAAATATGCCTGAGTAAATGCAAATAACATCTTTCTTAAATATCACAAAATTTCAAAACTTCAAATAAGCAAAAATTAACATTTATTTATTTCATATGGGCTAACTGGATTATGAACTATATGTTTTAATCTTATGAATTCTCTAAAACAAAATCTTCAAATCCTCCTAGCATTTATTGAATTTTCTTCTGCTACCCAACACGGTATTATTTTAGCTTCTGTATTCATCCCTCAGTACTAAACTTGACATAATTATTTTTGCTTAAATCTTTAAAAGATGTTTATAAATTCTCAAATTCTCCCCGTGTTTATTTCCTTCCTTGACCTGGTTTATCCCATTGTTAACATTATACCAGCTGCCCTGTCTATACCACTGAACACTTCTTGGACTCAGCCATTCCTGTCCACACTCAAACTCCAACCTATTTTGGGAGAAGATCTTTCTGAGAAATATACCTCTTTTTGTTAATGTTTGTTCACTGCAACAACTATTTCAGTGGTTTGTATTTAGTAGGGTTTTTTACTAAGTGTTAATAAATTATATATCCTATAATGTTTTCATTTTTTACTTTTTACTGTATGTTTAGCAAAATAGTAGAGGGTAATTATGTTTAGTATAGTTATCATCAATTTATAAAAATTCTATAAATATCTACTTACACTTCATTACATTCCAAAAAGACCCAAAATTGAAGAATTTATTTGAGGACTATAATTTAATTTTACTGAGTATATGTAAATTTGGCATTGGCTCTTATTTCTGTCTTCATTGAAAGAAGTGTCAAATGAGCTGATTTAGAAAATTTTTTTAATTCACATATTAATTTTCCCAACTGGAGCTGATATGAAGCTCTTCCTTTCATGTTAAATTAAAATTGAATTGAACCTATTAAATGTGGCAACTTTTATGATTAACATAAAACATTTAATTTATGACTGCTCACAGCTTTAAACAGAGATGCAGGTAGTATAAATGGAATTCATTCTTTTTTCTTAAGGATGAAGAAGCACTATAGGCTACAAGTCAAAGAATACATCTCAGGCTACAACAATGCCAGGAAACAAAATTACTTAATTAATTTTGGGGTAAATTAGACCCAAGAAGAGAATCAAAAATTATATTCTGTTGAGAAGGAATTACAGCAGTCCTAGGAAAGTGATAATACAGGCTATCTTATGGCCATTGGCTTTCTGGAAGTGAGAACAGGATAACCTGCACGTAATAACTGGTAAATGCTTAAATTAGTGACATCCCTGATGGGCCCCTCAGGGGATTGCCTGGGACCCCTGTTTCAATAGCACCACAGTTCAACTTCTCCATTTTCCCAGTCCTGCTGTACTACTATCTTACTGGAATTTTTCCTGAGAACATTACTAAACATACTTTGTACAGCCAAATCTTAAAGTCTGTTTCCAAGGGATCCCAGCCTTTGCGGGCTGCTAGAAATCTTGTTTCTAGGAAGCAGAATCTAAAATGAAATTTTGGAGCTGGATCACCTGCAGACAAGCTAAGAATGAGGACTCTTATCACTCGTGGAAGGTAGGGTATCATAGCTACTGACATTGGTGCTGGACCACAATTGCTAAAATGTCCAACAGTGATAATCTAGGATAGAATTACTGCAGAAGGGACTACACTGGAGAGTATATTTCTTAGGCTTTGAGAGGTGGGAGACATAATTATAAGGCTGGTTCATGCAGAGTAGTGAGTGGTTTTGCTGATTGGGAAAAGAAATATGAAACATCGGGGACATAGACATCTGGTAAAGAAACATACAGATGAAGTTATGGGAGAGGTGTCACTCTTTACGGTGATGTGTCCCCAGTAAGTAGAATACATGTGTGTAGAACCAACCAAATTGCCTTATTTGCCTCAATCCCAGTGATTTATTTGGATTATTTGTGCTTCCTGACCTGAAACCCTACAGTACTAGGTATTGCAGTTTTCAGAGGTTGAATGCTTCTAGGAGTTTGACTAAACATAATCTGTTGCTGCCCCACAATCACCTTGGGCTCTCTGTGCCAAGAGCCCTGTAGTCAATTAAAAGTGATGCTACTAGCAAGGATAATTGATTTTGACCACCAGGAGTAGATAGGGTTGATCTTATATAATGGGGACTGGGAAGACAGTGTTTACCACCATATTAATCCCCTGGAGCATCTGTTTGACCTCCTCTGCCCAATTCTTTTGGCAAGTGAGCAAGTATAACATCAGTGATCTAAGAAGGACATGGAGATCAATAAACTCAGACCACTTAGGTATGCAAATCTGGGTCATCTCAATGGGTAAGTCACCTAGACTAGCAGAGATTTTGGCCAACAGTGAAGGAAATCTAAAACATATGGTATAGGAAACAAATAATGAATAAATAGTTGTAGCCATGAAATCAGCTGTGGTGTTGAGGACATTTTTGTTCCACTAACCTTCTTATAAATTGTCCAGAAAATAAATCGGGCAGAATCTTGGAGAATATGTTCCAAGATAAGGTGAGGTTATTATACAAAGCAAACAGCTGGTAGTTATTTAAGAAGTTTACTCTGTTGGATGTTATAGATTTGACCCAGATCCATACCTTTAAGACCAAAGCACTCAATACTGCCAGAAGTGCGTATTGCAGACAGCTGAAAGGTGAGACTCAAGGAACTTCCCACTGTTAAAGGTAACAGCTTCCCCACAGTTATAACCTCTCTCAGGGGAAGCCCACTTCCAAAAATTGGTCCATGTGGAGTAGAAAGTCCCATAGCCCCCATATGGGATACTTCTGAAGTGCCATCAGCAAGGACCTCTGTCATTTGAATTTCAGTTCAGTTTCTTCCTCTGCCTAATCTTGCTTCCCTCACTCATGAATTGGGTGGATAAATAGCAGAATGGTAATTATGAAAATATACCTTTTGATCACAAGCTAGTCTTTGTTGAGGATCTGCATACCGTTTAAATGCATCTTTTTGTCAATATTCCCTAGAAAAATCTCCAGGTACTCGCAGGTGTGTGCATGTCAAATTTAGAGACTCCTATATTTTACCTGCTGTTAAATACTTTATATTTGTAATCCTCATTATAAGTCATTTTTTGAAAATAAAATACCAGATAGGATTAATCCTGAAAAAATAATTTGTTTAAACTTCTTTTAAATATGTTGTCAGCTATGACAATTTATTTACTTGCCTATGTCTTTCTTTAAATGTCAGACATTTGCATTTTATTCAAGGTTTATGTCAAGCTATCATAACACCTGCCCTCTAATAATCAGTGGATATGCATTTTAAAATGAATATATGAAGAATGTGTGTAGGAAAGATATGCATACTACTGAAGTAGATGTCATTTGAAATATAACTATCAGTGAGAGAATAAAAAGGTGGTATGATTCAAGAAGACTACTTTTATAAACCAAATCCTTTGTTCTTGCTATAGAGGAAAAAGTGAGGTTATTTCCAACTCAGGCAACAGGGTGATATTAAGTATGAATGGAATCTCACTAGGCAGATGTGCAGTCACTGTAAATGCTGATAATGTTCTTGTTTAGTACAAAATGTTTATAATTTCTCATGTAATAAATGACAGCCTGTGACAGATTTCTTCCAAATAAAGGTCAGATTTTGCACTAGCCTGTCATAATTGATCTTTGCACAAAAATAGAAACAGGAAAGTCCCAAGAAATTCTGTGGAAATATCTTCCAAGACTCTTCTTTCTTTGCTGCAGAATGTTTTTTTCTCATACAGGTTTACAATTTGATATTTTCTTATTTTTGTATACCATAACAACACGTTTTCAAAACAAGTAATATTTATATGTAAATTTTCAGGGATATAACATATATTGTTTAATGAAGATGTCCAGTGTTTCTGGAGAATTAGCATACAATGAAATTAAATCATCTTTCCCTGAAAATAAAAGTCGTATCTTTTCTCAGAATTGTAATAAATACTTATAGGTCATGTGGTGCAGTTGTTCTCAACTAGGGGTAATCTCTGCTAGAGGCCAGAAATCCTGTGTAACATCCTACAATGCACAGGAGAGGCCCCCACATTAAGAATTATCCAGCTCAAGATATCAATAGTATCCTAACTGAGAAATTCTGATCTAATGATCTAGTGAGAAGCCAGTATCTGAGTACCTGATCTAGTGATCCTCAGTATTTTAGATAACATGCACATGCATTTTGGGTAGAATCATTTTACTTTTCAAACAATTCAGAGATGGGTTTCTAAAACAACTCTAGAAAACAGTATCATTGTATTACCACACTAATGTTAAAGAATTTGGGTAGTATACAAATTTTCTTTAATTGTTTAAGGCATAAAACATTGAACTTAGGATAATTTTATTATTTGAATTATTTAGCTGTTATTGAATTTGGAAAGAGATAAATATAAAAACAAATAATGTAAATATATATGAATTATCTAGCCAGTAATTTAAGGGATTATTTTTTTTCTTTTGTAAACTTCTCAAATATATGCATATTTATAAAAACCCATCTGTCCCTATCTATTCAGCCTGTAAAAAAAGTATATAAATCCTGTGACTTAAGGTTATTACCAATTCTTTTTTTTTTAAGTGTGTATACACCGCCTTAATTTTCTCTTCGTAATATCCCTTACTTTGCCCTTTATGTTTTTAATGTTTACTTCCTTGTATTAAAGACATGCATGTATGTGGATAATTTTATATCCTTCATATTATTATTTGTTTTTGGTGGACCTACGTATTCTATATTCTTGTCTTCCCTAATCCATTATTTTTTATTATTTTTTATTTTTATTATTTTTTCAATTTAACATAATTTATTGTCAAATTCGCTTCCATACAACACCCAGTGCTCATCCCAACAAGTGGCCTCCTCAATGCCCATCACCTATTTCCCCTCTCCCTCACCCACCCCCTCAACACTCAGTTTGTTCTCTGTATGTAAGAGTCTGTTATGCTTTGTCTCCCTCCGTCTCTATTGGTAACTTTTTCTTTTTTACCTTCCCTTCCCCCATGGTCTTCTATTAACTTTCTCAAGATCCACATATGAGTGAAAACATATGGTATCTGTCTTTCTCTGACAGACTTATTTCACTTAGCATAATACCCTCCAGTTTCATCCACATTGCTGCAAATGGCATGATTTCATTCTTTCTCATTGCCAGGTAGCATTCCATTGTATACATAAACCATATCTTCTTTATCCATTCATCAATTGATGGACATTTAGGGTCTTTCCATAATTTGGCTATTGTTGAAAATGCTGCTATAAACATTGGGGTACATGTGCCCCTGTGCATCAGCACTCCTGTATTCCTTGGGTAAATCCCTAGCAGTGCTATTGTTGGGTCATAGGGTAGTTCTATTTTTAATTTTTTGAGGAACCTCCACACTGTTCTCCAGAGCAGCTGCACCAGTTTGCATTCCCACCAACAGTGCAAGAGGGTTCCCATTCCTCTATATCCTCGCCAGCATCTGTGGTCTTCTGATTTGTTCATTTTAGCCACTCTGACTGGTGTGAGGTGGTATCTCAGTGTGGCTTTGATTTGTATTTCCCTGATGAAGAGTGACGTTGAGCATCATTTCATGTGTCTGTTTTCTCTTGACTAATTCAGATTTTTAAAGTAATAATTTTTAGAGTATTTTATCCTCTACTAACTTGCTACCTCTTTTACTATTATTCTGTAGCTAAAAACATTTAACTCATGTTACAGTTTAAGGGAAATTGTTACTTTTAATATAACTGCTAGAAATTGGAACATTTAATTCCATTTATTCCTTTTCATATTTTGAGTTACTGCTCTAAAAAGTGTAAAGCCACAAAACTTCTGTCATTTTGTATCTTCATTTACTTTATTACTATTCATTTATTTTTACTCTTTTCTTATTAGTTTTTCTTTGTGCTCTCCTTCCTGCACTTCTGTTTTTCCATGTGGGGTCATTTTCTTCAGTCTTCAGAAATCACTTTCAAATCTTAGTCCCGATTGTCTGGTAACAATACTATCAGATTTTTTTCAGAACCATTTATTTTACCTTTCTTTTGAGGAATATTCCCTTGGGTGTTGGATTCTAGGTAGATACTTATTTCCTTATAGCACTTAGAGATTGTCATTCGTTGTATTCATGTTTCCATTATTTCTGCCAAAAAATTTTGCTGTCTTAATATTACTCCTTTGAAGAAAATGCACACTTTGTTCTGGATCCTTTTAAAATATTAAGTTTGTCTTTAATTTTCAGCAGTCTTAATGTTGTGTATCTCTAGGTGCAGTTTTCTCACTATTTATTTTGTTTGGGGTTTGCAGCCATTCTTGAATATGTGACCTGAGGTCTGTAATCAGCTTTTGAAACTTTTCAGCCATTTGTCATCTTAATATTTCTGTCCCTATTCTTTCGTTTTCCTGTCACTCCAATTGTAAGTATGTTAGACTTTTGTATGGAATTCAGTCTATATTTAATGTTGTTTATAGAGTTTTCATTTCTTTCCTGGTGTTTCTGTGTGGATGTATTCTATGAACACATTGTATCTTATCTTCCAGTTTACTAATCCTGAATTCAATGGTGGCTAACCCTTTATTAAACCCACTTAATGATTATTAATATAAAATTATTTTATTTTTAAAGTTTTAGAATGTAATTTTTATGGATCTTAATATGATCAAATTTTCAATCATTTATTCCTCCATCCCGTTTTGTATTTGTTTATACAAATATGTGTACCATATTGTTTGCCTGTTTCTATTGCACATTTTTTTAATCTTGTTTTTTAGTTATATGACTTTATATTTTGCTATATAATTGCTTTATTGAATGCCAGAGTTAGTGTGCATTGAAAATATAGATATTCTTGTTAATGGTATCTTCTTCGGAAAGGAGGACAATGTAATAGTGGCTAATTACCTTAATTTAAGAAATATCTATGCTCACAGATGCTGGATTATGGATCTGGTAGAATTTGGTCTTACTTTTAACTCTGGTTTATAGATTTTTATTTTCTCCATAAATGAAAGGAATATAGTGGTAACTTATTATATTAATTAAGTCAGAAATTATACTCAGTAGAGTTTGGGTTTCATTCTTGTAAAACTTTTTAATATATTGTTGCTGCAAATGCGAAATGGTACAATTTCTAGGGAATGAAATTTGACAACATATAATAATAAAATGACAAGGCCATAAGCCTTGAGTCGGCAATGCCACTTGTAGGAATTTATCCTGAAGATACACTTCCAACAACACAAAAAAATATATATCTATATGATCTTTCTTTGTATGTAGAGGAGCATTTTTGTAATTGGAAAATATTAGAAACTACCTAAATTTCCAATATGAGAAATTGATAAGTCTACTCAGCTTATGATATATAAAGGTCTATTTTGCGGCTGTTAAAGAATGAGAAAAGTGTCTATGAACTGATAGGGTTTGATATCAGGTGATATTTTTCAATGAAAAAATATAAGGACAAAAATGCATATGTAGAAAGATGTGACATAGAGAACATATATATTCATTTATCTTCATAAAAAGAAGCACAGGAAGAAGTTACTTACATACAGTAGGTAGTGAGTAAAGGAGTAGAAGAAATATATGAAAGAAATGCTCCTTTTTAAAAATTTTTTTAATGTTCACTTATTTTTGAGACACAGAGTGTGAGTGAGGGAGGGCAGAGAGAGAGAGAGAGAGAGAGAGAGAGAGAGATTTCGAAGCAGGCTCTAGGCTCTGAGTTGTCAGCACAGAGCCGGATGAGGGGCTCGAATCCACAAACCATGAGATCATGATGTAAGCCGAAGTCAGATGCTTAACTGACTGAGCCACCCAGGCGCCCCAGAAATGCTCTTCTAAGTCAATGCTTATGTATATTTTTTGACTTGTGGAAACAAATAGTCAATATTTAACACTTTAAATACTCTAAAAATATATATTAAGTCAATAATGATGGGACAAGGAAAATACAACTTAAAGCAGATATGAGACTAAAATAAACAAGCCAAAATTATTTCCAATGCATAACTTAAGCACACTGAGAAAAAGAAATTCCAAGAACACAAAATTTGACTAACCATCCCCTGTCCTGTTGGGATGGATGAGAGGGTCAATCCTGTACTCATTTTAGTGAATTTATCTTTGGTAGTGGTATGGTTGAAGCAATTCTGAACAAATTTACATATATTGTAGCCTGAGAGAATGAGTAAATATAATGATACTTTTGGGAGCCATTATTCTCTGTGGAATATATGATACACAAATATAGAATGGGGAAGACAAGAAAAAAAAATCCCAGAGGAGATGTGTTGAAATTGAGAGTATCACCTTGATCCCGTTATTTTCTAAAATATGTGTATGTGTATAATGTATACGTATGTGTATGTGTGGGAACGTTTATATGTGTATATGTGTAAGTGCACAAATATCCTAGTTCTGTCCACAAAATAGACTCAGAAACAAAGACAACTGAGTACCAATGAGCAGAACCATTGTCCTGATCTTAGTTTCTAATAGGACAATTCATAATTCTCCACTAAAAAGAACCAGAGCTCTTTGTTGAAATAGCTGATACTAGGCCTGGGGCACTATAATACAGAATGATCCTGGAACATCTTGCTATTATGGAAAGTGAGGAAGTGCTCAAAAGGATGATGGGGACAATCACAAGTGCATAGGACCTAGTCTGAAGGAGCTCCAAATGGCCCAAACTAAGACAATATGAATATTAAAGGAATGAAGGATGATAATGGAATAAGAGTAATGTAAAAATGTAAAATCCTGAGTCCTTACTGATACTAAACAACTACCACAACAATAACAAATGTAGAGAAGGGAGAATTCTTACTCACGGTAAATTTCACAGGCCGATTGGTAGAGGGAGTTCTGAAGATAAAAAATCATCAACCACCGTAATAAAAATTTGCTCAGACCAAAAAAAAAAAAAAAAAAACAAATCAATGTCATGTACAAATAAAGAAGAATGTAATGAGGAAAAGGTGTCTGCATGACTCAAAATTTATTCCTATATATTTCTCTCCTTTTTTCAAAATTTTTACTTATTTTTGCAAAAAGAGAGAGATACAAAGTGCAAGCGGGGGAGGGGCAAAGAGAGAGGAAACACAGAATCCGAAGCAGGCTTCAGGCTCTGGGCTGTCAGCACAGAGCCTGATGTGGGGCTCAAACCCACGAACTATGAGATCATCACCTGAGGCAAAGTCGGACCCCCAACCAACTGAGCCACCCAGGTGCTCTTATTCCTATATATTTCTTATTGGCCAGAGAAAAATAGCAACTGTACAGATAATGCCTTGACTGAGTGATTAGAATTAACATCATCAATAAGGGGCAGATGGATATTGTGCGTCTCCAGACATGATGCCCTGACGACAATGATATCACATATCTAATATTGCTTCCAGGAATCCATAACTTGAATCTAATTATGAGGAAACAGAAAAAAAAAAATGAAGAGTGCTTAAGTCAGTGATACAAAAGATAATGTAAAACTGTAAAATACTCCAAAATGAAGGAGACTAAACAGACAGGACCACTAAATAGAATGCTTGATTTTAGATTGAATCAATATATTGGTGTGGAAAAAATATACTATAAACAATGTCTTCTGTCAATTGGAATATGGGTGACATACTGCATAAAAGCATCATATGAATATTAAAATTACTGGATTTTAGAAGTGTATATGGTTATGCTAGAGATTTTTTTTCATTAATACTAGGGTTTTTTATTGCTGAGATATAATTGACACTGTGTATATTGCAGTGGGATTACCATTGTAGTGTTAGCTAATACCTTCATCATGTCCTATAATTACCATTTCTTTCTTTATAGTGAGAACATTTAAGATCTAATCTCTTAGCAATTCTGAAGTATATTACAATATTGTTAACTATAATTGCAGTGCTGTTCATTGGATCTCCAGAACATATTGATCCTGTAACTGCAAGTTAGTGGCCTTTGATGAATATATCCCCAATTTCCCCAACCCCAGCCCCTAGTAACCACCATTCTACTCCATCTTTCTATGAGTTTGACTGTTTTAGATTACACATGTAAGTGATATCACCTACTATTTGTCTTTCTCTGCCGGACTAATCTCACTTAGCATAATGCCCTCGAGGTCCAACCATGTTGTCACAAATGGCCTGATTTCTTTGTTTGTCATGGCTGAATAATATTTCATTGTATTTACATACCATATCTTCTTTACCCATTCCTACATTGACAGAAACTTGGGTTATTTCCATATTTGGCTATTGAAAATAATTCTGCAATAAACAGGAGAGTGCAGATAACATTTTGATATTCTGTTTTCATTTACTTTGGATATATACGTAAGTGGGATTGCTGGATCACACAGTTGTTCTATTTTTATTATTTTTGAGGAATTTCCACACATTTTTTTAGTGGCTGTACCAATTTACAGTGTCATCAACAGTACACAAGGATTTCCTTTTCTTCACATTTTTGCTTCACATTTGTTATGTCTTGTATTTTTGATGATAGCCATTCTAACAGATTGTGGTGAAATCTCATTGTGATTTGATTTGCATTTCCCTATGATATATGCAACTTAATCTCTAATCATTTATAAAAATATTACAGATAGATATGAAACAAACAGGATACAAATTTCTAATAATGAATTTGATAAAGTGTCTTGTGGTTAATTTAATGTGTCAACTTGGCTTAGGTAATCGTCCCTAGTTGTTTGGTCAAACACTAGTCTAGATGTTGCTGTGTAGTCTTTTGTAGATGTGGTTACTATTTACAATTAGTGGATTTGAAGTGAAGATCACTCTCCATAATGTGGTTAGGACTCATCCAATCATTTAAAGACATTAGGAGCAGGGGTGTATCAGTTGAGTGTCCGACTTCAGCTCAGGTTATGATCTCACACTTGTGGGTTTGAGTCCCGCCTTGGGCTCTGCGCTGATGGCTCAGAGCCTGGAGCCTGCTTCAGATTCTCCCTCCCTCCCTCTCTGCCCCTCTCCCACTCTCTGTCTCTCTCTCTTTCTCTCTCTCAAAATAAATGAATATAATAATAAAAAAGACCTTAAGAGCAAAGACTACCGTTTCCAAAAGATGAAGACGTTTTAACTCAAGACTGCTGGGGCGCCTGGGTGGCTCAGTTGGTTGGGCGGCCGACTTCGGCTCAGGTCATGATCTCGCGGTCCGTGAGTTCGAGCCCCGCGTTGGGCTCTGTGCTGACAGCTCAGAGCCTGGAGCCTGTTTCAGATTCTGTGTCTCCCTCTCTCTCTGCCCCTCCCCTGTTCATGTCTGTCTCTCTCTGTCTCAAAAATAAATATAAATGTAAAAAAAAAAAAAAAAAAAAAGACTGCAACACAGGATCCCTACCTGAGTTTTCAACCTGCTGGTTGAAACATCAACTCTTACATGAATTTTCAAACTGCTGGACTGTCCAAAAGATTTCAAAATTACTAACTCCTATAATTATGTGTGTGATTCAATTCTTTAAAATACATTTCTTGCTCCCCCTACACCCCACATCTCTCTTTCTCTGTTTCTATACATATACACATACACAGCGATTCTATTTTTCTGGAGAAGTATTTTTTTTCAACGTTTATTCATTTTTGAGAAACAGAGAGAGACCCAAGTATGAGCGGGGGAGGGGCAGAGGGAGAGGGAGACAGAATCTGAAGCAGGCTCCAGGCTGAAGCTGTCAGCACAGAGCCCGTTGTGCGACTGGAACTCACGGACCGTGAGATCCTGACCTGAGCCGAAGTCAGCCGCTCAACAAACTGAGCCACCCAGGCACCCCAGGATAATTCTAATACAAGAGTATACATATGTATTATATAACACTATTCTTGAAACTTTTCTGTATGTTTAAAATTATTTCCATATAAAAAGTTTTAGAAAATGATTATATCTATTACATTTTGAACAGTCATTACAATATTAACTTGTTCTAAACTATCGATATGTGTGCATATATATATATATATATATATATATTATTTGTATATGTGTGTTTTAAATAAATTTAAAAATCACTGCCAGTTTGTGTTATATCATTAACTAATTCTTCTAATGCATCGGGGAAGAATAATTTTTCAGTAGGATAATTCTCTATCTAATTTTATGTGCATTTCTATCTTTATCAGTTTACAAATACTGAGTAAAGAATACTCTATTAACAAATAAACCAGGCTGAACTATAACAGAAATTCAGACTTCGCAGACAAAAAAAAAGTTTCAATTTAAAATTTAGACATAAATTATACAATTTTAAAATTATAAACCTATAGCTTATTCAAACACTCGTAGACATTCACACAGTAGAATTTAAATATTACCTCCAGAGAGTAATTTTTTTCTTTCTAGCAATCCAGTTCATCCCAAACTTGCCACATCCCAAAGGCATTTACTGATGCTTAGCTCTCTTGAAAACGAAAATGTATTTATACCTCTTTATAATTTATTCTACCAGTAAACACTTATATCCTCCTATGTTTTCATCTTATTTTTTTTTCAAAACCACACACTTAGTCAAAACTTTACCAATTCATCCACTTTCAGCTCACATAAGCCTTACTTTCATGTAGACTTGTATTCCCTCATTTTCCACTCAATTAAAACAAACAAAAAAACAAAAACAAAAGGTCTTAGTCTACATAAATCAGGCCAAATATTATAGGACTGCAGAAATAACGAAAAATCACAGACTGTGTTTAAGTACTAGCAAAATTATACCCTTATAGTTTATAGAAGTCTGAATAATACAAATGCTATAATTAATATCTAAGAGAAGTGCGAATACACAGAAAAGAAATGATTTCAATCTGTGAGATGAGGGAATACTAACTGAATGGGTTAGTTTAAATTAAACATGTGGGATAAAATGAACTTATCTGCATATAAAGACAAATTCCTTAATTCATGTAATTTCTCTGATTGCTTAATTTACACTAGCTCCTAACTTAACTACTCAAGATCGTTTCAACTTTTGGGCAATCCCTGCATTGTTAGTAAATTGTTTTATGAGTTAACAGTTTTAATAGACTTATGAATTATATATATATATATATATATATATATATATATGTATTATAATTTATACTTATATAGCCTTATATATTATATATGTATTATATAATTTTTACTATAATATATATTTATAATTTTATATATTCTATATGTAATATATGTAATATATATACATATACATTTTTTACTTCAGAATGAAGACCATATTATTGCATTACCAAATTCTTTTTTTTTTTCATACATACCCAGTAGCATCTAATTCTTTTGTTCTATTTATGGTAGTACTGTAATCAGCACTATGCAACCAGAATAACAATGTATAAAATTCAATTCATAAATATTAATACCTGGTATCTGATGTTTTCTTGAGAAAAGTTTCTAGGAAACTTCTAGTAAAGAAGAATACCAGCATTATCAAAGTTGAGAGAAATATCATACACAGTAAAGACACAGAAAAGGGGAGAAATAGAAACAAACACACCCAGCATGTGCTACACCAGGTCTTTGGTTAAGCACTTTCCATGCACCATCTCACTTCTGCCTTAAAGAGACCTGTTCAGCTCATTAATTAGTATTTCTATTCCATATTCACCTTATAAAATAAGATCAATTTAGTTTTATATCTAAATTACTTTAGATGATCTTGTTCAAATGCTTGTATAGACAGGCAAACTAAAACTTGACAAAGGCATATGACTAGGGGCATTTAGTGGTAGCGTGAATTCCTAGGTCCCATTGCTCTTGGTTGTTATAAATTTTTTATTGTATTCTTAGACCCTTAAATCGAGAATAATTTAATAACAAGGGGATTCTGCTGTATCACTAGCAATACAAAAGTTTTCCAGGGTAGACTCTTCCTTGATGTTTTCATTTATACAAGAGAACATGCTTGCTTTCTGATTACTCCCAGGATCCCAATGCCTTATCCATTCCTGGGGACAAATCAAAGAAGAAAAATGGAAGGTCATCTTTAGGTCACTGCTATTCAGTTTGCTGTGCCAAGCTGAAAACCCAGGCCATTAAATATGAAAATCCACTCATTGTCTCAGGCCTGATTGTATCCTGTCTTTCAGATCAGACTCACCATAGTCATAGCAACCCTAATGGGCGGATGTGCATTGGACCACATCATTTGCAGGGTGTCTTTAACTGAGAAAAGTTTTGTTGAAAATATGTGTGATTAATGCCTTCAACTATTATCTCTAATTGAACAGACATGAAAGGGGGTCACTTTGTCGGCCCAGATAAGCCTATTGCATGGCTATTAAAGGCATATTCAGCCCTTGCTGAATTAATCCATTATTGCTTCTTGTCTTTGGTAACCATAACATGTTGTTGGAAGGCTGTGCAAAATTTGAGTAACTGTTTGAAACACAGCTCCAGTAATCCTCTACACATGGGTATAAGAGGAGTTGGGAAAAGCTATTTAGTGAAAATTGAATGTGCTGTGCTGTTTGAATTAGTATTAAGCAGTAGTACTTTATTTTAATGTGTTTATATCAAAGTGATGCATCACTTTAACATTACCAGCTACTCAGCAAGATTCCCAAAATTCCTCTATCTGTAATATAACTAAAAAAGGTGATCAATAGAGAGATTCAAACTCTGTACTGGAGTGCATGGAGTGCGGGGTGGGGGGTGTGCAGAGAGAGAGAGAGAGAATGGATAACATTCAAACTGTAGAAAAAAAAATCAGAGATATGCAGCTGACATTAAGTCAACATCTATATACCTGATGTAGAATATGACTTATGGGAGGTACAGATTTTGAGGAATAAATTCTCATCTACTGACCTGTACTAATTCTGTGAGAATAGTCTGCCTGGCAAAATCATCAATCCTGGAGATATTTAGGCTATGATCAGATGGGCAAAGAATGATTTTTATAGAGACTTAAAGGTAGTGTGTCTAAAACAGATCTAAACAAAAATAGTGATGGATTGTTTGTTATTTTTAATAGGCAAGAGCAAATTCTACTTTGCCAGTCAATAAGTTACTGAAAAATTGTGTTACGTGAACCGTGGCATTTATGATAATTCAACCTATTTTGAGCAATAGAAAGTACAGAGAAATTAAACATAGCAAGTTATAGTTGCAGGAGAAAAAAGCCAATTGTTAAAATAATAAAAATATCTCTTATCGTTTATTAAGTTTGAATTGGGCATCCATTTATAATATAATAGAATTAAATCTGCACATAACACATCAATGCATATGTGAAAACACATTCCAAAATGAAGGGTCAAACATAAATAACCAAAATATAAAGATAGGGGAATAAATAGGAGTTTTTAAAAATAATCTTAGAGTGTGGGATGTCCACCATAAGTTTCAAATTTCTGATTAAAATATTTCCAAAAAATACATAAAATTTAAATTCCTGTAAAGAAAAAATATCACATAAAATTTAAAAAAAAACTTTAAAACCCACATGAAATATTGTGATATAGAACAAAGGATTTTTTTGGTATGTAAAACATTCTAACATTAAAAAAATGGGGCACTCAAAAAAGTAAAATATTGAGAATAGTTATTTTTTAATCCCAATTTCTTATGTAACTTTTCTAACAAATGGAAAAATCAAAGAAATGATTAATGACATATTATTTTGTCCTAACAGAATGGCAAATTTTTAAAATTTTTTATAGCCGTTCTCATTCTAGGTTATGGGAATAAAAGAATTTCTATAATTTGGTGCCAAGTAGATTAACCAAAGCATTGGATGGAATATTTGAGCATTCTATGTCAACTTTAAAGTAAATATTTTCGCTGATAACGTACATTCAACATAAGAAAACTGTTCCATAGAAATACAGCTCTGTACATTTCTTTTTAAAAATCACGTGCAGGGGGGCGCCTGGGTGGCTCAGTTGGTTAAGCGGCCGACTTCAGCTCAGGTCATGATCTCGAGGTCCGTGAGTTCAAGCCCCGCGTGGGGCTCTGTGCTGACAGGTCAGAGCCTGGAGCCTGTTTCAGATTCTGTGTCTCCCTCTCTCTGACCCTCCCCCCTTCAAGCTCTGTCTCTCTCTGTCTCAAAAATAAATAAACGTTAAAAAAAAAAAAATCACGTGCAGGTATATTCATAGCAGTATTTCTTGTAATTGCGACCAACTGGAAATAATCTAAAGCTCTTCCAATAAAAGAGAGTTTCATCACAGAAAAATGTACACTTTGGAAAATTATGCGGCCTTTTAAAAGAAGATACAGTGAAATGAAAAGATTGCTAAGACACATGTACATTTTAAAAATGTTGTCAGAAGATGTATGTTATTATTCAGTTTATGTAAAGACAATCAGAAAACATAGGAAGGGTTCTAAAATATTCTAAAACAAATTGTAAATAGCTGTGCGTGCATGTCATTATTATTATTATTATTACTATTATTATTATTTAAATCACTATTCCCTAGTCCTTACTTTCCTTCAGATCCTGGCTGTACAACATCATTCCTCTGTAAATTTGAGAAAAATTCTTAACTTTCATACACTTACCTTATCCTTCATTGCTGATATGTTATGATCTATAATACTGATCTCAGGCACTGCAAATTTGCTACATTCATTACTTCTAGAAGGTTTTTTTTTTTGTAGATTTCTTAGTATTTTCTATATATATTACTGTTATCTCAGTGAACACATAGCTCCTCACTGTCTCCCTTCTAAGTTGTGTGAATTTTATTTATTTTCTTCCTGATTGAACTGGCAGGATTTATAGTACAAGATTGTACAGGAGAGATTAAAGTGGACACTTATGTTTTGTTCTTTCCCTTCAGTAGAAATCACTTAGTTTTTATCATTAAGATATTAGCCATAGATCTTTCATACATGCTTATTATAAAATCAAGTATGCTATTTTTGCTTTCTAGTTAGCTAAAATTTTTTAAGTACACATGGGTGTTGGTTTTGCCAGGTATTTTTCTGCATTTATTAAGAAGATAATATGATATGTCTTAAATTTATTAATATAGCATATAGTATTAATTGACATTTGGAAGTTAAACCAACCTTAGATTCTTTTAATTAACCCACTTGGTCAAGGTATATTATCCTTTTTATATATTACTGCATTTTATTTGCTAGTATTTTGTTAGGACTTTTGTGCCATGTTCAATAAGTGATGCGTTTTTAGATTTCTTCCCTGGTGATCCTTTTGTCAGGCTTTGGTATGAGAGAACACTCGACTCATAAAATGAGCTACAAAGTGTTCCTTTCTCTCTGTTTTCTGAAGATTTTGATCTATTCCATAATATTTAATATTCTTTGGATGTGCTTATTACCTCTAGGGATATCCCCTTTCATTTCTGATATTGGTAATTTTTTGCTTTCTCTCTCTCTCTCTCTCTCTCTCTCTTTTTTTTTTTTTTGTGGCTTGATTTTAGCTATTTTTACCCATTTTATTGGCCTTTTCAAATACTCAACCTTCAGTTTTATTGCTCATCTTTACTGCTTTCAGTTTTATTGACTTCTATTCATCTTTCTGATTTCCTTGTTTTCTACTTATCTTGGTTTTCATTTTATTTTTCTAATGTCTTAAGGTGGAGGCTTAGAAAAACTGATTGTTTTTTAACATTAACATTCATTCAAAATACGTATTTCACTCCAGACATGTCTTTAACTTCATTCCACAAATTTTGATGTGTGTTTTAATATCATTCTGCTCAAATATTTTCTAATTTTTCATGTTACTTCTCTAATCCACGGGTAATTCAAAACATTCATATATCATTCCCTAGATTGTTTTCTGATTTTTGTATCTAGTTTAACTCTGGTGTGATTAGAAAACGAGCACTGTATGACATAATCCTTTAAAATCATTGAGATTTATTTTATTGTCCAGCATAAGATCTGTTACAGTAAAGTTTCCATGTGCTGTCTGAAACACAGATGTAGTGTTCTTTAGTTGTTGATTTGTCAAAGTTGGTTGATAATGTTTTTCAATTTCTCTGTATATCTTTACTGATTTTCTGTTTGGTTTCTCTCTTAATTAATAAGAGAAGAATATTGAAATATCCAGTTATAATTGTGTTTATGGCTATTTTTTCTTTTACCCCTTTTCATGCACTTTTGTCCGTTTTGTTTCATGTGTTGTGGAACTTCCTTTTTAAATGCAACCACACTGTGTTTTTTATATCTTCTTACCCTCCTAACCATTTTGTCATAACAAAATATCCTTTGTCTGTAGTAACATTCTTCCTGGAAGTCTATTGTGTCTGACATTAATACAGCCACCTTTGTTCTCTTATGTTTACTTTTTCCATGATCTTTTTTTTTCTTAGTTTCAATCTATTTCACTTTATTATTATTTAATATATTCCTCCAGTGGGTCACTTATAGTGTTATATTCAGTCAAATTAATTGTATTTTTTTATCCCAGTGTTCAGTCTGTTCACAGACTGGTGATAGGTCTACCATTTGTCTCATGATGAGTTTTATTTGCCTCATCTCTTTTTTTGTTCCCTTATTCCTACTTTACTGATATTTGTTTTGTTAAATATTTTATTACACTATTTTAATGCCTTTATTACATTTGAATTATATTTTTGTGCTACTTTTAGAAGTTGCTCTAAATATTTTAATACACATATTTTACTTACCGCACCTTAATGTGTTAGTTTGGACTTTATCCTAGTCAATTTACCTCTTTGTAGCTCCACTTCCCCCTTCTTTGTACTAGTGCTGCCATGCATATTACATACGTGTGTGTTATATCCATATACGTTATAAATATAGTGGTATGTATGTGTCCTTTAGGCAGTCATATGTCTGCCACAGAAACTAAAGAAATATGTACAACATATACGACATATGTATCTAATTGAACATTTTATATTTATAGCCTTTTACATTTATTTACATATTTACCATTTACATTGCTCTAGATTGCTTCCTATAGACTATCTGTAAACATTTTCCTTCAACCTAAAGGACTTCTTTTTTTGTATTTACTATACCACAGGTCTACTAGCAATAGATTCTTTCAGCTTTTGTTGATATAAACATGTCTTTATTTTGCCTTTAATTTGAGTGTTAATTGGCTAAATATAGAATTATTGGCTGGTTTTTATTTTTAGCATATTTAATATGTCATTCTATGTCTTTTGCCATCAATATGTTTGATAAGAAGATAATCATTAATTATATAATTGCATTCCTGTGATGTGTCATTTTTCTCTTGCTGCTTTCAAGATTTTCTCGTATGTTGGCTTTTAGCAGTCTGGTGTAATGTGAATTTCTTTGTACTAAAGTACTTGGGTTCCTGTCTCCCTAGAGTTGGACTTGTTTTAGCATTGAGGCAATGCTAAATTTGTTAAAGATTATGTTCAAACACCTAAATGCAGTAATATGTTCAGTCCCTGTTGCCTGCATTGCATTCAAAGATGCAGCAAATTTGCAACTTTTTTCTGGCCTTAGGTTTTTAACTGGATTCCCTAGGGTCTCCCTATGTGCATGTGTATCTTGGCAGTAAGGCACGGTTGTGTGGCAGGTTAATATCACAGTGCTTCTGTGACTCTCTCCATCCCAACACCTTGCATTAAATTTCTGGGTGCTCTGTCACTTGCCCTGAACAAAGTTTGTCATTTCTGTCAAAATGTGGGCTTAGGTATCCTTGGTGGGGGAATGTAAGTTCTGTCACTTAAGGCCACAAATTCATGGATGTTATAAAATACAGTAGCAGCTTTTTTTTTTAATGTATGTATTTTTGAGAGAGAGAGAGAGAGCGAGCACAGGGGAAGGGGTAGAGAGAGAGAGGGAGAGAGAGAATCCCAAGCAGGCTCTGCACTGTCAGCACAGAGCCGATGCAGGGCTCTATCCCATGAATCGTGAGATCATGACCTGAGCTGAAATCAAGAGTCAGATGTTTAACTGACTGAAGCAACCATGGGCCCCATGGTAGCAGCTTTTTATAAGTAGATACAGTCAGTGCTCATTATTCATTGATACCATATTTGCAAATTTGTCCACTCACTGAAATTAATTTGTAATCCCCAAAGCAATCCTCATGGGCTTTGGCACTCATGTACAGACGTAGGCAGAATGGTGAAAACTTTGAGTGACACATATTCCCAGCCGAGGTTGAACAAGGTAATACTCTGTTTCCTTATTTAGGTCTCATATTACAAACAAGCATACTTTTCTGTTTGTTTAATGCAACACTTGTTAGATTTTTGTGCTTTATTTGGTGATTTCACTGTTTAAAATGCCTCCCATGCATATTGCTGAAGGACTGTCTGATTTTCTGAAACACAACAAGGCTGTGATACACCTCACTCAAGAAAATATACTTTTGGTTATATAAGCTTCATTTAGGTATGACTTATAGTGCTGTTTGCCATGAGTTCAATGTATATGTATATGTATACACACACACACACACACACACACATACACACATATATATGTATATATACCAGAAAAGTGAATCGAACACAAATTTCAAGTGTAAATAAATTAATAAATTAATAAATTAATAAATTAATAAATTAATAAATTAATAAAATTTGGGGCACCTGAGTGGCTCAGTCAGTTAAGCACCGGACCTTGGCTCAGATCATGATCTCACGGTTTGTGGGTTTGAGCCCCGCGTTGGGTTCTGTGCTGACAGCTCAGAGTCTGGAGCCTGCTTGGGATTCTGTGTCTCCCTCTCTCTCTCTGCCCCTTGGCAGCCCACACTCTCTCTCTCTCCAAAATAAATAAACATTAAATTTTTTTTTAAAAAGTGAATAATTTTATTATGGTACATGAAAAAATAATAAAAAAATTATCAGTACTTCAGAAGCAATCCAGAATCCCTTCCCTTATCATAAACTTGATACTTCACCTACAAGAGTTCACGCTGTCTTGAATTCTATGATAAATCAATCATTTTTTTTATTTCCTTAGTTTGGATTTATGTATGCATTCATAAACAATTGTTCTGTTTGTTTGTTTGTTTGTTTTAGTTTTACTTGTTTTTGAGATTTATAAGAATGGATGAAGACAGTTTTTACTTCTATCGCATCCGGTTCCTGTTGTTCAAAAGTATTTGTAAAATTCATCCAAATTGTTGTGTGTTGATTTAACTTACTCATTTTTATTGCCATGTGATCTTCCATTGTATGAATATACCATATATTTAGCCCATTCTACTATAAATGTTCATTTGGGTTGTTTCCTTTTTTTTTTTTTTTTTCTTGTCCTGAACAATGCTACTTTTGATGCCCTTTGTATGATTTCTGATGCATCTGACAGTTTATCTAGAATCTATATCAGAAGTGTCCTGAAGAATATGGTAGCTCATGATACTCCACATCCTTGTTGTAAATTGATATTTTCAATAGTGGTATTGTTTAAGGTTTTAACTTGTTCTTCTCTGATTAAAAATTTGATTACATATAATCTCTACTATTCCCTACTTCAGAGTCCTTTTAGAAAGTCCCTTTATAAGTGGTTGGAAGATATTTTTTCTTCTGGATATATGTATATATGTATACATATATATATGTATATATATGTATACATATATGTATACATATATATACTTATATATATGTATATATGTATATATGTATACGTATATATATACGTATATATGTATGTATATGTATATATGTATATGTATATGTATATATGTATATGTATATATATATGTATATATGTATACATATATATATACTTATACATATATAACTTGTTGGAAAATGTTCTTTATATATTTTGGACACTAGTTGTTTGTTAGCTTTTTGTCATTTTCAGTATGTGTCTCCCAGGTTGCAACGGGTATGTGTATTGTCTTTATATCTTTTGATGAATATAATTTTTAATTTTACCATATTTGAATTTATTAATCTTTTACTCTGTGGTCATTATGTTTCTTATTTAATAATTATTTTCTTGCAGCATATTCAGGAAAATACTCTACTGTATTATTATGTCCTAAATGTTTCTAAGTTTAGTTTTTCTGTACTTAGAATTGATTTATTAAATGGCAGAAGAGGTTATGATTTTATTCTATTTCATGAAGATATTCCATTGCCCTATTATCATTTATTTAAAAAGCTGATCTTTCCCATTGATTGCTCATATCATGCCCTCTTTGTTACACATTAGTCCATACATCTACTTTTTTTTTTCAAATTCCTTTTCTGTTTACATGGGTACTTTTCTACACTTGAATGAATACAACATCATCCTAATTATCATAAGTTTAATATTGCTTCCCTATTTTTAGAATAAATTCTTCTAAACTGTTTTTTTTTTTATTAATGAGTATCTTGACTATTATTTTCCTTTTAGAATAACCTTTTAATTGTACACTAAAAAATAATGATCCTGTGGATATCTTAAAGAAAATTGCATTTAATCTATCATGAATTCTGGGAAAATTGCTATTATTACAATATTAAGTTTTCTAGTCTATTAACATGATGTATCTCCCCATTTATTTAGTTCTGATTTATGTATTTATTTACTTTTAAAATTTTTAAATTTATTTTGAGAGATAAAGAGAAAATGACTACGCAAGTGGGTAAGGGGCAGAGAGAGAGAGAGAGAGAATCCCAGGCAGGTTCCATGATTTCAGCACAGAGCCCCACACAGGGCTGGATCTCACAAACCATGAGATCATGACCTAAGCTAAAATCAAGAGTCAGACCTTTAACTGAATGAGCCACCCAGGTGCCTCTGTTTATTTATTTTTGAGAGAGAGACCACGAGTGAGGGAAAGGGGAAGAGGGAGAGAGGAAGAGAGAGAGAGACTCTTCAACAGGCTCCATGCTGGTCACGGAGCCCAACGTGGGGATTGATCCCAGAGTTCTGGGATCATGACCTAAGCTGAAATCAATGAGTCAGATGCTCAATCAACTGAACTACCTAGGTGCCCCCTGATTTATTTTTTAACTATAAATTTATCTAACTTTATCTGAGAAATTCTTGCCCAACCTTGAAATTTACTCCTATGACTTCCATGAGTTTAAATCAGATCAGTGCACTGTTTGTGTATCATCATGTTTATATCTGTATTTTATCACTTCCTACACTAATTCAAAAGTTTTTTGTTTTTTTGTTTTTGTTTTTGTTTTTTTTTTTTTAATATATGTTTGTCTCTCACACTAGATTTGTTGTCTACTCAAGGGCAGGGATTGTGTCTTGTTTATTTTGGGCCTAATATAATTTCTCACATTGGATGGTCAATAAACGTATATTTATTAAAATGTGACAAATATTCAGCCATATAAGAATGGTTATGATAATTATGGTAAAATCACTCAACATAGTGTTATATGAGAAATGATTATACACTTGGTTGCATCATGGAAATATATCTATGGTATTCTAAATAAAAAATTTGGAGTTATCCTCATCCTCCCTGACTCTCACTCCCTCACCTATTTCATCAGTAGATCATGTTGGCTCAGTCCCTATACTACACATAAAATCCTGTCCTTTACCTCTATCCTCTGCACCATCACCCTAGTCCAAGCATCCATCATTGTAACAACCTCCTTTCACTCACCCAGTCTATTTTATAGAATTATCAAATAACCAGTTGAAAATACAAGCCAAGGGGTGTTTGGGTGGCTCAGTCCGTTAGGCATCTGACTCTTGATTTTGGCTCAGGTCATGATCTCACAGTGTGTGACTTTTAGCCCTGCGGCAGCTTGATCAATTCCATGTTGGGCTCTGCTCGGACAGCATAAAGCCTGCTTAGGATTCTCTCTCCCTCACTTCCTCCCTCTCTCTCTCAATAAAAAATAAATAAACTTAAAAAATTTATAAAAATAAATAAAAATGCAAATCAAATCAAAAGAATACTCCGCTCAAAAGTGATCTGAATCACTTTTCATCTCACACTGAGGAGTAAAAGCCAAAGTCTTCACCAGTTGACAAGACTATGGATGGACCAGACTAAGGCCTTGCCTTATTTCCTAATACATCTACTATGCTTCACATCACTTAACTCTTTTTCATCTATAGTAACCTCCGACGTTTCCCTTGTACATACTTCTGTTTCAAGTCTTTGTGCTTATTCTTCCCTCTAAATTGGACCCTTCCCTGATATTCAAATAGACTTACTCTATTTGAGTAAATATAGCTTTTGCTTAAATGCCATATTTTCAGTGAAGTTTTCCATGAGAACTCTATATAAAATGGTATCACTTCATCTCCCTGTGCATTAACATTAGTCTTTTTTGCCCATTTTCCACTCTTGTCTTCACAACCTTTATTGCAAACACCAAATACAACATCATATACAAACATCAAAAATTACAACAAAAATAGTATATATTATCAAACATCTAACATGTCTTACCATGCAGAAGATTGAATAAACACTTTTTGTTTAATGTATTTATTTATTTTATTTATTGTCTATCTCCCCCCACTCTAAGAATGTAAACTCCAGCAATAGAACAGTTTCTTTTCTTTTGTTAACTTCTGTGTCCCTGGGTCTGAAAATAGTTATCTGGCACATGGTAGGAATTAAAAAATTATCTTGGATCATGTAAACAAAATTATGTGAATGAATGATATTTGAAGATTATTTTTAAATGGTTTAACATGAAATTATAGAAGGGATGTTTCTGTGTGTTCCTAAGTACTATACTTAAGATATTTTTGAGTTCCATATTTATTATCTGATCTATTGCATGTAAGTGTTAAGCTTCTTAGAAAACATGAATTACAAATAAAATAATAGGAATTATTGATTCATAAAAACATAAATAATATGACTAATATGACTTCTCTACTTACATTTTATTAGATTTTTAAGAGTCACCAAACTATGCCCTTGAGAAAAAAAAACAAATAACAAACACTTAGTATATGCCAGACATAAGAAGTGTATGTCAGTTTGCTATTTGAAAGTCATTTTTATAATGCATATGCTTGAAGAGGGATTTCTCTTTAATTGTCATCATATTTCAGATACACAGTGAGAAGCCCATTAACTATGACCTTGTTAGAGAAGAAAACAGGGGAATAGTAGTTACAATGATAGAATCTTTCCTTGGAAGTGCACAGTTGGCAGTGAGACCAGATTTTCCTAGATCATTAATTACAAATTTCCCATCATTGGTCTTTTTATTTTAAAATGTTCTAATGGAAGCAAATTCAAAAGGCTCCCTTTAAAATGTCTGATTAACCATTAATAGCATATAAACAAAAATTATAACAAAACAATTCAGAATATTATTTAGTATTTTTAAATTTTAGATTACTATTGATGCATCACCAAATATCCCAAACATTTTGGATTAAGCCTAATTTATCATTTTTCCCAATTCTGTTATTTATCCAGTTGTTTCTTTGTTTGGTTGCACCTGGGCTCACTTATGTGACTCCCTTCAGCTGCAGGGTCAGCTGATCTGGGAGGTTAAATAAATATGGCTGCACTTACACGTCTGGGCGCTGCTGGTGGGCTATCAGTTCGGGCACTGTGGTTCTTCTCTACAAGGCCTCTCCACTTACTGGAGGTAAGGATGGACTTCTTTATATCATAGTTGGAACTGTTTCAACTAGTGAAGGTAGTGAAAGTAGAAGTGATGAGACTTCATCAGGCCTGGGCTCTGGAACTCACACAATGGTACATCTACCATTTATTTTTCAAAGCAGGTTATAACAGCTGCCAAGATTCAAGAGGTGGTAAAGCAGGCTTTACTTTTAACAAGAGAAGCTGCATATGATCTATTTCATTTACCATGGTATCATAAGACTGTTTCATTGAATTTTGCAAAAAGCTCTAAATGGCAGAGGTAGGGTTTGTTTCTAATAGCATGCAGATTTGTAGATAGAGGACTACTGACCTACTGAAAAATGGAAAAATAGTCCACATAAGAACCCAAGGTGATGTCCAACTACAGAGTTCATTTTCAACCGTCACTTGGTGTTATGATTATTTTTTACCAGAAAAAAGAAGTAAAATATAAGCAAAATAGTTTGTCAAATCAAAATGGAGGTAAAAACAAAATTACACAGTGAATATATTACAAGTATGACTGGGCTTCACTGTGCTTCTTAATGAGTAGAACAACAATATATAAAGCATAATTACTGCCCATAGGGATTTCCCAATCCCAAAGGGAAGATAATATACAAATATATTAAATGGCTCAAACTCCCTTTTGAGATGCATAGTGCCTGGGCATGTTGCTTACTCATAGCATAGCAACCAGGGCATTAGTTACTAGCATTAGCACCCTTGTCACATCAGAGACAAGACACAAGGTGTAATACAAAATCACAAATTTTGAACGGGATTAGATACAAGGCCCCGGCTGAGGCTTAAAGAAAGTAGGATGAGAACCCAGGAGAGATGACTTGTGGGCTCATTTCATACAGCTGAAAAGCAAACTCAAAACAGCCTTCTGGGCAAGGTTTCAGGTATTCCTGTTGGTTTTTATTGAAGTGTCTGTGGCCACTGGTTTTAACCGTGCCAACATCAGTTAAAGTTGCTGATGGTATGCAGACACCTGGAACCCCCAACCTTTCCCCCCCAAAAAAGTAAGGGCTATATTGAGTATTAAAATGCAGCCTGAAATAGTGTCCTAAATCAATGATCCTCAAACTTTAGTGTCTGTTGGAATCACCTGGAGAGCTTGCTGAACCACAGACTGCAAAACCCCAGAGTTTCTTCTGGTTTAGTAGGTCTGAGGTGGTGCCTGAGAATTTGCATCTCTAAGTCCCAAGTGATGCTA